>NW_027468774.1:43325117-43887617 GCF_046254945.1 Alosa pseudoharengus
TTTCTTTCTGCCCGTCTTCAACATTGAAATAACTCCTTTCTTCTGATGCCTGTGTCTGCGTGGGTGTGTGTTTGGCGCATTGTAGAAGACAATTGTGTGTGTGTGTGTGTGTGTGTGTGTGTGTGTGTGTGTGTGCGTGTGTGTGTGTGTTTATGCGTGTGTGTGTGTGTGTTTATGCGTGTGTGTATGTGTTTGTGTGTCGTCTGTGTGTCTGTGTGTGTGTACGTTTCCATTTGGTTCTTCACTTCAGACTTCAATTTTCTTGCTGAATGTGTGAATAATACTGCGGTGGTGTTAAAGTCCATCTGAGTGTTCTGGATAAATGAGTCAATGATGTTGGCCTGTCTGAGTTTGAGGACAAGACCAAAAGCTTAAGTGGTCTATCGAGAAATCAATAAAGTGTTCATGGATATGCGTAATATGTGCATTGTGGTTTAAAAATGTGCTTCATGAATGGACATCATCTTTTCATCCAGACCGAGCCTATTCATGATTTGCCTGGTCTCTCTTTCTCTTTCTCATTCTGTAGTGCCAATCTAAGGCCTTTAAGTGCAATGAAAGCATTTAGAACACATGTGCTTGATCTCACAAAAAAGGTACAAGTTATATTAGGTGCACTTTACAGGATTAGGTCTTGCTTCTTTTTAGAAAACAGAATGACCATTATTCAAGCAACTATAATGTCAGTCCTAGACTATGGTGACATTGTGTATATGCATGTAGCCCCTTCCACTCTGAAATCACTTTATGCAGTTTACCACAGTTCACTATGTTTTATAACTGGAGATGGGTTTAGAACTCATCACTGTAAACTATACCAAAATGTAGGATGGTCTTCCCTCTATGATTGGGCTTTTTCTCCAAAAATCTTAATGTAGCCCCTTGTTTTAGTGTTACCATTTACTTTGAGAAGGTCACCAGGTCCCACTGTCTGAAAAATACTCAAAACGAATACACTTCTAGAGCTATTCTCTTCTGTGGGTATGGTGCTTTGGTGGTTGAAATTTCCACCCCATCCCAAAATGGACCACTTGGTCATCATCATGGATCACTCTTCTCCAAACATGCACAACTCAGCTTTACCTTATAAGGGCACACCTGGACAAAGAATTTAGCTTTCGCTGGGTTTTTTTTTTTACCCAGGGAATGGGACATGGTCTGAGACTGGCATAGAAAAAAGAAGCATCAAACCCCAATGATGCCATGTCCATTTCAAGTGTTGGAGTGAGAAGATTATTATGTTGGAATGTTTTTCAACCAGTGGCACCTGGTGACAAAGGAAATGGTAACACTAAAACAAAGGTTAGAGGGAACAGATCAGGCAGTTTGCTGAGAGACCTGCCCCAATAGGTGGCATTGGACCATTAAACCACTCAATGGTCCAAAACATACAGCCAAACAAGGCATGAAAGGGTTAACAGAGAACAATATCAGCATTTTAGAATGGCCCAGCCAGACCTACAAGGCCAGAGTGATGGCAATCGTTTCTGCGTCAAAACCCGGATTGCTGCTAAAAAGTTGTGGTCTAGAATCATTGTGGAGACCTGGGGCCTCATGTACAAAGCTTGCGTACGCACAAAAATGCTGCGTACGCCATTTTTCACGCTCACGTCCGGATGTACGAAGACTGACTTGAACGCGAGAATGTGCGGTCCTCCACGCAAACTTCATGTCTGGCGTACGCACATTTCCAATGTGTATCGTCAGTTGGCGACACTTAGAGGCAATGCAGCACAACAACATTAGTTGATCGCGAGTCTAGGCCTTTATTTGCACAGTATATTGTGAAACGTGGGTTATTAAAAATGATAACACTTCGAAAATAGGCCTATGTTTCTAAATTTGGACATGCAACATGCGCAAATTCTAGCGAAGCTAGCGAAGCGGTCATATAGGGATTGTCAAATTTTTCTACTTCCTGAATTTTTGGTCAACGATACCCGGGACACCGAACCACCGGGGCACATGAAATTTGGTGGGTATGTAGCCCCACTAGACTTTTACGGAAAAAAATTGTTTCGTTCCCGGGGTCCACTCCCCCCCCGTGCTGGGCCCCCCGAACCGCAAAAAAAGCAGTTTTTCCTAAATAACTACCTGAACCGTGGCACCGAGGATGAAGAATCTTTTATGGTATGTTGGTCTCAAGGGCCCACATCAATCTGGCCCATAATCACTCATTTGTGATTTGCACCCCCCCGGTAAAAAATGAAAATGCAATATTATTCAGCTTTAATCGCCTCTATCTTCAGTTAAGATGTTCAGAACTGCACCACATTTTATGTGTATGATTGACCTGGCATTCTCTGGGGGTATGCCAAGTTTCGTAGAATTTCATCCATGGGGGGGTCTTTAAAAAATTTGATTATGTGTACATTTAGTGACTGTACACTCATTGGCCTGTAGATGGCGGTGCACACATATACACATGCACACACACACAGGCACCCACATACTATCGGTATTAGAACGGCCTGTGTGTCCCAGTAGATGACGAAAAAAAAAAAAAAAAAAAAAAACTTTGACAATCCCTATATGACCGCTTCGCTAGCGGCGGTCATAAATATTCATCATCATCATCATGGCTGCATTTCCAGTATTGGCGATAAGTAGTCGTTTGTCCACTAGATGGCGCATCGTTGCAGTGAGACGTAATTTTGTTGGAAGTTAAACGTGGGTTGGAATAACAATGGACGCTTCCTACAAGGACTATAGTTTACCGCAGAGAACGTCTAATAAGGATAGGATGATGTTCACATGAAATGTAATTCCCATTTCTTCTTGAAGCCGAAATAAATCTGAGGATGTTTATCGGACATGCTTGGTTTTTACTGCAGGTACGTTAATCTTATAATATCAATAAGGACCTAGGTAATGTTACCATCAGCGTTGGTTGAGCGATGGAGGCCAATTTGATTGATTGCATTTGTAGAAAACTATAAATGCGGTTATACCAAGCAAATTGATAGCAGCACTGTAATTGTATCTTTCGACTGTCATTTGTTGCACGTGCTACAAAAATCATTCTGTGCAATGGAAGATTTACCAACGTTACACCGGTCTGATACAGTTTTGCCTATACATGTGTGAGACTGAGACGCCTGTTTATTTTGTTTTAAGTGCGTGCAGGGTGTGAGAGGGGAATCGATGTGCTGTGATTCCAGCTTGGTAGTTGTAGTCTGTGAAATTAAAAAGCGCGTGTGTGTGAAGTATCCAAACAATGACACCTTCATTTCATTATGGCTGCTTTAGCAACACACCTTAAGCTACTGTGTAGGCTAGTGGGTCCCATTTAGAAGTGGCTACTTCATTCGCGCTTTCCTTGACTCATGGAGCTGCGTGAATTTTATTACAACTTTTCGCCACGATATGGCAATTTAAGTCCGCTTGATACTGTAAGGCGTAAGCCATTGGTTTCCAAAGGAGATTTTATTTGTGTCGCCAGCATAGCCTATTGACAATTTATGTTGTAAATAGGCCTACCTATAAGCCTACCTGTAGCTTAGGGAAGCTAACAGCTTTCTATTAGGATCTAGTTTGTTAGTTACAGTTTTGTCATAACTCCCTGATGCATTTTTGCATTTAGAATAGCCAGAGCGTGAACAATATCGGGTGCATATGGACTAGGCTTGGTGAACCCAGCCTGATCTGCCCGCTATTTATTTTTTGATTTCTTAAAAGATTGAGCTTGGTCTGGTGAAAGCCAGACTAGCCATGGACCTCAGTTACACAATGCAAGGGAACATGAATCAGCCTATATTTGCACGAACAATAACGGACAACAGCTCTTCAACTTTGGCCCGTTAAAATGTGTATTGAACAGTCTAGCGACGCATTTCATCAAGGCCCATTTGGACATGTCAGTTATTTGCACCACTAGATGTAAAACAGCATTTCGTTTCAGACTACTGTTACTTAATTTGTGCATTAACAATAACGTTTCAGACTACTGTTACTTAATTTGTGCATTGACAATAAAGTATTACATGAACTAAAGATGACTAAAATCTTAGAAGAAGAAACATTCACAAAAAAATCCATCCATCCAAAAATGACCTTTGTTTTTGATAGCTGTTGAAAACGGCATGGAACTGACAGAGATGTTTTTGTAAATAAATAAATAAATAACATTATGCTGATACCTTTTGCTTTTCCCAAATACAATGTAGCCTACAGGTGTAAGTGACCTTTCATCAATCCAGTTGCAATGGATGAACTGTGATGAACTGCCCTACTTGTGATTGTTTAGAGATTTTAAAGGTTTTATAACAATGCTACATCTTCTTTGGCTATTCTACAATCTATTCACCTTTTCAGCACCAGTAGGCTACTTTCTGTGCAGCCGCACACACACACTCAGGCATGCCAAACAAGCATACACAAAAGTTTCAAGAGTGGGGGATGGAGTAAAATATGGAGACAAATTGAAGTGTGATTTATTTTCGCGGAACGGATGTACAGGACTGAGCGGCGGTCATATTTTGTACCGCTATGCGGTACATCTAGTTTTAAAAGAAATACATATGGGACAGGATCATGCATGTGAATAGATAGGCTGACTAATAAGTGCGAATATAAAATATTTCCCTGATTGAATGCATGGCTACTTTGACTTTCCTTGAGTAAGCATTCGCATTATTGTCACACTTGTGTGCAAATATAGGGATATGATCCAGAAATCGTAATGTTGTGGCGAGGTGGCCTGGATCAACTGAGTTTATTCCATTCGGGTGCACGATGCGTGGTACTTGGACACGATTTATTTAATGATTTTTTAATAAATGCAGTTATGTTGTCATGGTCCAAATGCATTCAACCCAGTTATGCGAACCCTGTCACCTACTTGCAGACTGACCAATAATTCTGCCACGGTCTCAGCCTAGCCACTGCCACGCTCTGCCACTACTGTTTTTGTTTTGTTATTAATTAATTACAGATGATATAAAGACATAAGATTCTTGCCATTTCGTCAGATAAGCACTTCTACCTCGCATTCGCTGGAAATAAACTTTTTATTCATTTGATGATTTCAATTATTAAACTTTGCAAATTGCAACAGGTTTCTGTATGAATGGATCCACAGATGAGTTTTCATTGTTATTAATATTGCGGGATAGGCCATTTTGTCTTCGCAGAGGTCTGCGCTCTCGAATGTCCTTCTAGTTAGCATATTAAAATGAGTGTGATTGAGGGAGGAGAGAGGGTGGAGTGTAATGCTTGTGCATGTACGCTTAATTTCACGTTAATTGGGATGTACAAAGAAAAGCTGCGTGGAATGCTGCTTACGCACAGTTTCATACATCAGGGTTTTTTTGTGCGTACGCTACTTTTCAGGTTTGCGCGTACGCAATGTTTTAGTATGAAATCCACGCAAGTCTTTGTACATGAGGCCCCTGGAGAGGTTTGGTAGGTATAAGAACCATTCAGAGAGCTGTGAATGCAAATAAAGATGTTTCCATTGATTATTTAAAAAGGGTATGAATCATTTTGGACACACCATTTTTCATAAAAAATGTAAAAAAGATGAAAATGCTTTTTTTTGGTTCCATGTTTTTACCACATTGTCTTACAACCTTGTCTGAAACTTGCTGTTCTAAATCTAATCAGCCCTTAGTTACCCGAGATCATTCACAGATTTTCACTCTCCCTTTGTCCACAACTGACACAGTCAATGGTTGCCTCCAATTACATACTTTTATTTGTCTCTAAGAATGTGTTAGCAGTTGTGGGTGTGCAGTGTTACTACCCAAGAGAGACATATTCCTGTGAGCTGGAGATTTTTCATGGTTCGGATTTGCAGCCTGAGCCCTTATGAGTTTTTAATGTGTTTGTTTCCTTCCTGGCCTTCCTTAGCTATAGAAATCCGCTGCCCAGGAAATCCCTACAGCTTAGCTCTTTGTTATTGGGCAATATTTCCACTTTGGTTCTCCTCTGCCGTGGCCCCCATGAATGCTGTAGGGGATTCTCCCTCTGTGTTTTTTCATAGTGGGTGAAAAGATAGAGAGAGACAGACAGAGAGGAGGTGGGAATGGTGCGAGTGATACAGATGGAAGGGAGCGATGGGGTGGGTTATTGTTTTTTCTCTGTTTGTCTTTACGCAAAGCTTCCTTACAGTACAGTGATCCTATCAATACGTGCGCTTGGTGGGAGTTTAATCAATTCTCTCAGCCCTGTTAGCACTTTGCTAATTGAGCTACAAGTACACAGCATGGTGTGTTGCCCATTGCAGTGATGGAATAAGAGGAGAGGGAACCAAAAATAGCACAAATTGGCATTGACTGAAGAGAGTGGTGTCTATCACTGGGGTAAAGCCGTATTTGATTACCAGACTTTTGAATTGGTTTCTAAAATGAACAAGGGATGCGCCTCAGAAACAAAAGAAATTGGTTTCCCCAAGAGAGGCATATCAAGCACAATCACATTAGAGTACAATGGCCATAATCAAGCCCCTACTAACTCAATATTAACTTATTAAATATTCAATATCAGATCTGAAGACATTATAGCTGGCTTCAGAATCTCAGTGTGTGATGATCAAACTACTCTCATCTCCTTACTAAAGACAGCCATTTGTGAAAATGAGTTAGGCTAAATAAATTATAATTACATTTGCATTTTAATCATTAATGCAGTGGAAGCAAAGGCTAAATGAAGTTCTGCTGAAGATGTAGGAAAGATCAGTTGTAGATTTGTGTTACACCATGTCCTGACATGGTGTAAAAAGACATACAGTAGCTTATTATATATAATACACAGACACACCCCACCCTTTACACACACACACACACACACACACACACAGAAATGCTTACAGACACACCCATTTATATGCACAAACTCACAGTGAGAGCTTTGGCCTTTCACTCCTTTCATCATGCATGCTAGTTCAGACAGTTACTAAATGTCCAATCAAAGCCAGCAATCAATCCCTCCAGTTAGCTGGGATGCCTGTGCCTGGCATGGGGCGATGCTGGAGGAGCCTCAGACACATCACAGGGACGAGGCCTCTAAATGAATAACACGCAACTTTGATTATATTAGCCCCATGTGTCCAGCCGTGTGTCCGTGGGTGAGGGGTAGGGAGAGAGAGAGAGAGCGGCGGCGCTCTGTCGCCATGGCAACGCAACGCATCGTTTCGGGGCGGGTTTGGTGGAGGATGGTGAATGGTGGGGGGTTGCGGCGGTAGCCAGATAGTGTGTCTGGTTTTGTGTGTGTGTGTGTGTGTGTGTGTGTTAATGTGCAGCTGTGTGGCAAAGTATCACCTGTTATCTGGGGCCTACTCAACAGCGTTAGAACCCCCCTTTTCCCAGTGTGTGAAATTGAATTTCACTCCTCTCCCCTTTGTACTATGAAACAGGAACAGAGATACAGAGGTGTGTGTGTGATGTGGTGCGGTGTGATTTGGTGAATGGTGTGTGTGTGTTGCGTGGTGTGTGTGTTTGCCTATCTGTATGATGTGTTTATGAGTGATGTGTGTGCGTGTGGGTGTTTGTGTGTGTGTGTTGGTGTGTGTGACGATGTCTTTGCCAGCGTGTGGTGGGAATGATGAGGGGTTGCTATTTCCTCTCATTTGAGGTGGTGGGGAGAGCATGAGTCAGCCCGGCTCAGTGGGTTTCAGTCAGATCTGGTGTCCGCTCTGCTCTCCGCTCTCGGGGACATAAAAGACAGCGCAGCCTGCTCCACCGCACCGCGGCGCGCCGCTCCCGGTCACCTCCAAGTGCAGGAAGACAGCGCAGGCATCACGAGCAGCAGCGCTCCAGTGTTCCGGCAGATACGCCTCAGATGACTCCTGTGTTCAGAAGGACAAACGTTAATGGCAGTCACATTTCCTCGATGCTTTTTCCTCCCTCTCTCCTCTCTTTCTTTCTCTCTCTCTCTTTCCCTTTTCCATTTGTTCTCTGTGGTGTAAGTAGGTGAGAGAGAAGGAGAGTGTGTGTATCTGTGTGTGTGTGTGTGTGTGTCTTAGATGTAAGAAACTCTACATTTGCATGTATGAGTCTATATGGCAGAAAGAAAGAGTGAGTGAGAGAGAGAGAGGTATGAAGAGAGCAGATGACATAAGTGAGAGAATAAAGCCTGAGTGGCGTAGTGCGGTAAGGCTGGAGGTCTGCGTCTCTGACGGTGGGAGCCGTAGGACGAGGAAAGAAGAGTAATTACGGGCTCTCACGCTGGCCAGAACATCAGAAGGAAGTCATTTGTTGCTCTATATTTAATCAGCTCTGATAACCAGCCCAAGTGTGCCTGCCAGTGCCAAGACAGACAGGGAGGAGATGCAGGAACACCATTTCCTCCAAAGCACATTAGTTTTTAATACATACACACATGCACACACACACACACACACAGACATTCACACATGCACAAGCACACACACACACACACACACACACACACACACACACACACACACACACGGAAATGCACACACACTCACACACACACACATGCACACACACACACACATATGGACATGCAAACTCACACACACACACATGCACAGACACAGGCTATTTCCTATTTATTGCTGTTCATGTAATCATAATAATAATGGTAATCACAATCTCTCTCCCCACACTCTATTTTATCCATTCAACCCCACACGTCACGTTGATGTTTGCTTTCATCTTTATTTTTCTTTTTTCCCTTCGTTTTCTGCTCCTCTTCTATCTGTGGTCTGGCGTCTGATTTGTTTTGGTTTGCCTCCTATTTGATTGTTTTTATTTTTCTTTCCTTCTCAAACTTTTTTTATTTTCATCTCGACTCATGACTCATTTGCGCCATCCCTCTCTCAGAGTCCAAGTAGAGTTCTATGTGAACGAGAACACTTTCAAGGAGCGTCTCAAGCTGTTCTTCATCAAAAACCAAAGATCCAGTGAGTTTATGTTTGTGTCTGTGTCTGTGTCTGTGTGTGGTATTTGTGAGTGTTGTGGCTGTCTGTGTGTGTGTCTGTGTTTGAGTGTGACTGTGTTTCTTGTTTTGAGTCAGGCGTGGGTTGCTCTTGTTCTTGTCACCTCTTGATGTTGCGTAGCTGTTTTTTGCTGTTGTTGTTCATTCCCTCTTGCTGGTCATTTCGTCTGGTGCCTTGTGGGGGATGTTGTCCAGATGACAGACAGAGTTTCCCTCCTTGTTTTGATTTGATCTGCTACAGATGTGATATGTGGAGCCGCCTCGTGATCATCCATTCCTGTGCATCCTGTGCTAGTTCAGTCTCAGATCAGTCTGGTGTGAATGTATTGTTCCCATTGTCTGACGTGTATAACGTGTATAAGGTTTCCCCTGAAGTTCTACCTTTTCTCTCTGCTCTCTCTCTCTCTCTCTCTCTCTCTCACCCTCTCCCTCTCCCTCTCCCTCTCTCTCCTTAACTGTGCTGCAGGTTTAAGGGTCCGGCTCTTCAACTTCTTCCTCAAGGTGCTGAGCTGCCTGCTGTACATCCTGCGAGTCCTACTGGACGACCCGCGGGAGGAGACGGAGGAACGGTGAGGGGCAGGGTGGAGGGCAGGGTGGAGGGGCAGGGTGGAGGGCAGGGGAGGCAGGGTGAAGGGGTGGGTGGAGGGGTGGGTGGAGGGGCAGGGTGGAGGGCAGGGGAGGCAGGGTGAAGGGGTGGGTGGAGGGGTGGGTGGAGGGCAGGGGAGGCAGGGTGAAGGGGCAGGGTGGAGGGCAGGGGAGGCAGGGTGAAGGGGTGGGTGGAGGGCAGGGGAGGGGCAGGGGAGGGGGTGGGTGGAGGGCAGAGTGGAGGTCAGGGGAGGGAAGACGGAGGGGGGCTTGAACGCAGAGCGAGACATAGACAGGTGAAAATATACGCTGCAAGCTTTGTCAAGAGAGATGATGATGAGATACAGAGAGATGATGATGAGATACAGAGATATGAGCCCATTATGACAAGATTATGACACTTGAGGTCTGGAACAGGAATAGGACTTTGGGCCACCCAAGGAAAAGCAGGATGCTGACTACTCTCTGAGCACAGATTACACTGCGTCAGCTGGGTAAAATGGTGACTGCTGCCAAGCCTGCCAAATCAAAAGCAAAGCAAAACAGACCTATTCTTAGGTCAAATGTATTCTCAGGTCAAAAATAGTTCCTTCAAGGATCAAGGTTCAAGGTTTTTCACATAGACCAGAAATTGGATCCGACCATTTACAATTAGCGACCTGGTTTGTTTCTTGCTTTTGAATAAGTGCCTTGTTACATAAAACATAAATTGTACAAACCAAACCGCTGGTTTGCCACCCTTCTGACTCTCTCTCTCTCTCTCTCTCTGTGTGTGTGTGTGTGTGTGTGTGTGTGTGTGTGTGTGTGTGTGTCTGTGTGTGTGTGTGTGTGTATACATATGTCTGTCTGTGTCTCTTGTCTCCATAGAACTGGCTTTCTCAAACAGAATGCCTCATCACACAACCGGAGCCATTTTGACTGGTGAGTCCCGCTGACTCTTTATTATCTGCATCAGAGAGGACGCTTCCTCTGTGGTCCTTTTAGAGCAGCCCATGGTGCATTATGATACATTTCCACTAGTGGCTTATGTGTGTTCCCTTGAGTCAACCCCATAATCCTGGTGTGGTCAGCTCATCGGCACAGGAACACAGGAACACAAGAACACAGAAACACATACATTTAGCAACACAGGAACACAGAAACACAAACACAGGAACACAAAAACACAGAAATATAGCAACACAGGAACACAGAAATATAGCAACACAGGAACAACCTAATGGGGTTCTCTTCTAACAAGCTGCAGCAGACAGCCAAATCAATAACTCTTGGAATCCTTTACCAGCAAGGATCAGCGTCGCTCAGACACTTCATTTAGCTAGCATACGCTCCTGCCTCCTGTGCTGCTCTACATAGCCATCTGAGACAGGAAGCCACTCATCGTTAACTGAGACGCTGGGCTCTTTTAACAAAGTGGGCTTTATTTACCCCGACAGCCAGGTCAAGGGATGTCATCAGTTAGCATGGGATTCCCTCTATGCCTATGGAGCCATTGATTTATTGGCAGCTGGGAACAAACTTTAAACAACTCAATGAGATTATAGAAGACAAAGAGGGAGGAGAGGAGAGATAGATGCTAGTAAAAGCATATACTGTAGGCCTGTGTGCCTGCAACAGTCCAGAGAGACGAGATCAAAAACCTGGCTAGTGTGCAGAGAGCACCTGGGGTGGGGGTCAGCTTTGAACATTATCCCTTGATGATCACTGTTTTCATTGTGCCTGCATGGTTCACCTGCACCGGCACACTAGAAAGCCCATTTGAAATGTGCTGTGAGGGAATGATTCTTTACAGATACACAACACTAGACCATCACACTGAGTGTATAGCATGCTTCTTTTACAGAGCAATTTATTTCAGTTGCCGTGTTTTTGTGACACATTACTGGTGTTGGTCAGTTGTTTGCTTGTAAGTGTTTGCTCTTGAGAGCTTTCGACCCTCATGCATATTCAAGCGGCGATAAGCTGTGTGGCTCTCTCATGCCGAGGCTTTCTGCCCCTTTGTGTCTGTGCTCGCAGGTCTCTCATCATCTGGGTGAACAGACCACTGCCCCTCTGGGCTCTACAGGTCAGATTCAGCCGATCGCTCTCCTCTCTCAAGCTTTGATTCCTCTCTTTTCGCCCAAGACCATATCCCTCTTTCACTGTGCTTTACTGTTCCTCTCTCTCTCTCTCTCTCTCTCTCTATATATATATATATATATGTATATATATATATATATATATATATATATATATATATATATCCACCACTGCTTATTTCACTGTCTCTCTATTAGTGTATATTGTTCTGTGCAACTGTCTGGGAGTGGAGGGCTTTGTGAGGCTGTGATTTTTATTTTTCATCCGCTTACCTTGCCTTTCTCTCTTTCTCTCCATATCTCTGTAGCTTCTCTCTCTCTCTCTTTCTTTCTCTCAGTCCACCTTCTATGTTCACATTTTCTCTCCCTCTATATATCCACTCCTCTGTCATGTCTCCTGTTTTGTCTGACTGCTCTCCTCTTCCTCATCCTCTTCCTCAGGTGCTGGTGGCCTTCATCAGTTTCTCAGAGACTATGTTGCTGGTGTATCTCAGCTACAAGGTGAGCACGCGCGCACCTACGCCACCGAGACTTCTCCAGCTGCACCACTGCCCCCCCCGCCCCCACATGCCCCTGGCATAGCTGTCAACATTGAGCTTTGAAAATAAGGGAGATTCTCACGCAGAATGCGGGAAAATGTCAACATTCGTACCCCAACATTGGAAGGGTTGCAGCATTAGTCCGTTTTGCAATTGCAAGCTCATGCATTGGTCAGCTAAACAATACAACAAAGTAGCCTACTTTATTTACGCCTAACAACAGCCTATATTAATTTGGTCAACTTTATACAGCCCTAACAAGGCTACAGTTCTGACAGATGCCCCTGTCATTCTCTCTCCTGCGCAAACAAAATGTGTGCGTTCCAAGTAGCCTAGTGCATAATTCTTCTTCATAAAGTTGAACAAATACATTTGGTTATTTTAGAGAAAAATATAAATAGCCTGGCATGCAGTTTATGGGCTACAGTGCAGAGTTGGGAAGTTATGGTAGGCCAACTTGGAGTGAATATACAAACAGGGGGAATTCTTTCTCTACTTGTAGCTGAGTAGCCTGGTAGGCCGATACACACAGTGCATGCAGCTGTACACTATGCGGGTGCCACTGAATCATGCTCTCACAACCACCACGCCGTCATCTTAAATAGTCTCACTGTCGCCTTCAAGCAATCAAAACAATGCTTTGAAAACATCTGTTTCGAGGGAAGGGCAAAGGGGTAGCAACAGTACAACAGTACAGAGACTGACAAGTCAGATGGTAGAGCTTAATGTTATGAGATTGTTAAAATACGGGATATTTACGGGAAAATATTAAAACGGGAAGACAGCGGGAAAAAAGTTAAAATACGTAAGAAACCTGGAAAAAATGCGAGGGTTGACAGCTATGGCCCCCAGGCGTGCTCCCTCTCAAACTCCGCTCTGCTCCACTCGCCCGTGCCATGCCTGGTCCCGCTCCTCGCCACCGCGATTCAGACAGCCGCTTTACGGTTTTCCCCCCACCCACTTACCCCCACCTCTTATTGATTAAGAACACTGCTGTCAATTAACCACAGAGAGTGTGTGTGTGTGTTTGTGTGTGTGTGTGTGTGTGTGTGTGTGTGGGGTTGGGGGAAAGTGGTAAGGTTATTCCAGAGACAGGAGCCGAGCTTAAACCTCATTGATTTACGCAGAAATTTCTCCTCTCTCCCACACACGCATGGAAGCAGGTCACCTATAAACAGGCATTCGCCACACAAAAGAGTCGCTAAGCAGATGCTGTGTCATTCGATCACAATTGGGCCACCCAAGGTCGGCATGAAAGAAGGGAGCCTTGAAGTCCGTCATTTCTTCCTGAAGGTATGGAAATTGAGCTAGCCTGACCTTTAACCTTTTGTATGTGTGTGTGTGTGTGGTTTCCAGGGCAACCTTTGGGAACAAGTGTTACGCATCCCTTTCATTCTGGAAATGATAAGCGCCGTCCCCTTTGTAATCACTGTGAGTAAATCAGACAGCCGATGATTCACATTCACACAATCAATTCACTTTTGGAAAAATTGACCATGAATGCAGCCTGTGCACTGGTCGACACCACAATGTGATGTACCACAGTGTGTTTGAGACAGTGATCATTTGCGATGATGTTTTTGTGTGTGTGTGTGTTGTTTTCCCCTCATGTCTATTGCCAGGTGATTTTGCCCTCCCTCAGAAACCTGTTTATCCCGGTGTTTCTGAACTGCTGGCTGGCCAAGCACGCCCTGGAGAACATGATTGTGAGCGCTGCCATCTGTTTCGCACACAGCTGTTTCCTGCCTCTGTTTGCCTGTTTGCCAGGCCACACACTAGCTGGCTTTATCTATAACAGCCATGTGTGGCAATGTGTGCTGTTTGTCAACATGTGCAGCCAATCTGTTTGAGATTGATTCTCAGGTTAATGGTCCCCTTGAAGCCCCTGTAACCGATGGTAGCAGATTTTGCTAATTTGATAATTGCTGCTAACCCCCTCCTTTAAAGCAACACTAAAGCACTTTTCCTCTGTCGCACGCACTCTATTTGTTTGTCTACCACCGGCTTTGCAAATAACGATGTCCACAGACACGGTATGTTGCATGATTTAATGAAAGTATGATGTATTGCGACATTAGATGCAAGTCAAATTTGTAGTTTCTTATGTCTCATTCTATCGAACTACAGATCCGCTACCCGATCTGGCAAACTTACATAGTGCGGTTATAGCCGATAGAGGTCCGCGAAGCGAATGCAGAAGTGCCGTTCACCCTGTTACGAGTAGTTGAACCACTGAAACGATTTTGGAAACATTATATTAAGGTACAAAAAACTCTTTGGTGTTGCTTTAATGCCCTGTGATAATAAAACAAGTAATATCTTGGCAGAGATGCTGTCCTTTATGTATGTTGTTTCCTGGCTGGTTCATTCATTTGGACTGTTAAACAATATTTGCATATACTGTATAAAATATATATACAGTCATTGGATATATTTGGAGTTTTAATTGAGTTAGTTAGTTAGTTAGTTATTGAGATCAGGCACAGTTAGCTTAATTATTCTACAAAGCTATCTTAAATGCAGGTTGTTGTTGTTATTGTTGTTTTTGTTGTTATCTACAGTGTAGCTCCAATAGATTTGTTATTTGTCTACAAATTATTTAGTTCTTTAAATCAAACTATATTCATTCAGTGTTACCAGTTTACAGAATCATACAAACATATAAACACACATGCAAACAGTACACAAACAGGCTATACTATGTATGAACAGCTATCCCTTTGCTAAACAGAGTGCTCTGGCCTGTGTGACATTGCTGACCCCTGATGAGCCCTGTGTGTGCCTATTTTTCAGAACGACCTGCACCGAGCCATCCAGCGCACACACTCGGCCATGTTCAACCAGGTCCTCATCCTCATCTCCACGCTGGTGTGCCTCATGTTTACCTGGTGCGTCCTGGAGGCAGACAGGGATGTGAAGTGCACAGACCATGTGAAATATTTAGATTGGAGGATTTTAATATTGGAGGACCAAACTCAGTTAGATAGGAAAGTGTGGAGTGTGTCCACACTTAAAATGATTTGTCTAGCGTGCACTACCTTACAACATACTCAAAGGTATAATGTCCTTTTAAATCCTAACCCTCATTGCTACATCATCTGCCTGGGCTTATGGTTGGGCCAAGGGATGTACATGTAGTAATATATATTTATTTGATAAGTACATCACAATCTGTGTTATCTAAAATCTGTGGTAATGTAAGGGACATTGGTGTGGTATCATGCTGAGTGTGTTAGGTAAGGTTTCGTGAGAAGGCTAGGTAAGACTAGGTAAGTACATATGAAAGAAAGGGGATGTGAGGGTACTGGCTAACCCGGGTATCTTTGGGAGTGTCCGCTGATGTGTGAAAACACTGCACTGAGCAGCTATTGTTTCCAAAGTGACGTGTTGTTTGCGTTAGGAGATCAGCGATTCCTACTGAAGTTACCTGGGGTTACCAGGAAGTTACCAAGACAGTAACCTTGCTTGGCAGTGCACTGCTATGACGTGTGTTACTGTGGTGACACAGAGGCTAGTGAGCTGCAGAGCTTTGTGTGGTAAACCCCATGAAACAAAGCACCATGGAAAGCAGCTGGGAGCAGAAAGGGTGACCTTTCCACCATTGACAGAATGTTGACTCAGTAGACCCTTCAACTCTGAGCAAACAGAGAGGCACATGCACACGCATGCACACACACACACACGCACGCATATGCATACACACACACACGCATGCATACACACACACGCACATACACACACGTACGCATATGCATACACACACACACGCACGTTTAAGCATACACACACACACACACACACGCATGCATACACACACACACACACACACACACACACACGCATGCACATACACACACACACACACACACACGCATGCATATGCATACACACACATACGCACGTTTAAGCATACACACACACACACACACACACACACACATAGTATATACATATTCAAAATGCCATGTACACACTTCTTTAAAACCTGCATAAATGGGGCATACGTGAGAGGTTTCAAACTGAGGCTTACACTTTTCTCTCATTCTCTGTAATTATGTTTTCCTCCTCTCTTTTCACTCTCTCTGTCTCCCTCCCCACTCTCTCTCTCTACTCCTTCTTTCTTTCTCTGCCTCCTCTCTTTCTCCTTTTTTGTTCCCTCTCCTCCCTCTCTCTCTCGCTCTCTCTCTCTTTCTCTGTCTCTCAGTATCTGTGGTATCCAGCACCTGGAGCGTGCGGGGAACAACCTGACGCTCTTCGACTCGCTCTACTTCTGCGTGGTCACCTTCTCCACCGTTGGCTTTGGTGACGTTACACCACAGATCTGGCCCTCCCAGCTGCTGGTGGTCATCATGATCTGTGTGGCCCTCATCGTCCTGCCCATACAGGTGGGTCACACACCTGACCACGCCTGTTACACCGCATTATGTAACAGCAACGCAATATATAATAACTTGGCAAAATATTCACTTCATTTTGTAACAATTCCCGCATTTTGTAATAATATGCAGCATTTTATAATAAACTGATCTGACTGGCCCCTCATCGTCCTGCCCATACAGGTGGGTCATACCTGACCACGCAGGCCATGGCGGTCCTCTTACACCGCATTATGTAACAGCACTGTATTATTTTATCATTTTACAAAATGTTCACTTCATTATGGAATAATTCCCACATTTTGTAAAAATTTGCCACATTTTGTAAAAAGCTGCCTGAACGCAATATGTAATAAATTTCCCCGCATTTTGTAATCAATTATTGCAGGAGACTCATCTCACCTGCGTTAGAGAAGGCACTATGGTCTGGACACGCACTGAACTGGACTTGACTGGACTGGGCATATGGCACTAGAGCAGATATTGAAATATGAGTCATTCTGGGTTGGATTTTGCAACATTGGTTGTCCGCTAGTTAAAGTGGGATACTCCACGCATCATCCAGTTGAAATTGCACAGTCAGGTGCTTCACAGTTGTAGAACGGTAGACTATTAAAACAAAGAAAACAGACCTGAGCACACTGATTAAACTTGCAGTCTTTACTTAGTTAGGCTTTATTTACAAGAAGTGCACATCTCTTTGTCTATTCGACTCTGACAAAGACACAGTGGTGTCAAAACGTTAGTGGTTTTTGCTTGCACTAAGTTAAGACTGCAAAATCAGTGTCCTCCGGTCTAACACAGGTGAGATGAGTCCCCGCTTCCTTTTTTTTGTTTTACTGGTCGTAAGCTGTCAGTTGAGCACTGATGATAGCAGCACACTGAAACACTTTCTACTCCTGAGTCTGAAGTCTCAAGATTTGTTTTATTTAGTGTGAGAAACAACAAAGGTTTACCTCTCAGTTACTAAAAACAGGAATGTTGAGGCATCTTAATGTGCCTTAAATAGAAGGAAGGTTCTTTTTTGGAAACATAGGCAGAGCTAAGCAGGAGTTGTTGTAACTCCTATTTGACTTGGCTGCCAGTTCCCCAGTCTTTTTGCACCCCCTCCTCCTCATATGGGTTGTTTCCCAGAATGCATTTGTTGTGCTGCATTCACAAATGCTCTATTGATATGCCATCATTTTTTCTCTTGGTTTATTTATTGTTATTTAGGCTTAATCAGACAACCACAGCCACATGCTCTCCCCTCTAGTAGAAAAGCCAGTCCGGCCTCTGATAAAATAGCACATTCTTCAGGTGAACTACGCAGTACAATTCTATGTTTCTAATTTCCTGGTTTTAGACGTTGCTGCAGATAAGGTGAATTTGTTCTGTGTAGTAACCAGCAGCTCGCTCCCACAAAGGCAGATTGTGCAAACCCTGAATGTCTCTTTATGACGGTTCAGACACTTAAAAAGGAGACGGTGTATAGAGCTTTGAAAGTACCCAGCTGTGGTGTTCTTCTTTGTCTCTCGACAAGCACTTAGAAAAGCAATGGAACTACCGTATGCTCTTGGTGTTGAGCACAGTGGCTATGGTGAGATGGGCCGTCTCACAATCTCAGGAGTATTGTGTTTGCATAAGGTACGCTTGCGTTGGATGGATCATCGAGTGGATGCTTCTACATGAGTGTTGACATGATGTGCTTTCCTGTGGAAGCTGTGATGGTTCTGACAGGGAAAAAAAACAGCAGGCTGAGGAGTTTCTTTACATCCACTGGGAACTCCCAACAGATGGTGGACATGGAGCAAATCTGTCACATGCACACACACTGTACACAGAGATACCCCCTCATATGCTCACTGACACACACACTCACACACACACACACACACACACACAGACACACACACACACACACACACACACACACACCTCCCTGTAGGGCTTGACGGCAACTTGTGATGGTAGTGAACTGCTCTTATGTGACGCCCCTGTCGAATACACTGGGCGGGTAGACTGTGAGTGTGTGTGTGTCTGTTTGTGTGTGTGTGTCTCAGTGTGTGTTTGTGTGTATCACATTGAATAGTAAATGCCAGGCAAACTGGTGATGTGGTCCTCCCCACCCTTTCTGTCTCTTTTTTCTCTCTCTCCTTGTCTCCCTCTCTATCTCTCGCTTTCATCCATAAATACTCTCTGACATTTAGTCCTCCCCCAAAACACACACACACTCACACTACATTTCAGAGCAGTGGGGGAACCCTGTGTGTTCCGCTACGCCCCGGGGGAACCGCGCACACCAGGGTCCAGGCAAACCCCACTCCACTCTTCTCCTCTCTCTTTTCCTCTCCTCCTTCCTTCTCGCCTCTCTTCCACCATCCTCACCTCTTCATCCCTCTGTCTTCTCTCCCTTTTTCCTCCCTCCTTTTCCTCCCATCTCTCACTTCCTCTCATCTTTTCAGTTGTCTTCTCCCCTCTTTTTCCATCCATTCTCTCCTTTCACCAATCCTCCTTCCTCTCCCTCCTTCCTTCTCCCCTCTCACCATTCCCCTTCTCCCCCTCTTCTCTCCTCCTCTCATACAATCAACTGGTGGCTGTCCCCAGAGGAGACTCTGTAGGCAGTGACTGACACCTCCACTGTGTCCCACCGTATCAGATAATCACAGGAAAACTCCAACGGGACCACACTCCACACACACTCAATTCCCAACGCAGCTTGCCATTCTGGCCTGTCAGTCAAACACGCCACAGCTCAGCACATCGAGCACTGTGAAAATTGTGAGCCTCGATGTCCCCCGTTTCCATCTTGTCATCGTCCACCATTATTCCCCTGAAGCACACAGTAGGTTCGGAGCTCGGTGAACTCGCACTCACATTCACTTTGTGGATGTCCTCTGCTTCCCGACTGAGAATGTAATTAAGCTCACTGAAGTCATATAACAATTTGCCGTCGCCGCAGCAACCTCATCACCATGCTCAATAGAGGATGTCAGCGGCGATCACAAAATTACACCTTTCTTTAACTCAGCCATTTAATGAATTCTGCTCAGTGATCCTGGCCAGGGTGTCACTTTTTGCGAAGATGGCAGACATTGCTGTGTGCGGTTGGACTTAGTGCCGCTCCATTAAATTCCATTTGGAGGTCCGTCTTTAAGTCTGAGCCGTTTGTGTGTGTGTGTGTATGTGTGTGTGTGTGTGTGTGTGCAGTTTGAGCAGTTGGCCTTCCTGTGGATGGAGCGGCAGAAGTCGGGGGGGAACTACAGCCGCTACCGTGCGCAGACGGAGAAGCATGTGGTGCTCTGTGTCAGCTGCCTGAAGATAGACCTCCTCATGGACTTCCTCAACGAGTTCTTCGCCCACCCCAGACTGCAGGTCTGTTTCCCAGGCCTCGCCTCGCCAGGCCTGACCAGGCCCATGCCAAGTGGGACAAAGTGTGTGTGTGTGCGTGTGTGTGTGTGTCTGTGCGTGTGCGTGTGTGTTTGAGTGTGTATGCCTTTAGACATGTGTTCCTGTGCTTTTGTGCATGTCCATGGCTGTCTGCATAAAATGTTAAAATAAATATTGATGTGTGTATGCATGCATGTAGTATTCATGAGACATTTGGGTATGGTATATGCACATGTGTGTGTTTGTGTTTCACAGGAAGCAGGAAGTGTGTGTGTTTCAATGTTTCCCCTAAAAAGTTGGAACCAAAGATCCTTGATTACTCCGCTTTAACCCTCTCTGCTGGAACGGTAGTGAGATCACAGAAGCTATGATATGAATCAGTCATGATTATGAGTGTTAGTGTTTATCTTAACAAGTGTGTGTAATAGTGTGTCTGAAATCACAAAATGATTGTGTAAGCGCGGTGTGTCACTATCACTGCTTTTATGAGCTTGTAAAAGAGTGTGTGTGTTTTATGAATGTGTGTATTTCTTTTTCAACCCATGTGGCTTGGGCTTGAGGCTGTGGTGAATACCGAATACAAAAGTGCTCAAGTGTGCACAGCCAGCACATGACATGTCTGTATGAGTGTTATGTGTTTGTGCTCGTGCCTGTGCAGCTCTGTCGTCTTATCGTACTGGTCTGGAAGAATAGATACAGATCCTACAGGGGGGAGGGGAGCATAAGATTGTCAATATTATAATTATTACTCTCTGGTATTTTTTCTTTTTTAACTAAATTAGGAGACATGTACTGTATATTGTGATGTTTTGACATGTATATTCATGTTCAAATCTTAACTGAGATCTGGGCACTCCGCACTCTGTGTGTGTATGTGTGTGCGTGTTTGTGTGTTTAATGTACATGAATGTCTGGCTGTGGACAGGACTACTACGTGGTGATCCTGTGTCCGGCTGAGATGGACGTGCAGGTGCGGCGGGTGCTACACATTCCCCTGTGGGCCCAGCGGGTCATCTACCTCCAAGGCTCCGCGCTCAAAGACCAGGACTTGATGAGGGCCAAGTGAGTGATTGAGCCTGAACCCAAGCCAAGCCAACCCCCCCCCACCCCCTGATCCCAGCCCGCCCGCCTACCCCCTGCCCCTGCCAGTTAAGTGCTCGGGGCCCTTGGCTCTGGAACCCTGGGGAGCCGTACATCACGGTGCCGGTCGAGAGTATCGCTCTCCAGCTAGCGTTTATGAGTCACGCACTTTTCAGAGAGGAGCGGAGAGCAGGCGGCGTGCAGCGCTGCTGTCGTCACGTAGCATTCAGCGGCGCCAGCCGCGTCCTAGTGTGGGTTTGATGGACACATTTGTCACTTTATTGTGCCAATTCCCTTTTGTTCACTGCCAGATAATAATTCTCTCTTTTTCTCTCTCTCTCTCGCTCTCTTTCTCTCTCTCACTCTTTTTCACACTCACACACACTCACTCTCTCTCTCTCTCTTCTTCTCCCCTCTTTTTCTCTGACAATTTTCTGGCCCCTGCTCATTTCTCACATTGTCCCTGGCTGCCCCCACTTCCTGATTGGTGCCCCCCACCCCCACTCCCTCTTCTGGCTGGTCACAGGATGGACGACGCGGAGGCCTGTTTCATTCTCAGCAACCGATTTGAAGTGGATCGCTTCGCTGCCGTAGGTCTTATCACACACTTTTACCAACAGACTTCATTTGTTTCCCAGCTGTGAGCCTCAGTTGTTATTGTTACACGATTCCTTTAGCATATCGTCCGTTTCTTTTTCTTTTTTTTTTGCAAAATGTATTTTTTTTTCCTGTGCTGACTGTTTAACCTATTTTCTGCTGTCTTGTGTGTTGTTTTCTTTCATTATGCCTGTTGCTTTTTCCTTCTTTGAGAGGCTCAAATTGTTCCATGTTCAGTCCATTGGTTTTTACGACAGCGTCTGGCAGGCAACTGTAATTTAAGCCCTCTCTGCTGCATGCAGTGGAGGCAGGATGTGTAGAGGCAATTACTGAGATACTATGAATTTGACCTAATTATGTCTGTAATAGTGGGAAGATAATACTCTGTGTGTGTGTGTGTGGGTGTGTGTGTGTGTGTGTGTGTGTTATGTGTGTGTGTGAGTGTGTGTGTGTGTGTGTGATACTCTTCCTCTTTCTTTATCATTACTGTTCTCCGCACCCCCACCCCCCTCTCTGGCTCAGGACCATCAGACCATTCTCAGGGCCTGGGCGGTGAAGGACTTTGCCCCAAACTGCCCTCTGTACGTGCAGATCCTCAAGCCAGAGAACAAGTTCCATGTGAAGTTTGCAGGTCAGCCACAGGCATGTTCCAATACGAAGCATATACTGTATGTCCACAGGAGTTGCTTCGTTATGTGTGTGTGTGTGTGTGTGTGTGTGTGTGTGTGTGTGTGTTTGTGTGAGTGTGTGTATGTACCCACCACTGTGCCCACACAACCAGTAGCCCGTCCCTCCCTCTATTTCCCTCTCTTTCACAGTTCCTCTGTGCTCTCCCTCTCCTCCCACGCAGTCGTGATGGACAGATTAAGTGCGCCAGTGCTACTGTGATCTGATGAATGCCAACACTCTTTTGGCTTTTGGAAAACAAAGACCCTCACTTTTACACAACAGCTCCTCCAAAAAAAAAAACACCCAGTCAAGTAGCACTGATGATGAGGAGAAGAAGGAGGGTAGCTAACACTCTCATTCTCTCTCTGTCCATCCCTCTCTCCCTCCCTCTCTATCTCTCCCTCTCTCTGTCTGTCTGTCATACACATAATTTCTGTCTGTGTCTGTCTCTCTGTATGTGGTGATATTTATTGGCATGACAAAGCATTTCTAATTAACAGGTAGTTAGACAAAAACATTGTGTGCGTGCGTGCGTGCGTGCGTGCGTGCGTGCGTGTGTGTGTGTGTGTGTCTCTCTCTCACTCTGTCTTCTTGTCAAACTCAGTTCATACACCGCCTGCCTGCGCCCAGCTGTGCTAGTCCCTGATTACCATTTCATTTTGTTCTTGTAGTCAAAGAAATCCACTCAAAACTCCTCCATGCCTCCCACATGCAGTCAGCCATCACTAGCACATCGACTCTCCCCTCCATCGCCGCCATAGCAGCGCGTGAGTGCAGCCACAGGTTCCTAATTGGTCTAGTGTGAAGTCTCGTAGGACAGACAGAACAGAGCCCCCCCCCGACCCCCCCCCCCCTACACACACACACACACACACACACACACCACACACACACACACACACACACACACACACACATATACACACACACACACACAAACATAGGCATACATATACGGACACACTCACACACACAAACATAGCCATACACACACACACACACACACACACAGACATACTCACAATCCCGCCTGCCTGTGTCAATACAGATGTGCCGTCTGTAACAACCACCAACTTAATAAAAATCTGCACGTTTTAAACATAATAATCCTGCCAACGTAATAATTTCCCACCAACGTAATAACTTTTGCCTACTGCCAACATAATAAACCAATTTCCCACCAACGTAATAATTATTAATAATTGTTGGGCGTTATTATTATTATCACTGGGCGTTGTGGAGTCCTTTGCCTTCGCCTCGTCCATTAATTCTGTGTATTGGGATGCCTCAGCAGCCGTTATCCCTTACAACACCCAAAACTCGATTAATTATCGAAGTTTTGACATTAATGTAAGTTAGAAGGGTAAACTGTAAGGGCTGAAATTATTGATTGTGCTGGAGGCAGGAACAGATTTAGTAGTGCACTGTTGACATTGTGAATATAAACTTACTTTTTGCAACTATTAGTCCAGTTGCGACAGCTTTTAAATGCGTAGTAAACCTGTGAAGTCTAAGAATCTTCACCTGTCATGGCCTACTGGTTAGGGCATTGGGCTTGTAACCGAAGGGTTGACAGTTCGATCCCCGACCAGTATGAACGGCTGAAGTGCCCTTGAGCAAGACACCTAACCCCTCACTGCTCCCTGAGCGCCGCTGTAGCAAGGCAGCTCACTGCTCCGGGTTAGTGTGTGCTTCACCTCACTGTGTGTTCACTGTGTGCTCTGTGTGTTCACTAATTCACGGATGGGATAACTGCAGAGACCAAATTCCTTGTATACGCAAGTATACTTGCCCTAGAAACCTGATCTACTAATAAGGTGAACTAAATCAACTCCATCCCAGGAGAAAGTACACAGACACATAATGTAAGTAGGCATTGAGTGTCCAACTTTGTGACACCTCCAAATGCTAATTGAGAAAGTAATCAATTTTGAATTGAACCCAGAAGGTAGTTATAGCTACTCTCTAAAATATCCTTTATATTTTAATAATGGTCTTCTCCTTAATGGTAATCCTCACGATACTCTGAAAGTCGCTTATAAAGTAATTTTGCCCATCAGTTGTTCTACCTTGTACACATACTAACAATAAACAGTAATGAGGAAAGCAATAAACATTATGAATAAGAATGTAGCATTTAAATTGCCCATAATCCTGAGAAACAACTCACCAACATCACTCAACATTAGCATTGCTACCACTGCACAGGCTCATAGGGGTCTTCTACATCAGGGATTCCCAAACTGTCGGCTAATTAAACATGATGCCTGGAATGCGTCAATAGAATGTTACGTTTTTATGTGTCCGATGATTGGGGGTACGCGAGCCGAGTCAGAATGTAGGTGGTGGTATGCGGGGGAGAAAGTTTGGGAACTGCTGTTCTACATGCATGGCAGATTTTATGGGGGTTGGGGCGGGGGGTGACTCATACTCATACTTTTCAGTAAAGGTTACTTAAATCAAGTCAAGTCAAGTCAACTTTATTTATATAGCGCATTTCATACACAGAGGTCATTCAATGTGCTTTACATAAACACAAGCAAACCAGAATAGCTAATAAAAGCATAGAAGGGCAAGTGTCAAAAATTAAAGAATAAAAAAAGAAAATATAAAACACACAAGGTAATAGTACATAAAAACATAAAAGGGCAATAGTTTAAAAGTGTTTAAGAAATAATAATTAAAACACATACAAATGGCAATAGTTTAAAAGTGTTTAAGAAATAATAATTAAAACACATACAAATGGCAATAGTTTAAAAGTGTTTAAGAAGTCATAGTTAAAACACATAAAAAACAACATAGAATGACTAGTCAAGCACCCAGTGAACAGCAGCACTCTATGGAGATTATTACGTTGGCAGGATTATTACGTTGAAAACGTTGGTAGGAAATGATTACGTTGGCAGGATTATTACGTTGAAAACGCTATGTTTTATTACGTTGGTGGTTTATTACGTTAGTGGTTTATTATGTTGGTGGTTTGTTATGTTGGTGGGTGCTATAGCCATCTATTTTTAGATGTCTCGTGTCTGTCAGGCAGCCCTACTGATCAGGGGAGAAACATGAAAGCAGAGGGTTTTTTCTCCCACAGCTTGGGCAGAAGGTGATATTATTAGACAGCCTAGTGGCTGCTGTAATGAGTCCACTATCGGCTGATGCCACGTGCCCGTCCGTCCTCACCCCCATTGACAGCCTTTACAGAACATTTTTAGAAATTCCCTTTGGTCCACATATCCTCAGAGCTTTGCTGAGCGCAGATCTTCAACACAGCACAAAATCAATGTCAATGACAATTGGCTTTTTCCTTTGGCTACAAGGACCCGCTGTCTTGAAGTTGCTGAAGCTATGTATCTCATATTAGTTAGGCTACTTTAATGATTGTCCCGAGGGAAAATTCAGTTTCACAGTCTCTCTACATACAACTTCGCACACTGGGCTCTAATTTGATTCATGGGAAAAGTGCAAAGTCTTAAGTCGAACTAAAGCTAATTTAATAACTAGACAAAATCGAATTGCTAATTTAACACCAAGGGGCAAGGCATTGAAGCGCAAACATTGATTTGTCAACTCAATGCTCCAATATGTCACATGATAGCTGTATTTTGTGCACAAGAATTTTGCTTGCTGACAGACTTTGCACTTTGCTTGTCAAACAAATTTGGGCCCATTAAGTACACATTTGTACCACAGTACAAATAACACCATATTACGGATAACAGATAGCTTTACACCTCACATTATCTATAACGCCCCAGAGATGAAACATCACACCCTAAAGGCTATGTTATATGCTATTCAGTAAATGCATATTCCGGTTTTACTCAAAACGGCATTTGACGTCGTTTTGATCCCAAGCGGAAATGTACACTCCTTATCATCCAAAAATAGACGCTGGATTGTTGTCAGACCTTTAACAGGGCATTTGTAATGGCCACAGCTGCTGGGCTGGCGATGGGGTGTCTTATTAAGTGAAGCTATGGCTGTGGGTACCAGGCTTTTGCTAAATCAGGCCCGGTTGCATGTTAAGGACGAGTATCTGTTTCCTGATGGCAGCTGCGTGGGTGGGTGACATCCTGTGCTATGGTGGTTGCAATGCTGGCCTTACTATTGAACTCTAAGAGATTGGGTGTAAGGAGATCTATTACTTTGCCAGAAGTGTAGGTTATGCAGTGTAGGTTATGTAGGTTAGTATTGTCCAGTTTGTAACAGAGAGCATGTGGACAATGTCAATTCCAATCCTAAATTTGGGTATATTATTGGGGTGTAGGACAAGAAGAAATGTCATATAATACAATACTTTTTATTATAGACATTATAAGGATTTAATGCATTTCAGGGAGTAAGGAGTGATATGCTTTCTTGTCAAATTCAGGGAATTGCTCTTTGCAATCCTTTGTCCCATCTACAAATGAGCCATGCACTATTCTAACCAATCAACATGTTGATGCAGGAGCACATGCTGGAAATATCAACAACCTTTCAAAAACTTTATTGTTTGCAAAACAACTTGTGTGTTTGTTTATAACTCTCTTAATGTTAGCTGATGTATGTTTAGATAGCCAAACCTTATTCCTGTCATCCTGAAATCAAAAGCCTACCGCTCTGTTTGTAATGTTTTATTACGAGCAAACTAGCTGATTTTTTTATGCCTCTGTCAGTGTTAGCTAAATTCATAGGTTACCAAAGGAATTTCCAATCCAGAATGCTTGCTTGCCCCCGTAGCTGCAGCTCACTGTCTTTGTCTAACTAATCTGGCAATTTGGATGTGTAAATTCTACTACCTTGTGTGGTGGTGCAAATAGGCCAAAACGACCAACCCAAACTTAAACAGAATTTGTGAGCTGTGAATTAAATTCTAAATTGTGAATATACTAGCTGCACCACTGTTGTGATAGAAGCCAGTATTTCAATTTAACATGTGACATGTCACTGATAAACCACGTTATGATTTGTTACAATAAATGTTGTTATATACAATACCTTTAGGTGATGGCAACAACTCAGTTTTACCTATGGAATTTCAAACCTAAAGTCAGCAACAGTTTTGCATTATGTTATACTCTGCGGACTTACAGTGGCAGAAGTGGTGAAATAAAAGATATATTGGCATTGACTATTTTGTATGGAGTGTTAAGAATTCTGACCCATAAACAGGCACATTGCCATTTTCTGTTTTCACATTCAAGTGAAAGCTGTGACACCGCTAGCCCAAGCAAATGCCTGTGGGGAGATCACAAATCAGTGCGAATGCAGGGAAAATTGTCGGATGATATTGCCTGGTTTATTTTCCACATTGAGTCTTCTCCTCTTTTTCTCTTTATGACTGACAGCAGCAGTGCTAGAACTGAGAGAAAATGCTTCATAGCAAAGGGTCATTTAGTCAGGTTTGATATTCAGGTCAGGCAATAAGCATCCCTCTGAGATGTTAACAAAAAAACATTATTTGTGAACAAATAAACATTAAATGCAAAACTGTTAAAAACAAAGAGAGGAAAGAGAGAATATTATGAGATGAAAATTCCTAGAACTTTCTTTATAAAAAATCACCTTATGTCTTCCTATAGCGTCCAAAATGTTGTCTGTTTTACGTGGATGACGTTGGTCCTCTCTAATGCTCTGTGTGGTAAATGCTCTTGTCAGCCTAGTCAGCCATGACTGATGACGGAGCTGGTGTTTTCCCAAATTTAGAATGCCAACCCACGTCTCTGGCTGCTCTGCTTTCTCTTGCAGAGCACTCATCTTCTCTTCCCTTCCCTTCTCTCGCTTTCCTTCTCTCATTTCTTCTCCTCTTCCCTCCTTTCTTCTCTTCCCTCCTTTCTTCTTCTCTTCCTACCTTAATTCTCCTCTTATCCTTCCCGTCTCCCACCCCTACACCTGTTTCTTCTCTCTCCCTCTCTCTCTCTCTCACTCAC
This sequence comes from Alosa pseudoharengus, assembly GCF_046254945.1. Lineage (NCBI taxonomy): Eukaryota > Metazoa > Chordata > Actinopteri > Clupeiformes > Clupeidae > Alosa > Alosa pseudoharengus. The sequence goes on from NW_027468774.1 coordinate 43,353,230, forward strand.
TCTTTCCCTCTCTCGCTCTTTCTCCCTCGCTCTCTCACTCTCTCTCACTCCCCCCTCTCCCCCTCTCACTCTCTCGCTTTCTCTCCGTCTCTCTCTCTCTCTCTCTCCCTCTCTCTCTCTCCATCCCCGCCGTGAGGAACAGAGAGATGGCTCTGGCTGTGCAGCTCGCCGAGTCAGCGCACTTCCTGTGCCTCTGAAATAGCCGCCGCGGTGACACACAGCCGAGGAGACACCGCCGTCTCCGCCACCTCTTTGTGCTCCCCCTGAGCTCCCTCTATCTCTCTCTGTCTCTGTCTCTCTTTACCTCTCTATCTCTCTCCGTCTCTCTGTCTCTGTCTCTCTTTACCTCTCTATCTCTCTCCGTCTCTCTGTCTCTGTCTCTCTTTACCTCTCTATCTCTCTCTGTCTCTGTCTCTCTTTACCTCTCTATCTCTCTCCGTCTCTCTGTCTCTGTCTCTCTTTACCTCTCTATCTCTCTCCGTCTCTCTGTCTCTGTCTCTCTTTACCTCTCTATCTCTCTCTGTCTCTGTCTCTCTTTACCTCTCTATCTCTCTCCGTCTCTCTGTCTCTGTCTCTCTTTACCTCTCTATCTCTCTCCGTCTCTCTGTCTCTTTCTCTCTCTCTCCGTGTCGTATCGCCTCGCCCTCCCGCCGCACAACATGAAGCATGACCGCCCGCCTGTCACGCGACCCGACGACAAACGACAACTAAATGAGCTCTCACTCGCTCGGCGAGGCCACAAAAAAGCCACGCGCTTATACCGAGTGCAGCGTGCAGAGGCTTCACGCCGCGCGCTCCCTCTACGCCCAGCAACGACGGATGCCACTGTGGCGCGTGATTGGCGCATTGCCAAAGTGCCAGGCGGATGGCTAAAAAAAGAGAACGCCTAATTGCACGTGGCTCGTCAGCGGCAGCGTGGTGGCTCCGGCGACGGCCTCCAGCGCGGCAGACATGTTGTGACACAGCGCGGAATATGGGCACTAAGTGCTGGAGTGGGTGGAATTAATGAGGCCCGCACTGCAAACCCGAGCCGAGCTCGACAAATAGCTTAATCGCCGCCTAATGCTCAATCATCGCATAATGCAAAAATGCAGTGCGCCTGCAGTGCTAAGAGAGAAATAGGAAAGAGGGAGAGAGATGGAGAGGGAGAGAGAGAGAGAGTGATGGAGAGAGAGGGAGGGAGGGAGGGACAGAGAAAGGGAGGGAGAGAAAAAATACAGTAAGGCATTGACAAAGATAGAATGTGATATATAAAGTAAAAAAAGAAAAGAGAACAGAGAAGAGGCAACAGACAGACTTGATGGAGGATGAGAGATGGAGAAGAGGGGGTAGAGAGAGAAAGAGAGAAAAATAGGCAGAAAGAGAGATAGAGAGAGAGGTAGATAGAGAGAGAGGAAGTAGGCTGACAGATGGTCAGAAAGGGCTTTAGTTTTTGAGATACCCCTACCAGAGGTAGAACTAAACCAAACAATGTTTTTCCTCATCTCTAAGGTCTCCCATATATGAAATGGATTCTTGCCTAAAAATATTTTACTGCTAAGATTGTTAAATTAACAGGTATTGTTATACACCCCAAAACCAAAAAAGGGCTAAAATATAGCCTGTCCGTATGGGAGTTAAGGCATATAAACTAGTGCAGATCAATCACACAAGCTCTGAGAACTTTGAAACTTGGCATGTTTATAGTCAGGAAGACTGATGAAAAGACTGGATGTGAATATCTTGATGTATGGAATGAATAGAGACATGTAAACATACACTTAAAATAAGCGGACATGCAAAAAATGAATATCTATGCAGAATGTTTTTATTTACTTTGTAGCTGCTTTACCAGGGATTATCATAGCAACACATATGATGGCTTGCTGGAAAGGTGGGGTTGTACTGAATCCAATAATACCAAATATGTAAATATAGTATGACGAATCAGGGTGTTCTGTCACTCAATGTAAGACGGAACACTGGCAAAATACAGTCTCAAGTCAAATGCAACATTAGTCAGAGGGGTAAGTACTTTCTTAGCTAGGGAAAGTAGTTTCTACAACTAACTGTTTAGCTACTTAGGGGTGAAGTAAGCAGTGTAGGCTCTACTGTCCACTGCTGGTCTGGACAGACAAAAGCTAACAATATTATTTTCCATTATTCAGCACTGACTTGACCAAAACAAAATTCAAGTTAATGTAAATATTTTAATAAAGGTGTTTCATTCCAATGTTAACCTGATTCAATTGGATCTGTGTTTCATATGAAATGTATCATTATTAAATGTAAATATAGATCAGCACTTGCCTTGCAGTAACAATGAATTTATCAACATTCTTCTCACCACTGATAATGTGATTTGGACTTAGAGACTGTATTTTGCCAGTGTTCCGTTTTCTTTCATTTTGGACACCTCATACATTGAGTCACAGAACACCCTATTCAGGATTCAGGATTCAGCCATCATATGTGTTTCTATGATAATCCCTGGTAAAGCAGCTACAAAGTAAATTAAAACATTCTGCATAGATATTCATTTTTTGCATGTCCGGGATGTAGAGAGAGAGAGAAAGGTAAAGAGAGAGAGAGGGAGGTAGAGAGAGAGAGAGATATGAAGGTAAAGAGAAAGAGGGAGGTAGAGAGAAAGAGAATGCTGGAGCTCATCCCAGTGAGGATGCTTTTTATTACAGAGAGCTCAGCCTGTTTAATGGGCTGCTGTGGGTCGCGACATGTTAATTGATCGCGAGCTGCACAACAGCTTTGCCACTATCTGTCTCCCTCCCTCCCTCTCTCTTTCTCCCCCTCTCTCTCTTTCTCTCCCTCTCCGCATCTCCCCCTCCCTCTCTCTCCACCTGTGCATTCCTGATGACCCGTCCAGTCATGACGGCAGTCAGTCAGTCAGTCAGTCAGTGATGCCCAGGAAACCTCATGCTGATTAAATTAGCACAGCTGCCCAGCACAAAGGCACCGCAATTACCTACCAGCATGGAGAGCATGGAGGCCTTGGTGAACACTCAATACTCCACACTCACACACACACACACTCACAAAAAGACACACACACACACACACACACACACACACACACACACACACACACACACACACACACACACACACACACACACATACATACATACACACACAGTCACAAAAAGACACACCACACACAGACACATACACACAGTGGAGAGGATAGAGCTCAGGAAATGAAAAAGAGTACACAATGATCAAGGTGTGGGCTGTAGCATCCCTGGCTGAGACTAGGTCAGTAATTGCTTTCTGTGTTTGGCTGGAAGTCCTCAGCTGAAGGAGAAAGGGAGCGAGAGACAGAGGAAGGAAGAGGAGGAAAGAGTGCAGGGAAGAAAATGGGAGGAGAACCTGGTGAGAGAGAGAGAAAGAGAGGGGGGGCATGAAAGTGTGTGTGTGTGTGACAGAGAGAGAGAGAGAGAGAGAGAGAGAGAGGGGGGGGGGGCATGAGATACAAATTGAAAAAAGAACTGCTAATTGGTATGTGAGTGAGCACAGCACACAGTGTGTGTGTGTGTGAGAGAGAAAGAGAGAGAGAGGTATATAATGAACTGCCATCTAATTATTGCAGCTACTGCACTTACTTCAAAAAATTATATGAATTGTCATGGTGATTTTTGGATATCCATGGCTCTTCCCCAAAAACAAATTGTTTTGGATATCCAAAAACAACAAAATGTAGAGTATAGAGGCTTTGTTCCATTTTGTCACAATTCTCTCATCACAGTAGATCAAAAGTAGATGTAATTTCTGAAAACTCAACACAAAATTGCTTTCCACTCGCATTGATTTTCTTCATGATGACTCTATATAAGTGGTGTCTTCCTCAGTGCCTTTGTGGCAAGCTTTGGTAATTCGGTTTTGAAGGAGTTGTTTCATTGCTATGCCCAGGCTACCTTATATTACTCATAAAATAGGACTTATTGCATATTGTTCTCCATATTTTTAATTGCCGTTTTTATGGAGTATTGTCCTTCCCACATATTACACAGGAGCCTATCGGTCCCTGCATTATGTTTCTCGCAGCTTCTTTGGTCAGGCCTTTGAGGACACTTGGACATCTCTGGCTTGGCTGGGAGAATTTTATGACTTTTTAAACCTGTTGCTACATCATCACAAGATAATTGCATAACAGCAGGCTATGTAGCAGCTGCATAGCAGCAACCTCGCACATCCTTTTATCTGCAGTTTCCTTGTGCGTAAGTCAATTTTTTATTTTAAGTTTTAGAATATATAGGAAAGAACATGTTTGTACTCCCTGTACTTGGGGAATAAAGATAAGTAGAGTTGTGCTGTGCTGTGCTCAGGATAAGATGAGATCAGCGTTCAAACCTCAAAACAAAACAATCGTGCCTATCAGTGATGCTTCCGCAAGCTGTTGCAACTTTAGATCTTACAACACACCCTATTGACCCAACACACACCATATTGACCCAACACACACCATATTGACCCAACACACACCATATCGGCCCAACACACACCATATTGACCCAACACACACCATATTGACCCGACCATCTCCACAGCTACCATACCACTCCAAACTGGTTGAGCATGGCACTCACAACGCCAAGATCACAGATGCAATATACCCAGACAGCCTACACGCTTAAAACAAATGTGTTGTCTCTATCTGGACACAGAGATGTGTTAAAAAAAACGATGCCCTGATGAAAATACACACCTGTACTGATCAGTAACTTTTGGATTAATAGTCCAGGCAAAGTAGCGTTTTACGACAGACTAATTGTAAAATAATTTTTTGCAGCTTAGATCATTTCTATGAGGTGTCCAGAACAACATACTAAAAGTCCTAAGAAATCCTAGTTGAGGAAATATGTTAAATTCTCATCAATCCAAGATGTGTGCCAAGAAGACCAGGCAACAATAGGCCTACACCATCAATGGGGCTATTTTTTTCCTTTACTCCTATCAAAATTAAACTTTACACAATTAAAGTAGCCATGAAAAGTATTTTTTTTTTGTATTACAAGTTTTTTTGAAAATTAATTTTAATATGCAAATGAGCTATACACTAATCGAATATGCCCAAAATACACCCAAATAGGCTTAATTTTTCCTTTACTCTTACCACATAAACTGATTTAACTATATAAACCATATATTTTCTGGAAGGTTAGACCCTCAGGATGTGATCGATCTAACATAGGTTTTGACCTTTCTCACCCTCCCCTTTACTTTGCTGCCCATTCATAATAGATAGGGTATGAGTAAATTGGGTATATGGCTCATACCTTTGGGTCTGTGCCATTTAGGAAAAACTGTTTCAACCATATAAACCATATATTTTCTGAAAGCTTATACCCTCAGGATGTGATCTAACATGACATGAAACATGTCCCATCCTCCTCATTAGTATGCTGCCCATGCATAACACATGGGGTATTGGTAAATTAAGTGTGTTCTGATACATTTTGGGCTGTACCATGAAGAGAAAACTAATTAAACCACCTAAACCATATATTGTCTGAAAGCATATACCCTCAAAATGTGAACTAACATGGATTTTGACATTTGTCACCCTCCTCATGACATGACAGCCCAAAAAGGTATTAGCCATATACACTATTTACCAATACCCAATGTATTATGCATGGACAGCATACTAATGAGGAGGGTGGGGCATGTCTCATTGTACCCATTGTAAAAAAAAATTTTTACCTTCCATATATATTTTCACTGCGAGGATTGATTGTGATAGGAGTAAAGGAAAAAATAAGCCCATTAGGGTGTATTTTGGGCATATGCGATTAGTATGTTGCTCATTTGCATATTCAAATTAATTTTCAAACAAACTTCTAATACAAAATGTTTTACTTTTCATGTAGACTTTCATTGTGTAAAGTTTTATTGTGGTAGGAGTAAAGGGAAAAAATAAGCCTATGGGGGCCTATATTTGATTAGTGTACAGCTCATTTGCATATTCAAATTCATTTTCAAAGAAACTTGTAATACAAAAAAATTTACTTTTCATGGATACTTTCATTGTGTAAAGTTTTTTTTTGATAGACGTAAAGGGAGAAAATAGTCCCATAGGGGTGTATTGTTGTGTGGCCTTATACTGGCACACATCTTGGATTGATGAGAATTAAACATATTTCCTCAACTAGGATTTCTTAGGACTTTTAGTATGTTGTTCTGGACACCTCATAGAAATGATCTATGCTGAAAAAAATTATTTTACAATTAGTTCTATTTTTGGCTCCAAAATGGGTTACTTTGCCTGGACTATAAAGCATCTGCTAAACAAACGGATGTCAATAACCCACTCATGGGACTGTGCACAGGATTGCCTCATGTGCACATTATGGTCATTGTAGAGTAGCTTGTAATATGCCAGAGCAGGCAGACACCAGGAGAGCAGAAGGCTATAAAATCACCTCTACTGTTAATACATTTTATTAATACTGTTGATACATTTTATTAATACTGTTGATACATTTTCTCCATCAGTTTGACTAGCTTTTTAATGGCTTAATCAAACATTAAATCGTTATTGCATAGCCCAGGAGCCGGGAGAGAAAGAGGTGTTTGTCTGATGCATTCGTGAAGAGGAAGTTTTTGGTGAATGAATATGAATGTTGTCTGCATCCTCTGTCTGATTGGCAAAATGCTGAAATGTGTGTTTACGCCATGTTAATGAGGTACATGCAAATGAAGCCGGCTGCTGCATCGATTAAGAGAGCATTAAGGTAGCTGCCCTATTTCATTGTGCTGTGCTGCATCGATTAAGAGAGCATTAAGGTAGCTGCCCTATTTCATTGTGCTGTGCTGCATCGATTAAGAGATCATTAAGGTAGCTGCCCTATTTCATTGTGCTGTGCTGCATCGATTAAGAGAGCATTAAGGTAGCTGCCCTATTTCATTGTGCTGTGCTGCATCGATTAAGAGAGCATTAAGGTAGCTGCCCTATTTCATTGTGCTGTGCTGCATCGATTAAAAGATCATTAAGGTAGCTGCCCTATTTCATTGTGCTGTGCTGCATCGATTAAGAGAGCATTAAGGTAGCTGCCCTATTTCATTGTGCTGTGCTGCATCGATTAAGAGAGCATTAAGGTAGCTGCCCTATTTCATTGTGCTGTGCTGCATCGATTAAGAGATCATTAAGGTAGCTGCCCTATTTCATTGTGCTGTGCTGTATCGATTAAGAGAGCATTAAGGTAGCTGCCCTATTTCATTGTGCTGGGTTGTCTGCTCACATCAGTTACATCAATTACATTAGATTCACACACTCTTCCCCTCGGTGCATGCATGCACACATCTTTTTACACTCTCTTCTATCCTCTCCTCTGTTCTGTTGCCCCCCCCCCCCCTACACAAACACACTCAGACAATGACACACACACACACACACACACACACACACACACAGAGACAAAGACACACACACACACACACCGAAATACACACATACAGCTCTCTCTGATTCTGCTCTTCTCCTCAGAGAGAAGATGTCTTTTGAATGAACTGAGTTGAATTGAACTGAGATGTCTTTTGGCATGGAAGTGGGCCACTGGGCTTTTGCATGCCGTTTACCCCATTGTGGGTGTGCAACAGCCAATCAGGTGGCCAACACTAGGGCTGGGGGTGTAGCCCAGTGTTGGAGACGTGGGATTGGGGTGGTCAGGGCGATCAGCTGGGCTGGGGTCGGTGGAGGGCAGCCGGTCACCCCTCTCTGGACTATGTCTCCACCCTCCGCTCTCATTATTAAAGTATAGTTTTCGGACTCCTCAAAGTTCAAAATCCCTGTGTACAGCCCTTCTTTCTCCATGTGCTGATGATGTGCAGTAAAACTATTGAAACCTCAAAAACAAGTATACAATGCACACTGGAGGATATCAATTTTGCTGACTCTAACTCTACTTATTTTTATTTGCGTTCCGAACGTGAACCTAAAGAAGCAAACTGTGAAACGTGTTGTTCACGCAAATAAAGTCAGCAAAAATATATCCTCCAGTGTACAATGTTTACTCATTTTTGAGGTTTCAATATATCTTTGGGACTTTTTGCCTTTATTTGGGTAGGACAGTGAAGATTGAAAGGAAGTGAGAGGGAGGGAGACAGATGGGGTGGGATCGGGACACGACCGCAGGTCAGACTATGGACGCTGTAGCCTGTTGCGCCCCAGTGCCTCCCTGTTCTCATTATTATCAGAATCAGAATCAGCTCTATTGGCCAGATTTGCGTAAACAAACAAGGAATTTGACTCCGGTTAATCTTTGCTCTCAAAGTACAACATTCACTTAACATATAAGAACAAAAAATGAAAAACATAAAAGGAATACTAGCCTAACATAATCTGCCCACTCACTAGTAACACACCTTTGCAATCAATCTCAGCTTCTAAGCTTCTCTCACCTCATGGGGCCAACACCCATTTCCTTTTCAATCAGTGCCCATCCAAGGGTCAGGATAGGAGAAAACATTGCACCCTGTGATATTTTCTGCACCCGCAAGTGCTTTGTTAGGAAAACATCCTACAACTACACGCTATGTCTGTGCAAAGTGTGTGAGTCAGGTTAAAGGAGAAATCCGGCGAGTAAAAAAACAATCGGTTTTACCTAGCGAGTTTTACAGCGCTACACTCTGGGGCATGTCCGTGAGCCCACATGTTCATGCTCGAGAAACAGACATCTATGCGAAAAGAGGAGTTCTCCTTTAAAAGAGGAGTGCCCATTGATGCTGCAGACAGCAGGGTGGCCCGCCCACTCACTGCTTCGATGCGACACCGGTTGAGTCAGGCTCCTTGTCCTGACTCACACACACTTGATGGAGACTCACACACACACTTGAAACTTTGGAGAGCACCGTAGCCTTCACAGCTCAGGTTTCAGTCATTATTAAGCTTGCTGGAGGGGACTGTGCATCTCAGGCATGACTCTATGCAGCTACAGGTAATTGTGGGTAAAGGTTTTTGTTTGTTCTACCCCCTGACGTGTGTGTGTGTCTGTGTGTGTGTGTGTGTGTGTGTGTGGGGGGGGGGGGGGGGGGGGGGGGGGTGTGCTTTTGTGTCTGTAGACCATGTGGTGTGTGAAGAGGAGTTTAAGTATGCCATGCTGGCTCTCAACTGCGTCTGTCCAGCCACCTCCACCCTGATCACCTTACTGATTCACTCATCAAGAGGACAGTGAGTGGAGACCGCCGCACACACACTTACACAAGCACACACACACACATTCACTTACACAAGCACACACACACACACACACACACACTCTCTCTCTCTCTCACACACATACACACACACACACACACTTACACAAGCACACACACACACACTCTCTCCCCCACACACACAGGGGCGGACTGGGACCAAAAATCGGCCCTGGCATATTTGGCCCAAGCGGCCCTCAAATCGGTGGGGCACACCTAATTAAATACAAAATCTTTGCATTACCCTTAAATATGCATATATTTTCAATTGTCATGGAGCACTGAAAGTGATGTAGGCCTCATTGGTTATCTCTCTGACTGATCAGAGGTAGGCATGGAGCATATGATCTCCATATTCAAGTAGGCTAACAAGCAATTATTAAAGAAGAGTTTCTGCTTGAATTCAAAGTATCATTTCAAATTATTCAATGGGCTACAATTGACAGCAGCACCAAAAATTACTGAAGCCTATGTGTAAAGAGATTGTCTTAGACATTAATGTAATTTATACCAGTTATCACTGTAGGACAACTGAAACAACAGGGCTGTTGCTGGAAATATTTTATTCCTGTAGGCTATACTACCTACCTACATTGCTTGTACATTTTGGAACAGTACAGCTAATTATCAGAACTAATTATCTTTAGTGTCTTCCAGTTGCCTATTGTATAGGTTATATATACTGTAGCTTAGTTGGCTTGTGCATGACGTGACGTTTTGTAACTTACATTTCCGTCAGTCTACAGTCTTTTAGCCCTTCTATACCATGATAACCCTTCCAAGATAGAACCCTTCTGTGTATGCTTGCTTACATCCTCGTTCAAACTCAACGAACTTCAACATGTTGCTGACATATGCTAGCCTACTTGCAATATTGTATTTTTGTAGCTTCTACATTGGTGTTAATTTTGCACAATTGTCACTACCGGCACCCGCCGCAATTTCGTGTAGGCAACTTCGATTAACTTTTGATGCGCTCACAGAATCCTGGCTCTGAGCCAAAATGGGAGGGGTGGGGCCTGACGTGAGCTGTTATTGGATCAGTCCAGTGTCAATATTGAAATGTAACCAATGGGCCGCTGATTGTCCTTCCTTTGGGCCGATCGTTGGCCAAAATAATTAAATTATATATATAGCCTATTCTATCGGCCCAAAAGGTGCGTCGGCCCACCAGGAAAATGCCGGTATGCCAGATGGCCAGTCCGCACTGGCCGCCCATGCACACACACACACATATTAACACACTCTCACCCTATATACACACACACATCCACACACACACACACACCAAACACACACACACACACTAACACACACATTAACACACTCACACCCCATATACACACGCCGCAGACACCCACACTTTAACGCTTCAAACTTCTTCTCATCTTCCTAAACTCATTTAGGAGAAAAACCTCAGCATTCAATTTTTTACGCTTTTGCCATCCCACATGTTATCATCACACCTACCATACCCCACCTCCCTCCCTCCCTCTCTCCCTCCCTCCTTCCTTCCTTCATTCCTTCCCTCTTTCTCTCCATCCCTTGCTCCCATGCTTCCTTCCTTCAGGGCAGCACCTTCAGAGGCCTTCAGACAGCGCACCGGAGCCTTCCAGCCCCTCTCCAGGTCAGTGCACAAATGTCCTGTCGGACACCAGACCAACAGCAGTGTGTCCATGATCCGAAGCTCCCCTCCCTCCCTCCCTCCCTTCCTTCATCTCTCTCTCTCGCTCACCAACCTTTCCTCCTTCGTCTTTTTGCATCTGCCTCTCCTCTCCTTCCCTTCCTTCTCTCTCCTCCACACACACACACACATACACACACACACACACACACACACACACACACACAATCCCTCATTTCTCTCCATTAAAGCCCCTGTTCCTCCATTCACAGAGGGGACACATCATGCAATGTGTGGTGTTACATCACATGTGTGGGCTTGTGTCTCTTTCTCTCCTTTTGTTTTTAAAGCAGCATCATAACATCATGTTTTGTCCATTTTGCAAACTGACATGTTTGATTCCCTCTTAGATGTAAACCATTAAAGCCATGGAAATGTCACTGAACGGGTGGTCATATTTAACAGGAGGTGGGGGGCATGGGGGGGGGGTAGAGTGAGGGAATCTTTGAAAAGGTCAGTCATGTCACCATGTAACCAGTCCTCAACTGCCGTCTCAGGGAGGGCGGGGCCAGCTCAGTGGACCAATGGCAGCGGACATACCGGCGGTGCTCGGCCAATGAGGTGCATCACATTCAACTGGAGGAGAGCAAGTTTTTTGGGGAGTACCAGGGAAAGAGCTTCACCTTTGCCTCATTTCATGCACACAAGAAGTAAGACCAGCATGTCACCCACATGCACACACTCACACACATGCTCTATCACATACACAATCAGTCATACACACACACTCACACAAACAACACAGAGACACTCACACACACACATGCTCCATCACATACACACATACAAACATGCTCCATCACATACACACATACTGTACACACACACACACATACACCTAGTCACACACACACACAGCCGCTGAGCGTGCTCTCCTGATGGCAGGTATGGCGTGTGTCTGATCGGGGTGCGCCGGCTGGACACGTCTAACATCCTGCTGAACCCGGGGCCCTGTCACATCATGTCCACCTCAGACACCTGCTTCTACATCAACATCTCCAAAGAGGAGAACTCGGCCTTCGTCAGGGACCGTCGGGAGCCCATGAGGGGGCCGGGCGTTGACCCCAGAGGCGTCCCACAGACCATCTACCACGGCCTCACGCGCCTGCCCGTCCACAGTATCATCGCCAGCATGGGTCAGTACCACGCTGCTCGCACTTCAGTGCTGTGAGGTTTGATATGATTTGACCTTATTTTGTTTTACGGTACGGTTCCTGTTCTACCTTAGTTTGTTGCTCATTTGTACTTTGCTTTTTATGTTTGTTTCAAAGCCCTATTGATCATTTTTTGGTGTGTGTCATTTTTGTGCATGATTGATACATTTTATTGTGTCAAGAAGATTAAAAAAATATCAATAAAGAAGATAAAAGAAAACCATAGATGATAAAGAAAGGAACAGCAGAGATCGTGAAAAAATAGATCATCAGTTACATAAATATGTCAGTTAATCTTTTCTGTTTCACTTCAACACTTTGTCTCTATGAGATGAATTGAATGTTGTCATCTGTTGATCAATATTTCACCCGGCTAGATGAATGCGGCATCCTTTACCAAAAAAAGGTATACTTAAAGTTAATTTTATTAAGTACACTTAAGTGCAGGTGAAGTATAATTCCCAAGTTTACTTTATGTGGTAAGTTCATTAGTATAAATGTGCTTGTGGTATACTGTGAGGAGATTTAATCATTGCACACAGTACTGTCTACCAGCTGGCAAACAGTAGGCTTATATGTATGAACCCATAATGAACTAGAGCTGTCAATGTTACCTTACCTTCCTAAATTGAATTGAATTGCCAATGAAATAAGTGAGGTATTCACACTCCTCTGAGCACTCAAAGCACTTTACACACTAACACACCTATGGCGTAGGTGCCACGGTGCCGACTTGCACATCCGGAGCACTTTTGGGGTTAAGTGTCTAGTCAGGAGTAGTTGGGCTAAAACCGGCAACCTTCCGGTTCCTGGGCGACGACTCTACCTCCTGAGCCACTGCCACCCACTGTCAACATAAACTAGCCCATGTTTTAATGTTCATGATAGAATACTTAAAGGTGCTCTAAGCAATGTTGGGTAACGTCCCTTCTGTTGACGTTAGCAGAAGGGATGTTACAGAGAGCTAGCTCGCCCCTCCCTTCCCCTCCCTTCCGTAAAAGACTGAAACTCCTGAACGTGCATCTTGTCGGTGATTGTCTGAACCAGGCTGTTTTTGTTGCCGTTTTTGGAGCCGGGGCTGCCCACAGAGACCGTGTTTCTTTACAGTGTATTCAGGGGACAGGCAGCTAGTGGATGGTGAGGTGATGTTTGCTGTATGTGACAAAAAAATGTTTTGCTTAGAAACATCGCTTAGAGCTTTAAAGTAATTCCTAAAGTAAACTATAAGTTGAATCATTTATATACTGCAAGTACTTGTAAGTTTCCTTACATGGACTTCACATCCTACTTTTAAAGTGTATACTAGGTTTCCATTCAGGTATTATTTTTTATATTGAAGCATTATTTTAACTGTCCTTCAAAGTACTCTTAAAGTTTACTGATATAAACACTACCAGTGGATTACAAATACAAACATTCAAACACTTAATCTGAATAAAGAACATTTTTACTTTATGAATAAAAATATTAATCCAAATATTGTATTGGATGCCAAAACATAACAACTTAGGTAGTCAACCCAACTCAATTTGAACGTAAACACAGTCTTTATGGAAAGGTAATATTAGAATCTGTCATGCAGGGTTCTCCAATGTTTTCTCAGTTAGCCTTTTAAAATGATATCAGATTAGTAAACAGAATGTGCCTTTGGAACATTGGATGAATGGTTGCTGATAATGGGCAATGTAGATATTGCATTAAAGATCAGCCATTTCTTTCTACAGTCATTTACAACATTAATGATGAAAACAAGGACATTTATAAGTGACTCCAAACTTTTAAATGGTAGTGTACTTAAACCTTTATGTATCATTGTAAGACAAGTTTAAATCAATTTAGTGTATCTATGATTAGTACACAAAAAGTAAGCTGTATGCATGCTTAGTTTGAAATAAGTAGACCAACAGTACACTTCCACCAACTTGTTTTTGCTAAGAGATGTGTGCTTTTGAACTATGTGATTTTATTCTCACACTGTGACAACCCTGGTGACTCAAAAGGCATTTTCAAGAAAATGAATCACTCTTATTCGCTTCTCAAGAGAGAAAAAGAAGCCCTCAGAAAAAGGCTTCCATTCTCTGATAAAAACACATGCCTTGTTTTCCTTTCAAAGCTCTAAAGCTATGTGCAGCGTGGTTGCAGTGGGAAAAACTAGGCGCTCCCATTGTAATTATATTGCTTCAATACATTGTTTCACCCCAATAAAAGCCCTGGGTCAGTTTAATACCTCCACTTTCTGTGTCTGCTACAGTTACAGGGTGGGTCAAAGCCCCCTCGCGTCCCGGCACTGGCACAGATATTTTTACAGACCATTTTGCAGTCATTGGAATTCTTACAAAATGTCTCTTTACACTTTCAGCTGTCAGTGACAATCTTGGCAAAAGTCAGTTGTAAGGGAGCATATTTGTCAGACTTTCTCGTTACGTTGACCAATTTGCACTTTGTATATGAACTGTGCAATCATGCTTCTATTTTAGTTTAAATATATGTGTGATTGCCTCAGAGTGAGACCAACTAATATAAATGAATATCACTGTGTGAAAACATCCCTAAATGTGTGTGCGTGTGTGTGTGTGTGTGTGTGTGTGTATAAGTGTCATTAACATTAAACACTTCATTGTATTTTAACCTAGAGGCAACTGTTGAATATTTCAGACAAGTTATTTGAATTACTGTTTAGCAAAATCATAGCGCTGAGTAATACAAGGACGCTTATCCAATACCACCATCTAGTGAAATCTATGAGGACCACGCCTATAATCATTCTGCTCTGGTGACTCTGTTCTCATGACAGAAAAGAATGACTGTATTGCATTATGAATGCATTAATTCCAGATGAAACAATACAACAGCTTAATACATTTTAAACTTCGAGAGACAGCACATTATGTCATAGCACAAGTCTGAATGCACTTCTGAATGCATTTGGTGGATAAAACAAGCACATTTTGTTGACCAAAGTAAGTCATTCTGTATTTGAGCGCTATGTGATCCTCTGTCCCCACCCACAGGTACGGTGGCCATCGACCTGCACGACTCCAGTGACAGCAGCCCAGAGGGCCAGGGCACAGGGGGCATGGTGCTGGGTGGCGGGCCGGGCGTACGGACCGGGGGCAGGTCGGAGGTGGTGGGTGCCAACACCCTGGCGCTGCCCGCCATGGGGGAGTCGGCGGAGGAGCGAAGGCACAGCATCGCACCCGTGCTTGAGCTGGTGGACGGCGTGGGCAGTGCCACCTTTGACCTGCTGGGGGACCAGTCGGAGGATGAGGGCGGAGAGGAGGGGAAGGAGGAGGGCGACCGCGACCAGAAGGTGCCATGGTGGGGTGGACACTGCGAGTAAGTAATGGGGAGCCTGTACATGAAGACATCACACCTTTAAGGCTGGGATCACATTGACCAGCGGAAATTGGAAAGCGGCAGAGGCAAGCGTAACACAACGCTCAGACCATATTATGTTCTATCTCGTTCCTAAGTAACACAAACGGTTACCCTAAACTGACAATTGAATACACTCGCGTTGTGCTTTGAAAGTTGAACCAAGTTCAACCCTCAGCTTGTTCAAGGCTAGCGCTGCCACCGTTCCGCTGCGGAACCATAGAGAACAATAGGAAACCTGCCGCTGTTCCGCTGCGGAACCTTAGAGAACAATAGGAAACCTGCCGCTTGTCGCTGGTCAGTGTGATCCCAGCCTAAAGGTGGACCACCTCAGCGTGCCCGGGAATACAGTGTTCCTCATTCCTAAGATGTCCTTATTTTATGGGTCGTCGACTGTTATGAATGTTAATATGCATAGTTAGTGAGTTTGCTCTAGGTCTTCTGATAACCGCTGACTACTAATGAGAATGTGGTTAAAGTTTAATGAGGTGTGTGTGTGGTGTGTGCGCTCATTACTGTGGCAGGTGGGTGAAGGGGTACCCACTGAACTCCCCCTACATTGGCAGCTCGCCCGCGCTGTGCCACCTGCTGCAGGAGAAGATGCCCTTCTGCTGCCTCCGTCTGGACAAGGTGAGAGACCGAGACTCAGCTCGGCCCCTCATGGAAAATGCATGAAACAGCAAAGCCCCTGTGGTCAAAACATCCCTCCTGAAGTCATTAACAGGCTATACCGTACCTCAACACACTTAACACAACTGGCCTTCTCCCACTGACAAAGTCTCTCTCGAGACCTCATTCTTCCTAACCTTTTAAATCTGCTTATCTTCTCCATTCACGTCCTCTTTCTTCTACCATCTCTTTCTCTCTCTCTCTCTGTTTCTCTTTTCTGTGCTGGCCTTTCCTTCATATCTCATCACCATACCTGTCAACATTTAGCTTTCCAAAAACGGGAGATTTTTTTTCGGGGGGGGGGGGGGGGGGGGGGGGGGGGTCAGTGTTTATACCGGATCTGTGTTTGCATATTTAATACGTTTCATACACGTGTTTCAACACTGCATTTCGGTCGTTGCTTTTACCTTACCATTACCTTACGCATGCCAGTTATGTATCCACCAGCTGCCTGCCTGCAGCCTACTTCACAAACTCCAAAGCGGCTTGCTGTCAGATTTGGTTTCGAGGGCACAAGTTCAGTGTATCAACAACACTCAATAACACTTTATGTGATGTGTTAATCAATTAAATTCCCAACAATTTCACAACAGCTAGTTCTGGAGTAGGCCATTCAACTAGCCCGCTTGCTTACGACGAGACTCAGGCTGCGCAGTCGGCACCCGTTTTGGGTTGCCAGGTTTTAGCCTATGACAAAACGGTTGAAATTGAAACTAAGTGATCGTGTATGTGTAGGGTGTATTTCATACACAATCTGGCAACCTGAATGGACTAATGATTTTAAAATGAAGTTTGATGGCCATGCAAATTACGGGAGTTTTCCGGGAGAAATAACAAAACGGGAGGGTGCTGGGAGATGACCTTGAAATAGCCTACGGGAGAAACCCGGGAAAAACGGGAGTGTTGACAGGTATGCTCATTACATCTGCCCTCTGTTCCGTAGTCCTGCCCTCACATCCCGTTTGAGGACGCCCGTTCCTATGGGTTCAAGAACAAGCTGATCATCGTGTCGGCCGAGAGTGCGGGCAACGGGCTCTACAACTTCATCGTCCCTCTGCGGGCCTACTACCGGCCCAGGAAGGAGCTGAACCCCATTGTGCTTCTGCTCGAGAGCATGTAAGAACCACCCATCAACAGAGTGGAAGTCATGATGCGAGCCATGGCTAAACCGGTGAACTGCTAGCAGCACCAGTGCTAATGTTTAATGCTAATTCTTAGCGCCGGGTTGTTACATTTTCCAGTAAGCTCAACAGCCTGATAAAAATGAATCATCTAATTAGTTGACTGGATATTGGTGCGTGTCTGTCTCCGTTAACGACGGCAGATAAACGACTGCGCTGATGGAGTCGCACCGCACCGCCAACCCCGCAACGATTAGCCATGAGGAATGGAGAGGGGGTTTGCCTCTGCGTGACATGAGCATTCTTCCCATTTCCGCTGTCTGACCGGCGGCTCTAACGAGCCTTTGCATGTATTATGAGAAGTAATCTCTGTCTAGCCTGCCGCACGGTACACTGCTGAATGCTCCCCTCTAATGCATTGAAATGCCGTAAACACTCGAGTCATGCCCCGATGTAGCCATTCAGCTGGTGCGTTGCCTCTGGCCATGGGGCATTATGTCTTTGTTCAGCACATTAAAGGGACGGGGAAAAGGATTTTTTTTATTGCATATTAAAGGTTAGGGCTTTTTTTTTTGCTCCCAAGACGAGGAAAATGATTTAAACAATGTAAGCACAGCCATGTTGTCTTGTAATGACCATTTGTTATGGAGGCAATCAATGCACATAATGATATTACTGATGTGTTTCAGTGCGTTGTTTGTGCCTTTCATTTTGTCTGTTTCTCTTTTGTTCCCTCTCTCTCTCCCTCCCTCCTTTTTCTTATCATTCTTCAGACCGGAGGCAGACTTTTTAGAAGCTATATGCTGGTTCCCTATGGTGTTCTATACTGTGGGCTCTATAGATAAGTAAGTGATAAGCTGGGCTTTATTCATCTTCCAGTATTCCACACCTGGTCAACCTCACGGTAATCTTGGTGCTGAAGCACTTTAGCAAAAGTCAAAATGCACATGAATAATGGCTTATTGCCCAGTCTCATTCTCTCTCTTTCTTTTTCTCTCTGTATTTCCTTCTCTCTCTTTCTCCCTCCCCCCCCCCCCTGTCTCTGTCTGTCCCTTTCTCTCTCTCTGAAGCTTAGACAGCCTGCTGCGTTGTGGAGTCACGTTTGCAGACACTATGGTGGTGGTAGATAAGGAGAGCTCAATGATAGCAGAGGAGGATTACATGGCAGACGCTAAGACCATTGTCAATGTTCAGACACTCTTCAGGTATGCTCTGTGTTCATCAGTGTGTCTCATCTTAAAGGTGTCTCAGTCACACACTGCACCTCTAAAATTAAATGCTGTGTGCAAAAACACAGTGTAATAGCACAAAATATACAATGAGACCACTCACCAACCTTTTACTCACAGTACATCCACACCTTTCTTTGCCCCTGTGCCTTTTTAAGCAAAAAAATCCCTGGTCATAAAAGTATCTGATTGTGAACAGTGTGTACTATAAGCTGCTTTAAGAGCTCTCTCCTCGCCTTCTCTCTCTCACTCTGTTTATCTTTTTTGCTTTCTCTCTCTCTCTCCCCCTCTCTGTTCCTCATTCTCTCTCTCCTTTTCTCTCGCTCTTCTCTCGGCACTTTACAGGCTGTTCCCAGCTCTCAGCATCATAACAGAGCTCACCCACCCTGCCAACATGCGCTTCATGCAGTTCAAAGTCAAAGACCACTATTCACTGGCCCTCTCCAAACTGGAGAAGGTAAGAGGGCCTTTTATCTCCTGTAACCTAAGAGCAACTTCAGTAATAGGCAATGAAAGAGTAATGGAAGAGAAATCTTGGAAGAACACTTGAAGGCCAGTTGTGAGCCTCATCTCTGCACAGGCTTCCTCTCTCTCTTTCTCTCTCTCCTCCACTCGGCCCTTGATCAGAGAGTTACGTTAAAAACGAAGATAGTTTACATTGATATTGTTTTGGATTGCCGGGCCGTAAAAGGTTTATTTGAAAGCAAACCTTTGTTTGTGCCTGTCTTTATGCTACCTACCTCACATCCTTGTGTCTCCATGCATGCCCCACTCCCCCTTCTGCCTCCACCCACTACAGAAGGAGAGGGAGAAAGGCTCCAACCTGGTGTTCATGTTCCGACTGCCGTTCGCTGCGGGGAAAGTCTTTAGCGTAAGCATGCTGGACACCTTACTCTATCAGGTACTGACCATCTTCTCAGAGTCATTGTTATAATTCTCATATTGATTGTGGATGGCTTTTAATATGTTTGACATGTTCCTCCTCCAAAATGACATTATCCAACTTCTGACAGTCCTTTGTGAAAGACTACATGATCTCCATCGCCAGACTGCTGCTTGGCCTTGACTCCATGCCCGGGTCTGGCTTTTTATGTGTTGTGAGTACATAAAACTCTTCATATACTTTATGTATTGTGTACTTTCTACTCAAGGAGACAACCGTCAGGGTACAACTAGACAACATTTTATTTGTTCTTCTTGTACCTTCATACATGCATATTATTGTCAGTAGAGTGCCGCTTGATTTTATAAGTATACAGATTACAGTTTAATATTAAAACAATATTACTTCAGACCAATGAATTAGTTAAACGTGCTACTGTATGTTCTGTTTGACCATTACCATGCACTAGATGAAGATCACGGAGGAGGACCTGTGGATCCGCACATACGGGCGCCTCTACCAGAAGCTCTGCTCGTCCACAGGAGATATCCCCATCGGCATCTACCGCACAGAAGCTCAGAAACTACCTGTCTCCGAGGTATAGGAAAGTCCGACTTCTCAGAAGAAGAACTAGAACGGGCCTGTCATCTTTAGTTACAATCTCAGTGTCTCATGTCAAACCAATCACATCACCAAATACTATTAATTAAAGTGCTTCCAGTACATTAGGCAGACAATTTTGCCAGTATGCATGCTCCGTTCTTGTCAAACCTGTGACTTTGGAACTGCAAACACCCTTCTCTGCTATTTGAGCTGTGTTGAAAAATCACAATATTATCCAGCCAGGTTTCTTTTCATGCCTATGTAGCAGTGCACAAGTCTATTGAAGAGCACACATCTTCACTCTGTCATCTTAGTGAACAGCTTGAATAGGAATGCACACTGAGGGGGGCGCTGCAGTGCCTATGCCACACCTGGGTCCAGGAGCCCACGCGGACCCAGGTTCGGGTCCGACCATGGTCATTTCCCAATCCCACCCCATGTCTCTCTATCACTCGCTTCCTGGCAGCCTCTTCGCTGTCCTGTCATAATAAAATATCATGTGTGCACAGTGACAGGGAAGCTACACCAGGCACGTAACTGAAGCGTTCCGTTCGCGACACGTAAAATCCATTTTAGAAGAATGGTCTAATTTTTTTCGAACATACGCGCCGCTATCGCATCTGGTGTAGCTACTTTCATTGATTATAGTGGAAGCTAATTGTTGCAGCAGACGCAAAACACGAACGGAGCGCTACAGTTACGCGCCTGGCGTAGCTTAGCCCTGAGATGTGCAGCGCGTGACGCTGCCCCCATTCTGTCCCAGTCGCAGGTGTCCATCACGGTGGAGGACTACGAGGACACGCGGGAGCCCCGAGAGCCGCTGCTGTGCCGCACGGGCCCGCACCGCAACTCCACCTCCTCCGAGCCGCCGTCCTCCTCGCACTCGCACATGTCCGAGCACCCGCTCCTGCGGCGCAAGAGCATGCAGTGGGCGCGGCGGCTCAGCCGCAAGGGTGGGCGCGGCTTGGGCAGCGGCTCCAAGGGTCCGGGCAGCACGGCCGAGCGCATCAGCCAGCAGCGGCTCACGCTTTTCCGCCGCTCCGAGCGCCAGGAGCTCAATGCACTGGTGCGCACCCGCATGAAGCACCTGGGCCTCTCGCCGTCGGGATTCAGTGAGTATGCGTGTATGCGTGTATGTGTGTGTGTGTGTGTGTGTGTGTGTGTGTTATCGGGGTGGAGGGCCACGGGCCAAAACTAAATTGTTAAGTCGTGGACTATTAAAGGTGCCATGTGTAAGAATTTAGGTAAAAATATCCAAAAAATGAGCTACACACATCAAAAGAATGAGAAGAAATAAGGGCGATGATGTCATTAAAAAAAATGACAAGGTATAGTGCTGCAGAGATATCAACCAGAATTAGCATGCTAAATTACTAGCCACAGCCCGACAGGTGTCATAATACCAGCTTCGGCCATGGGAGGCGGTATGCGGGCAACATAACCGCCAGCCAAACTGCAATACACGTTTCTCGGTTGTTACTCTAGGGTAGACCAACTCACTTTCTGGAGGTATACTGCCCCCATATTTTATGGAATGTGGAGTATGAATTGATTTTTTGGCGGATATTACACATGGCACCTTTAAATTGAAATATATTGCATATTTAAGCAAAATTAACATTCTTCGAAAGGTAGACTAATTTTAAGAAATAAGAAGCAGTACTCTTTACTGTGCTTGCCAATGCACTGTGTTAACAGTACTTTTATTAATATGAAATGATTGAACATCCATATGGCTGTTTTAAGGAGTAGAATACGGTGTATCTGAAGCAATCAATTAATACACATAAGTAATAAACACAATATTAATACTAATAGATTTGATTGAGCAATGACAATTGGACAATTCAGGTTAGCTACTAGCTTCTTCTCAGCCCTCTTCACTCTTGTCATCATCATGACTATGGATCTGCGCTGACCGAAGCTTCTATCTTACACTCAAATTTTTTGCCATGCACTTCTCTTTTATTAAACAATGCACCCAGGGGTGTGCCAATTAATGACTTAAGGTGTGGACTCTAGCACATTATCTAAAAATCGCTATCTTACACCATCTAAAAAGCATTACGCCACTGACCAAGGAGAACCTGGTCTATAACGAATGGAGCATATGAAGCACAGCTGAAGCAACTCCTCTGCAGGATAAATGTCCTAAGGTTTTTTATTTAGTCATTCGAACATTATTAGGGTGTTGCTTTTTTCAGGCTATGTTTTCGATGGTAACCCATTGTCAGTCAATAGTGAAAGTAATTAACTGTGTAGAACTGTTTTGTTGTTGACAAAGAGACCATGACAATGCTGACAATGAGACCACGGTGAAGTTAGTTTCAATTTGCCTATGAGTTCAAATAATAGACGAGAGCAGATGCATGCAGGCTATGCTCTGCTAGTCACAAACAGGTTTTAGTAAAGCAAGGTTTAGTGTAAATGCCTGTTCCATAAGGCAGTGGTTCTCAAATGGGGGTACGCGTACCCCTGGGGGTACGTGAAGGCACTCCAGGGGGTACGTGAGATTTTAAAATATACATATAATTTGCAAAATTTTCAATAAATTTAGTCATGGATTATTAAAATTGAAAATGTTCAAAATAGTTTTTTTTCCAAATGTTTGAATTTTGTATGTTTATCAGTTCCAAAGTTTAATAAATTAGACACTGATGGCACAGTGCTCTGTTTTAAGTCTTTTTTTCTCAACTAAAAATGCTTCGCGCTGGTTAGGGGGTACTTGGCTAAACAAATATTTCACAGGGGGTACATCACTGAAAAAAGGTTGAGAACCACTGCCATACGGTCGGTCTAGTGTGCAAGCAGATTCCTTCAAATGCACCGCTGACTATCAAAATGCCGATGTGCTGTTTGAAGTGGCGCTTTTTGCTGTTAAAGGGAATGACAGATGTCCTTCTCATTGGTTTAAAGCAGTGGTTCTCAAACTGGGGAACTTTGATGTTGACATAGCCTACCTATGAGAGAAGACATTTTCTGCCTCTGCTTCCAAGGCCCATCTCACAACATTTTGAAACCAAGTTCCGCCGGTTAGAGAGAAGGGGGTCGCGAGACTTGGCCCATGTTTTTTGGGGGGTCGCCAGACAAAAAGTTTAAGAACCACTGGTTTAAAGGATGTTACGCCCAAAACACACCCATGACTGATTAAGAAACATAAGAACAACCCTTATGCGCCAAGCTCCCGACGTTTGACCACATAATCGTGCCATCAAATTAGTGAATATGGACTGGCCATGCCTTTAATGTCTATAAACTTTGCACCTCTGACCATCCGTTTCTGATCGCCAAGATAGAGCCCAGAATGAAATTCTGATCAATTTGCCTCAGTGTTTATGTAAATTCCTGTTCCTTCCACATGTTGCCATTTGTGTGTGTATGTGTGTGTGCGTGAGGATGTCCCTTGTCATTGCGCATTTGTCTGTGTGTTTATGAGTGTGTGTGTGTGAGTGTTTGTATATGTGTGTGCTTATGTATGTGTGAGTGTGTGTGTGTGTGTGTGTGTGTGTGTGTGTGTGTGTGTATTTGTCCCTCTGCTCCATCTCTGTCCTCATCTCCAGCAGTAGTAGTTGATTGACAGTTCTCCATGTGGCCTGAGTGCATTAGCACTCCCCCCCCCCCACACACACACACCCCTAGTGCATTAGTGTGCTTCTTTCACACAGCACAGTTCACTGTAGTGAGCCCATCTTTCTGAGCACAGGTTGTGCTCCTTTGTTCTAGTGCTGCTGTTGACAATAATCAAATACATTCAGACTCCTCTCTACTGTACATTCTTTTTCCTCCATCGAGGACTTTTTTAGTGCTATGTTTGGTTGCTTGTCTGTAAGCAGGACTAGGCTATACAAAAATTACTAGCCCGATTTTCGTGACATTTAGTGGAAAGGTGTAGCATGGGCTTAGAAAAAATACATCTGGTTTTGGAGCAGATCCGACTTGTTTTGCTCTTGTTACGAGATATGGTCAGGGTTCTGCACTCTCAACATGCCTTTCTACTGAGGAGACACAGCACTCAAAGAATCTCCCATAGAAATGTATAGGGTTAGTTTGTAACGCAAACATGGCAGTCGTCTACACATATCCCGCACCTTCCGCCGACAAAAGTTGACATGTGAATACATCGTGCCAATCATGCAGTATGTTGTTCATACATCATGCCAATCATGTGGTATGTTGTGAATACATCGTGCCAATCATGTGGTGTGATCTCACAGCTGGAGCAAGGTTGTGTGTTGTGATTCGTGAAGCCTTGCGCACACGCAGTTCTGCCCAAAATAGATGCCCGATTAATGCCCAAAAAGCGTTACAATATGGCCGCCGAGTGGAGGTGTCTGTACCTGAGCCGCTACATGCTGGACTGTCCTCTGTTCTCTCCATTGTGTGTTCTCACTGGTGACGCCTTCCATGCTTCCTGTGTCCCCTGCATGTACTTTCTGTCAGACGGGATGACTGACCAATGCAACAGGCTCTCCTACATCCTCATCAACCCCTCGCCTGACACTAGACTGGAGCTGCACGACGTTGTGTGAGTAGAGCCAACATCAACACACACACACAAACACACAACTCCCTTCACACACCCCTGAGGGACAACAAAATCACTCCTCTCCACAATGTTTCAATGTGACACTCTCATCTCTTCCTCAAACATTGAACTAAATATAAATATAAATGTAAATCTAAAACTGCTGTAGATTTCTGCATTTGCTATAGTGGAGCTGTGGTATGGTAATGATGTTATTTCCAAGTCTTCAGTTCCAGAGTAATTATGCAGGCTTGTCAGCTTTCATAGTCATGTGAATTACTAAACTAATGGGACTGATGGATGTGCAATTACGAGCCTGATCAAAAAGAGCTGACTCTCAGTGCAGATTTTCCTCCCTTTGGGAGAAACTGATGTGTGCAACACATTTAGTAAATGTCCAAAAACAGATGTGTGTTGTGGGGTGCCGTGGCAGAAGTCAAGTCAAGTCAAGTCAAGTTTATTAGCACCCAGGGGTCATTCAGTGTGCTTTACATAAACAAAAGCAAAGAGTAAATAAAAAAGTAAATTTAATAGCAAATAAAACCCATAAAAGGGCAATAGTTTAAAATGTAAAAAGTACATAATATAATTAAAATATTTAAATATGAATATTTATATTATTATTATTATTATTATTATTATTATTATTATTTTTTTTTTTTAAAAAGCAGAAGCATCCCGACCATGTAGGGGTCGATGTTTCCACGGGTCAGTTTCCCGTCCTGCCCCCACCTGTTTCACCCACTCACGTCCTGTCACACCCAGATCTCCTAGTTGCATAAAGGCATGAGGCCCTACAGATATACTGAAAAGAAAACAACAACATGTGTGTTGGTTGACTGACTACTTCTTCTCTCTGTGCCCTATGAAAGCTGTGTCCTCTCACCAGGTACCTGATCCGGCCCGACCCGCTCTCCGCCGTCCCCAACCAGGGGAGCGGCCGCAAGCCTAGCGCCGGCAGGACCGAGGGACACCGCTTTGAGTCGCAGGACAGCACACACCTGTGAACGAAGACGGACAGGGCGCAACAGCACGTCAAGCAGCCAGGGCGAATGAAAGAGAGACTGGGGGAGAGAGGGCAAGAGAGAGAGAAAGAGAAAGCGAGAGAAACAGAACATGAATGACAAGAAGGCCCACGTTTCTTCTATTTTTCCCCCCGTTTGTCAAACGAAATGCATGGACTTCTTTTTGGAAGCTTATTTTTTCCCCCTAACTCTCTCTGTTAAAATCCATCATTGTATTTCCCAAGACCAGGGTCCTGGAGACACATAAGTGCATTTAAAAAGAAGTGGGAAGCAAACAAACAAACCAACAAACATTCGTATCAGTGTTTTTTGTGCATGTGAGTGTTCACCCCAGAGCCAGCATTGCCTGTCTGACTTGCACTGCCAAAGGAACACGCTGCCAAAATGTTTTTATCGTGTGAGAGGAAGCGTCCCACCCCAAACCTCCCGAGTGTTTTCTCTGTGTTCGTTTTTTTTGTGCAGTCTGTCTCTGCAAACCCGGAGAGACGATCGACGGCCAGTAGTGTTCTTCTCCTGTCGCTTGAGCCTGTACACTCTTTCAATGTGCTGTCTGTGTTTTTGAATACGTCCTGGAGGGTGTTTGCTTGGCGAAGCTTACAAACCACAGGCATCTCGTGCTTACCACCAACGAGAGAGAATCACAGGAACACGTCTGCTAGATTAATTGTCCATGGGGGAATGGAAGTAATTGTCTGCCTTCCACCGTTTTAGCATCTCATCTATCTATTGCTGTCAAAGGAGAGTCTTGGATCATGTTTATTTAATTGCTTTGTTGTTTATACCTCCCTTCAAAGCCAACGTTCAATCAGGTTTTGATGTTTATGTGGTTAAATGTGCCCAGAGGAAAAAAACAAGACTCTTTTTATGAAAACAGGCTATTTTAACTGCAGTATCAGTGAATGTCTCTTTTTATTGGTTTTGTTTGTTTATTTGTGTATTGTTTACAGAAGTGGGGACGCTTACATTGTGGCCAAGGTCGTTCCATTCCACTGTTGTCTTCTCTGTCCAACTCAGTCTTGATTGAGCCCTCTCTTAAAATCGTAGATGTTGGCCTGCATGTTTGAGGCTTGTACGCACGCGTGCTGCTGCCCCCGGCCTTGCAGGAGCTGTGAGTCAGTGAGCTGTACACCGTGTGTATGGAGTCAAAATATAGGGTCTTTAATATTGAGAGCTTGTGAAAAGATGTTCACATGTGTAATAAAGTTTTGCAGCTGTGTGCAAAGAAATTTCGTACCTGTAGAAATATTTTGTACATGTGTGAAAAAAATATGTACCTGTAAAAATAGTATGTACTTTTGTGAAAGAAATGTGTATCTGTAGAAATGTTTTGTACATATGTGGTGGGGAAATGTGGATCTGTAAAAATATTTGCGTCGCGTAGGAGATTCACACACATACAAAGTATTTGTGCAGGTACATATTTTTTCCACACGTGTACAAAATATTTTTTTTACAGATCCGCATTTCCCCCCCACATATGTACAAAACATTTCTACAAATACACATTTCTTTCACACATGAAGAAAAAATTTCTACAGGTACGAAATGTCTTTGCACATACAGAACTTCTTTTGCACAGCTGCAAAACTTTATTACACATGTGAACATCTTTACCCAAGCTCTTAATAATAAAGACCCTATTTTGACTCCATACGTGTGGCCACTGAGGAGGTCAGGAGAGGACATCCGGCCTGTTCCCACAGTCATATTAATGTGTACCAGCTCTTGCACTATACAGCCTTTCATTTAGTGCCATTGACATCAATGAGGAAATATTTGCATAATAAATTTGGCGAAAAACACACACACACTTTCTCTGTCTCTCTCTTGCTCTCCCGACTGTGTTTTTACAAACAGACAGAAATATGTCCACGGGGGCAAGCAAATGTCAGTCGTCGAGTGTCAGGCGTTGCCGTGCGACATGTTTGCCATCCACTGTCAGGTCTTTACATGGAGTCCCATCAGGGGCGCCATTATGAGAAAGTGATGAATATCTGAATACCCTGATATCACTGCAAATATATCCACCAATACTCACTGCACATAACCCCTTTCTATCTTCCTATCTCTCTCTCTCACACACACACAGAATTCGGAAGCTACGACTCTCGCAGGGACTCTCAGGTGAAGTGAAACGGAATAAACCAGTGCAACCAGCGTGACTCAGCGTGTGCCATGGCGTGGCGAAGCCTCATTCTCACGTATACCCTCATTGTGCTCAGTCTATTTATCAGTCTCCCTGATGCTGTCACTGTCATTGCAACATAGTTGTTGTATTTTTTGCCGTACTAAGCATGACTCCTTTCATATATTTGCTTGATGTGCTTAACCCACTGAGAACTGAGTTTACTTTGGGAGGCTTTTATGGAATAATCAAATGCAGATCTAGAATTTAATTGACAGATGTTTGTAAGTGTCTGTTTATTTGTTTGTTTGTTGTAACATCAACAAATGGAACCTTCAAGTAACAAAATTCGAATCACTTATTTGAGATCATACTTCTCAGGCGTGTGCTGTGTCACACTACATATTCGCCTTTTCTTCCATTTCAGTCCATTTGTACCTTTTTAGAGTAAATACACACAAGGCGCAACTCAAAATCAGACTGTTTGTTTTCAGTCTCAAGCTCCTGTATACTTTATGGTCTAATATGGAATTCTGGTGATGCGCCAATTTGAATAGTGTCGGCTCTCGCCTCGTCTCCTGTCCTCTGGGACGTCATTAGTGTCGTGGTGTGCAGATTGAACGCTGCCTTACTACGTGATCACAGCTCAGGGAGCCAGGATGGAAAGGATGACTGGCTGAGTGTGAAAGCGCACGGTGCTGAGAAGCCAACGTTTAATCACGTCCCAGGAGTGAGCCTGAGGTGTTTCGTTTCATACGACGGTAGTCCCTGATCTCCAAGAGTGATATGTGCAGTCACTATTGTAATGATATTGTCAAGATGTATTAGCCAACATGTTACCTTTCTGTTAAAGAAAATTCGTTTAATATTAGGATTTGTTTAATAATCTTTCAACACAGATGAAATAGTCTTTTCACAGACATCTGACGGAAAAAAGAAACATTCATTTCTCTTCAATTTGTTCAATATGTTCTAGACATTCCAATGTTTTGTTCTCTTTCTGTGAGCCACATCTGCTATTCCAAATGTTTATTTCAGAGTGCAAACACACTCATTACCACACACACACACATATACAATCATCAAGAAATAGCAATGTCACTGACAGTTTGTATCTTTCTGAGAACAACGCAAGTGACATTAACTTAATTCTGTAAGTACTGTATGCCGTCTCCATGGTGATGTGACTGTCGCTCTCCGCCCACGGGCCAGGCCACACACAGTGGGTGTGTGTCTCTCCCAAGGGTCCCCACTCCTCAGCTCAGGGGCCACTGCTTCCTGCCCGGCCCTCTCTGTGTTTACTGTAGCCGTTCCGCTCACACAAACAGACCACTGGGGCAAACTTGCGCACTTCTGATCTTCCCCCTTCCTAACAGTGTGTGTGAGTGTGGAGGAGGGTAGCACTGACAGCTGTTTACGTTCACAACCTCAGCCACCCGCCCACATACTTCTCCATATTCAACATCCATGCTGGAGCCCAGTGTCTAGTTTTCACTTCATCTCCTCTTTCCTTCCCACCTCGCTCGGCCCGGTTTTCTTCACCCATTAGAGACCATGACTCTGCAGAAAATATGCGGTCCATTGAAGATCAAACCCTCGATCCAAGCTTTTGTCCGGTTTTCCCCGCCCATTAGAGACCATGACTCTGCAGAAAACATGACTGCAGCCTTGAACAAACACTTCAGCTGCTTATAATTGGGACGTTAAGCTGTCCTTATCAGAGTAGGCCTAAGAGAACAAATAGGAGTAACTGAAAGAGGGCATGGCAAGAAAAGGCGTGCAATATTCTGATCACCGGGGCCAACCGTGGCCTGGGGCTGGAGATGGTCAAACAGCTGGCGGAGATGTCGTGCTCTGGCCTACTGGTTAGGGCTTCGGACTTGTAACCGGAGGGTTGCCGGTTCGAACCCCGACCAGTAGGAACGGCTGAAGTGCCCTTGAGCAAGGCATCTAACCCCTCACTGCCCCCCGAGCGCCGCTGTAGCAGGCAGCTCACTGCGTCGGGATTAGTGTGTGCTTCACCTCACTGTGTGTTCACTGTGTGCTGAGTGTGTTTCACTAATGCAGAGACCAAATTTCCCTCACGGGATCAAAAGAGTATATAAAATAAAAAAATTAAAAAAAGATCTTTGCCTGCTGCCGTGATCCAGGCGCTCCCAAGGCCCAGGTGAGAGAGTTCAGCAGAGCTCAGTTGAAAAGAGAACTGAGCTCTTGCTTTTGTTTCCTGCTGGCGGTTTTAATGTGAACACACTTTCATGTGTTACAGAGTCTGCAGGAGCTGGCCAAGAAGCACCCTGGAGTCATTCATGTTATTCGCCTTGCTAACAAAGCATTTGAACTTTCTTACAACTCTAGTGCATCATCATACTCCATTAATCACATGAAGCATCGTTTCCACTATAGAATATTCCTAAAGAAATTAAGGATGCCGTTGATTAATGATAGACTTGATGTTTAGCCGCTGTTTCGCTCAGACACCACCGACCCCCGCAGCATTAAGGAGCCTGCCAAGCAGGTGAGCTCGGTCCTGGGCAAGAGTGGACTCAACCTGCTGGTGAACAACGCTGCTGTGCTGGACAATGGCACCATGCAGACCACGGAAGTCAAGGAGATGCAGGATGCCTTCAACACCAACATCATAAGGCCTATGATGGTCACCAAGGTAATGGTCAAAAGAGGAAGCTTGAGGGGTGATACACAATGTCTCTTACTTATTCTTACTTACTTGGCTGACGCTTTATCCAAAGCCATTTACATATGTCAATTATTACAAGAGCCAGTCTCCCCAGAGCACCTCAGGGTTAAGTGCCTTGGTCAAGGGCATAACATTGGCAGCCGGGAATTTTTCTGGCTACTGCATGCTAGCCCAGCTCATTAGCCACTACACACCACCGCCATTCTAAGAGAGAGGTATAGATCTCTCTCTCTGCCTCTCTCCATCTTTCTCTCCGTTAACCTTTTCCTCTCAATCCTGTAATTATGAGTTCCTGCCATATCTGTGTGAGGCAGCGAAGAGCAGTGGGAAGACAGGGATGTTCTGCGGCAAAGCGGCCGTGGTCAACATCTCCACATTTCTGGCCTCCATGGCAACCGGTCTTGAGATGCACTCTCACTTCCCTGCCCTCTGATACCGCATTAGCAAGGTACAGGCAGCAGCCACTTTTATCATATGCTTGAGTCCAATCATTCCCTGTGCTACAGTGATCAACTAATCCATTATGTTCACAGTAAAGCTATGGCGGGCATGGGGGGGGAGGGGGTAGGGTTAGGGGGATTCCCTCATACTTACAATAGCATGAACACACAGTTCCCCCACTTGGCTCACTGAAGGCAATCACAGGACAGAAGTCGTTCTAATACTTTCTAGTGCCATGAATCGCATCACTCCTGACCAGGAGTGCTCAGTCTTTCTCCTGAGGGCAACTACTCCCTATAGCTGCTTTCAGACACGTCCTCCGTAGCTAGTATATGCAGAGCTTTGTCAAACGGAGGTGCGACCTTTCGGGTGATTCAGATATGATGCTAGCATGCGAACATTTTGCGGTTATATGTGTGAAAGATACACACGCACATGAACAGAATCTCCGCATGGTTGAACAGGTTGAACGTGGTTGAACACGCACATGAACAGAATCTCCACATGTTCTTTGCTTCGTCAGACACGAGCTCATTTACATAATGTCCGTCGGATGTACTAGGGGAGTAGTGTAAGAGCCGGCTAAGTTCGAAATTCCAAATAGCTGGGGCCTATTGCACAAAACTAGGATAAGGGATTAAGCCGGGATATCTTGGTTATCCTGGCTCAATTTATCCGTGATCCAGTTGCACAAAAGCGGGATAGGGGGCAGCAGGATATGTTATGGTATAAGTTACCATGGCGATTTATTCTGTGGAGCTAGCCTGCTCCAGACCAGGCTAAATTCCAGGATCTATTTAATCTCATCCCTTATCTCAGTCAGCAGTCATCACAAACGGAAACCAATAGTTATTCCACTGCCCACTACACATTGTTATCACATATAACTAGACCCACTGTCATTATTTAAACGTTTGTGATCATTAATTAACTTTTACATATCGCCATTTCCGACCTGTCATGCAACAATGTGACGTCACGGGAGTGCCTAACCATTTCGCACGTGGTGGTCGCGGCACTAGTTGCAATATTCTCCTAAACAGAGGTGTTGCTGTTTGCTGCTGTTGTGAAAAGGCTATCGCTTCCTACTTCTCACCGTGGAAGAAGCAATGAAGCCGCTTTAGTTATGTCAAAGATTGTTAAGGCGGAGCAAGATACTTCATCAGGAGCCACTTCCGGGAACCCGTATCGCACGAGGGGGGGGGGTCAAAATCCCCCTTTATGCAGAGCAGAGGCAGCGACTGCTCAATTGAAGTCTATGGGCATAGCTCAGAATTTTACCACATATGCTAAGGTCTTAGTTCTATAGAGTTAGGAATGTGAATTTCGGGCACTTTTCATGATCCTCAAACCCTTGTGAACATTTCAGGTACATTTTTAGCATTTTTGAGGATTCCAGTCTGGAGAAAATCGACTTTATATCAGGTGTGCGCCGGTTATTTATGCCGCTGCTGTTGGCGGGTTGCAACGTACGCTCATCAATACGTCATCGACACGCCTCTTTATGCAGACAGGATGCGATCCCCATTTCGTGCCCATAGACATGAACTACGACGAAGTATCTTGCTCCGCCTTAACAATCTTTGGTTATGTCTAGTTGCCATGGTGAATCAGTGAATCTGTGATCGGTGGCGGGGTCTATTTGAGGGAGCCGTGAGCGCGCACTTATCCAGGATGAATCCGTGTCTGCTCATCCTGGCTTGCTCGTTGTGCAACCAATTAAGCCTGTACGCTCGTGTTTTGGATTCATTGAGCGCAGCTCAGTAACTTATCCCGAATGTCTTAATTCTGCTTTTGTGCAACAGGCCCCTGGTTGTTCAGATATACGGCCCAACCACTTGGCATCTGCGGTCGGAACATCCGGACTTACACCTATTACTGAAAGCAGCTTATGTTTTCCATTTTCCCTTAACTATACTTTCTGAGTGATGCCATCTGTGGATATACACCTAGGCACACTTCATTCAGCTGATCAGAGGCATTAATGACACTTACTTCATTTAGCTGTGGAGCAGATAGATAGGCAGACAGACAGACAGACAGATAGATAGGAACAAGGTTTTCTGTTTGCAAAAAGATATGCAAAGAACAGAATATTGTGAAAGACCTTTCTTGTTTATTGAAAGGTAAAGTAATATCAATGTAATAAGACAAGCATGGTTTTCTACAAGAAACAAAATAATATCCTTTGTATAGTATTCAATATCCCATTTAATATTCTTTACAATGTTAACTTTCCATAAAGTTAACAGAAAACTGAATGTTTACATAAAATTGTATTGTATTGCATGCACTCCAGATTATTAGACCAGAAGCTACCTGCCCATGGATTATTGCAACACTCTTACTTGCTGTGGCATCAGCTGCTGAAATGAACTATTGCTCCTTCTCCCACGCAGGCAGGTCTGAACATGCTGACAGTCTGTAACTCACTGGAATTCAAGCAAGACGGGGTCCTGTTTACTGTCCTGAACCCGGGATGGGTGCGCATTGACATGGGGGGAGAAGACGTGAGTGTCTGTCTAGAGTGATATAGTTTGACCGATGGTGTTACAGTTTTTGGTTACAAGGCTGCAGTGTCAGTGTGCATTTGTTCATGACTGGACTTAATGATCCACAATTAATTAATTAGGCTGTTAATGTCTTAATTAATTATGACCGCCGCTAGCGAAGCTAGCGAAGCGGTCATATAGGGATTGTCAAAGTTTTTTTTTATTCATCTTTTTTTTTTTCCCGTCGTCTACTTCCTGAAATTTTGGTCAATGATACCCGGGACACCGAAACACCGGGGCACATGAAATTTGGTGGGTATGTAGCCCCACTAGACTTTTACGGAAAAATTTCGTTTGGTCCCCGGGGGCCACTCCCACCCCACCCCACCCCCTCCGCGCTGGACCCCCCGAAACCCAAAGTTTTTCCTAAATAACTACCTGAACCATGGCACCGAGGATGAAGAAATTTGTATGGTATGTTTGTTGGTCTCAAGGGCCCACATCAACCTAGCCCATAATCACTCATTTGTGATTTGCACCCCCCCGGTAAAAAATGAAAATGTAATATCATTCTGCTTTAATCGCCCCTCTCTTTAGTTAAGATGTTCAGAACTGCACCAAATTTTATGTGTATGATTAACCTGACATTCTCTGGGGGTATGCCAAGTTTTGTAGAATTTCATTCATGGGGGGGGGGGGGGTCTAAAAAATTAAGTTATGTGTACATTTAGTGACTGTACACTCATTGGCCTATAGATGGTGGTGCACACATATACACACGCACACACACACACACACACACACACACAGGCACGCACATACCGGTATTGGCAATTAGAACGGCCGATACATAATTACAAATTCAGTAGGATTAAAGGAAAACCAAATATTCATCATCAATTGGCTGCATTTCCAGTATTGCCGTTAGGTAGTCGTTTGTCCACCAGATGGCGCATCGTTGCAGTGAGACGTAATTTTGTTGGAAGTTAATCTAAAGTGGGTTGGAAAGACAAGGACAACACTGTAGTTTACCGCAGAGAACGTCTAACAAGGGTAGGATGATTTCCACATGAAATGTAATTCCCATTTCTTCTTGAAGCCTAAATAAATCTGAGAATGTTTATCGGACATGCTTGGTTTTTACTGCAGGTAGGCTACGTTAATCTTGTAAGTTATAGCCTAGGAGGTAGGTAAAATAATGTTACCGTTAGCATTGGTTGAGTGATGGAGGCCAATTTGATTATGTATTTGTAGAAAACCATAAATGCGGTTATAGGCTACCAAGCAAATTTATAACAGCACTAATTCTATCTTTCGACTGTCATCCCATTCTCTTATGACCATAGGCTACTAGCAGGAGCTAAGTGAGTTAGCCACAACACGTTCGCTAACGTGATGGTTTTCTAATGGAAAATATATAGGCTACCTGAAAGATAACCTGTCTATGATGCATCCTAAACACCTGGCTGGGACATTTCTGCTCAAAGTCTCAAAAAGCATCTGAATCTGAGTTAACGTTAATTCCCAAACACCCACTAGGCTACTTCAATCCTCTATTTTCAAAGGTGATTCAAGTAAGGAAGAGCATGGCTCAAAGTAAAGTAACTAGGACTGAAACATAAATTCGTCAAAGTGAATAATTTGTGTCAACTCGCCGCAATGTAGATTTATTAACGCACCCGTGATGATCTACATCTCCATTTAAACCAAATGTTTTAGAGCGCATGTTGAGAGATGTACTGTATCCAGGGCAGGGCTGTACCTACACATATTTGTTGCACGTGCTACAAAAATCATTCTTTGCGATGGATGATTTAGTACCATCATTACACCGGTCCGATACAGTTTTGCTATAGCCTACCGTGAGACTGACACGCTTTTTGTTTCTTCGAAGTGCCTGTTTGGGGTGTGAGAGGGGAGTCGATGTGCTTTGATTCCAGCTTGGTAGTTGTAGTCTATGCGATTGAAAAGCATGTGTGTGTGAAGTATCCAAACAATGATAACACTTTCTTCATTATGGCCCATTTTGTCCACTTCATTCGCGCTTTCCGTGATTCACGCAGCTGCGTGAAATGTATTACTACTGATATGCAAAACTATTAACTTTTCGCCAAGAGGTGGCAGCTTAAGTCCGCTTGATACTGTTGGTTCCCAAAGGAGATTTTATTTGGGTCGCCAGCATAGCCTAGTGACAATATATGTTGTGTAATAGGCCTAGCATAGGGCCTACCTTATATAGCTTATAGTTTAACAGTCACGGTTTTGTCATAACTCCCTCTATGCATTTTTGCATTTAGAATAGCTCTGAAACCGGGGGGTGAACGTCGCAGAGGGGGCGCCAGTGCGTGGATATCTCAATCGCAAAATTAAACAATATTTCTATCGGGCGCCTACCATGGACTAGGCTGGGTGAACCCAGTCTGATCTGCCGGCGATTTATTTTTCTATTTCTTAAAAGATTGAGCTTGGTCTGGCGAAAGCCAGACTAACCATGGACCTCACGCAAAATGCAAGGGAACATGAATCAGCCTATATTTGCACAAACAATAACGGACAGCAGCTAAAACGTTAAAATGTGTATCTAGAGACGCATTTCATGAAGGCCCTTTTGGACATGTCAGTTATTTGCACCACTGGGTAAAACGGCATTTTGTTTTAGACTACTGGTATTTAATTTGTGCATTGACAATTAAGTTGAATATCATATGAACTAGATGACTAAACTCTTGCATATGTAGAAGAAGAAACATTCACAAAAATCCATGACATGACCTCTCTTCTTGATAGCTGTTGAAAACTGCATGGATCTGACAGGGATTGTTTTGTTTAATAATAAATAAATACATTATGCTGCTACCTTCTGCTTTTCCCAAATACAATGTAGCCTACAGGTGTACCTTTCATCAGTCCAGTTACAATGGATGGACTGTGATGAACTGCCCTACTTGTGATTGTTTAGAGAGTTTAAAGGTTTTATAACAATGCTACACATTTTTTGGCAAGTGCTACAAATCTATTCACCTTTGCAGAGCCAGTAGGCTACTTTCTGTGCGGCCCGCAAACACACATGCCAAACAAGCACACACAAAAGTTTCAAGAGTGGGGGGAGTAGAAGATGGGAGACAAATTGATTAATTTATTTTCGCGAAATGGATGTAGGCCTACAGGACTGAGCGGCGGTCATATTTTGTACCGCTATGCGGTACATCTAGTTTATTAATCAAGTTGTTATTTTGTGGGGTCTCAGGTGTATTATTGTTTATATATGTTTTATATGCATGTTATATTGAGAGATTATCTTCTTCTTTTTAATTTGTAGCTCGTTGTAAAACTTGTGTGCAGGAGAGCGTTGGTGGTATGCTGCGTGTCATGGACGGAGAAACATAACGGAGCTTTTCTGGACTACAACGGACAACCAATGCCCTGGTGATAATGAAGGAATGAGCAATGTTTCACGGCGCCCCATGTTGCAACTTCATCTGTCTGGTTACCATCCAGCTCAAGCATCAAAATGAAATATTTGTTGTAAAGATGTTTATACTACTGTTCTAAAAGCTCTCTTTCTCTAAGTCGCTTTGGATAAAAAATATGCTAAATGCACGTATGTTTAAATGTAGGACTATTAAGCCATGCAATAAAGTTTGATGAAAACAACATGTTGTGTGTACTGTACATTTGTTATTCTGCTGAGTTAGTAGGAGTTCTAATTGACCAGGACCTATCACTAAATAATCACATAAAACAGATCACCAAAACTTAATTTGACCATTTAAGGAACATTTCAAAGATAGGGAAGTCCTTATCCTGACCAGATACCGAGAAATTAATCCATGCTTTTGTCACCTTAAGGATAGACTATTGCAATGCTCTATACGCTGGCTGCAATAAAACCTGTCTAAAGAGCTTACAGCTTATACAAAATGCAGCTGCTCGCACACTCACTAGGACCAAAAAATATGAACATATTTCCCCATCCTAGCATCTTTACACTGGCTACCTGTTAAAAGTTGCATTGACTTCAAAATATTACTTCTAACATACAAAGCCATAAATGGCCGGGCACCTGAATATATTAAAGATCTCCTAGTCCCATACAACCAATAGACCGCTACGATCACAGAATACTGGACTTCTTGTAATCCCAAGAATCTCAAAAACTACAGTAGGAGGCAGAGTTTTTGCTACAGCGCACCCCTCCTCTATCAAATAATCTCCCTCCCTCTATTCGATTAGCAGACACCCTACCTATTTTTAAGTCTAGACTTAAAACATACCTGTTTAGTGCCTCCCATAGTACAGTGTGGAACTTCAACCACCTTAGGTTTTTTTGTAATGGACCCCCCTGCTGTGTCCTTGTGTGACTGGCACCCCAGTCATGCATGAGACGGTGGTCACTGACCATACCTGCGCTGGTGTTGACTACCCTTCGCCATGCCTTAGTTATGCTGCTATAGCATAGTGC
This sequence comes from Alosa pseudoharengus, assembly GCF_046254945.1. NCBI lineage: Eukaryota > Metazoa > Chordata > Actinopteri > Clupeiformes > Clupeidae > Alosa > Alosa pseudoharengus. Next base: position 43,390,902 of record NW_027468774.1, read on the forward strand.
TGTCATGGACTTTTCATGCGTCATGCCGTACAACCCCTCCTCTCCCCTCTCTCCCCTTCCCTCTCTCTCTCTGCCTATTCTCACTATGGTATAACACTATATAGTACCAATGATATACTTATTGATATTAACCATTTTGATCTCTCTCTTCCCCCTTACCTCACTTGTGAGGTATACCATTACCAGTCATCAGCCATCCTTGTGTTTGGCCATCATCTCACTCATCTCATCTGAAGTCCCATCCCTACGACGGATTCCTGGCCCGCGCAGCCTAACGCCCCTCTAATTCCCCTATGACAACTCCTAATCCCCTTGGACAATTCATTTCCTACACTGGACTATTTGAACTTTCTGACACTAAATAAGATTCATGCATTATCATACTGGATATGTAACCATCCCACCTCTTTGTAACATACACCTCAGGTGGTTATAAACACCATGTTCTTTTATCTACACCTAACTAACTTATTAATTTATCATGTAAACAGACCTTACTGTTCTGTACTGACCCTAGGCAGATGGGTCAGGCCCTTGAGCCGTGGATCTGCTCGAGGGTTCTTCCTACATGCATCTCCAATTCTAGGGAGTTTTTTCCTTGCCCCTGTTACTCATGGGCCTTCTCTGATTGTTTAACACTATGTGAAGCGCCATGAGACATGTGCAATGTTTTCGCGCTCTATATTAAATTGAAATTGAATTATGAACACAAAATCAAGCCAATAGCACAATTCATGTAGATTAACACCAGCAGTATTTATCACAAAAGTGGTTAAAAGGTCAATAACTGTACTCACTGTAGAATTACAGGTGGAAGGAGTCTGTCAATATTTGTAATTCTGGGGTAGTGTCCCACGAATGGTAGAACTTTCTCTCAGCCTGTCAGCCAAGGTGCTTGCCACCTTTAAAGGATAATTCCGATATTTAGCACTTTGAGTCCCTTTTCTGGTTTGTTTTGGATGAACCGAAATTTTGATGATGGGTCCTGTTTCGACTTTCTAACTCGTTTTGAATCGCCTTTGACTGGTTGGCTATGGGCATGCACAAACATGTCTTAAAACAACCCTTAACATTCGTTTTCAAAACTGTGCAACTCACCGAGTGGTTAGTGGTGGTGTTCGTTGATTATTAAAAACAAATCAGCGCAATGTATGATTTCAATCTATGTTATTTGCTATTGTGGAACTATTTTTTCAGATACCTGACAACCGTGTATAAACTTCTGCTCAATATTTGAGTCTGAAGCATAGACAGTAAAAGAAGGTCTCGCGGGGGAAAGACTACAACCGTAAACAGACCCCCTTTCCGTTTCCGGTAGCGCAGTGATATCAGGGAGCAATGAGTCTTCCAACAGAAATCAATGGGATTTTACAAAATGGCAAATAAAACAGTTTTAAAATGAACGTTAAGGGTTGTTTTCAGGACATGTTTGTGCATGCCCATAGCCAGCCAGTCAAAGGTGATTCAAAACGAGTCAGAAAGTTGAGACAGGACCCATCGTCAAAATTTCAGTGACCACCACTCTAGTTTAGCCAAAACAAAGCAGAAAAGGGACTCAAAGTGCTAAATACCGGAATTATCCTTTAATCAACACTCTCTCTGGGTCCTGCGTCAGTGTGTGTGCATGTGTAGTGTTGTGTTTGTCAATCTGTCTGCTTGAGAACTTAACTACCTTTGTGTGAAAGACGACATACTGTATATAGATGACTGAGAAACCTGCTGCTGGCAATCCATGGCAGTAAAATGTAGTCTGGGAGGTTTTGACAGAGATTGGGCTGCACGTTAGCACAGGTTATTCCTGTGTTTATTTATCTAGTGTTTGTTCACCCTTTACCAATGCAATGCCTACCCCAGACCACCTGTAAATACAACCCTGGTTGATTGTGTTTTTAGGAAGGCCTGTGAAAAGCACATTGCAGTAATCTACATGATAAATCAATGCATTCATAAAAGACGTAAAACCTCTAAGCAATATTGTTTGGCAATAGATCACTGTCAATTAAGATACCATGATTTGTTAACATCTTTGCTTTAATCCCTTTTGGCAACCCTAAGTCTTTCCTCCTTTTTACCAAATATAATTACATCAGTTTTCTTTGTTCGGCTGAAGAAAAGTTTCTATGCACATTCAACTGATCTGTGGTGTAGATGACGCTTCATCTCTGTCAGTGTATATTTTGCAAATTTGTAACTATCTGCTCAATGGCACAATTAAAATACACAAACACATGCACTAAACTGCCACATCATTATGATGTGGCAGTTCAGTTAAGATCACTCCAAAAGAAGTCACAAATTAACTCAGCCGCACGCTAAGTATGCCAACTCCATAGTGATGTGACAGAGTCACAGTAGCATAAAAACAACTTCCCGCCCAACCACTGGCTCCACCCAGCAAGAGCCTATGTCTCAGCTTGTAACATTATATCTGAAGAACTAAGAAGGAGTGTCCACGGTCTTACACCAACACTAGAGTGTTATTAGACCATAAATACTGAGGTGGAGGGAGGAGTGTATGAGAGAGAGTCAGACTGAGACAACAAGAGAATGGCAGGAAAAGTTTGCAACGTTCTGATCACCGGGGCCAACCGTGGCCTGGGGCTGGAGATGGTCAAACAGCTGGCGGAGATGCCGTGTCCTGGCAGGAGGATCTTTGCCTGCTGCCGTGATCCTAGCGCCCCCAAGGCTCAGGTGAGAGTTCAGCAGAGGTTTTAAGGTGATAAGCTAGCGAAAGCGTTTGCTACTGTTTCCTGCTTGTGTGTTAAAGTGCACATTCTTGCATTCTTGTTACAGAGTCTGCAGGAGCTGGCCAAGAAGCACCCTGGAGTCATTCATGTTATTCGCCTAGGTAAAAAAGCATTTACATTTAGGCTATAATCTACCATTTTAGTACCATTTTGTTATTCTGTAGAACAGTAAGGGTCTCATCTCTCTATTTTATCCAGCTTTACATTGTTACGACTACACTGAATCAGACCCTGATTAGTGGCAGCCTGGCAATCCGGAGCAGATAGCTACTGACGCAGCCATGCAGAACAGTGAAACACTGCAAAGTCATAATATGCATGCTTATCTCTAAACACAGTCACACACAGATATACACAGGGACAGTACAAATACCATACAGTCATTACATAAAATCATACTTTTAGTATCAAAGTGACCCACTAATGAGAAATGCAGAACATTAAACCACATATTGGAATATTGGACATAATGTTCTAATCCACTTTCTCTCACGACACATACACCAACATGTGATTAGGCCTACAGTGGAGATTTGGGGCTAATATGTTATTTGTTTATGGACAAAATGGATCAAACCCATTAACTTAATCACTGTTTCTGTCAGATGTTGCTGACCTGTCCAGCATTCAGGAGTCTGCCAAGCAGGTTGGCTCAGTCCTGGGGAAGGATGGACTCAACCTGCTGGTGAACAACGCTGCCGTGGCTCCGTATGACAACACGCAAACCGCTAAACTCAAAGACCTGCAGGACACCTTCCAAACCAACGTCATTGGAACCATGATGGTTACTAAGGTGACTCAAAAGGATTTGATGATGTGGTGCTTTAACATTAAGATAGCTGCAAAATAGCTTTCTCTAGTCATTTTAAAAGGTGCAGGTGTTGGTTTCCTTAGGTGTCTATTTCTTGCTCAGCTATTTTCTGTTTCTTCTTTTCTTGTGTGAGATCAGGAGTTCCTGCCATATCTGCGCGAAGCGGCGAAGAGCAGTGGGAAACCAGGGATGTCCTGTTGCAAGGCAGCTGTGATAAATATCTCCACAATACTGTCCAGCATCACGAAAGCCCCTGAAATTATTTCCCTCTTCCCAACTCTGGCACTTACATATCGTATAAGCAAGGTACTGACAGCTTCAATACTACAGTTTGTGTACGGTAACAGCGAGCACAATGTATTGACACTCTTTCATGGCAGTGTTCCCATCTAGTCAGAAAGTTAAGAGTTCATTTCTGCAGAAAGATGACTGTCATGCATGCATGCCATGACTGCAAATGACTTTCCCACTAATCATTTCACAACTCTTGCCTTCTATGACATCAGATATAAAGCCTTTCTCTCTCTCTTTCTCTCTGTCCATGCAGGCAGGTTTAAACATGCTGACAGTGTGCCAAGCACAGGAATTCAAGGCAGACGGGGTCCTGTTTACACTCCTACACCCAGGATGGGTGCGAACTGACATGGGGGGGGCAGACGTGAGTAGTTACCATACAATCTTGTGCTTATCAGTCAACTACACTTCATCAAGTAATCTGATAATCATGGTCTATAACCTGCTGGTTTCAGAGGTAATTGTTAGATAAATGGTATGTTGGCTTTATTCATTATGAATGCATGTGCTTTTACATGAGTGTGACATTTCTTGACAATGGCATAAAAACGTGAATATTACCACAATAGATTCAGTTGTTTTGGATTAGTCACTCTGCCAACACTTATGGACATTACCAATTATTATTCAACAGTCATCTCGTATAGTTTGTCACTAGATTCTGGTACACAGTTCCTTCAAATTTATATTAATCGTCCTGCTGAGATCAAACTAGAAAGACTGTCATTGAAAGACATTGTCTTTCCTTCATATACTGATTGAGTAATTTCTCTCTCTCTCATACGTGCTGTTGTTAATGATACCAACCAATCATTGGACTATTAATGTGAACACATAATGTTAACAATGTTCATTATCATTAATGTTAAAATCAATAATAATGAACATAAATGTTGAAAAACATACACTAACAATCTGAAAAATCAACTATTGTTGTCAAGAGACATATTTGGCTAAATGTCTTAAATACCAAGTATGCTAAATAGACAGTATGCTTAATGATCATGAATGTGTTTCAAATCAAATCAAAATGAATGAATGCCCCCAAGCTGGCAGATCTGTAGAGGTCACTGTCCTGTGTTTGTCTTTGCCTTTGTTTTCCTGCTGCCCATGAGAGAACCCCATCAGTCTGACTGCATGTGATTTATTGTTTGCCACTAGGGGGAGATAGACGCCCGTGAGAGTGTCAGTGGTATGCTGCGCGTCATGGATTCCCTGACTGAGAAGCATAACGGAGGTTTTCTGGACTACAAAGGACAACCTCTGCCCTGGTGAAAATGAAGGAGGAGTACCATTCTACATGCCAGAATTTCATGTCACATATGCTGTATTAAGGGTCACCATCTAGCCCACTTTTGCTGATTCTATACTACACAGGGTGTGGTCAGTATGATACTGTTTTAAGTTTGCTTGCCTGTTGTTATTACAATAAAGTTGAACGCACAAGAGTTATGTCCACTCCTTTTGAGCAAATCAGGAGGCCTTAATAGCTGCCTTTCAATGAGAGCGTTTCCCTCTTCCCAGTATGTTGGAGGATTTGAATGGCGTCTATAGGCCATACTATTCATGACCTCATACATCCATGTTATGAACGCATGAGTGCATGCGTTCATGAATATGCAAAAGCTGAGCAGGGAGCAGTTGATAGATGAAGCCAGGCTAGGACACACACCAGGCGAAGTATAAGTATACTCTTTTGATCCCGTGAGGGAAATTTGGTCTCTGCATTTATCCCAATCCGTGAATTAGTGAAACACACAGTGAGGTGAAGCACACACTAATCCCGGCGCAGTGAGCTGCCTGCAACAACAGCTGCGCTTGGGGAGCAGTGAGGGGTTAGGTGCCTTGCTCAAGGGCACTTCAGCCGTGCCTATGGGTCGGGGTTCGAACCGGCAACCCTGCGGTCACAAGTCCGAAGCGCTAACCAGTAGGCCACGGCTGCCCCCTAGGCTAGGACACACCAGGCACACTCGGGGCAAATCCATGGCTCTCTGCTCACACTAGACTAGAGAGTGAGTGGCATGTGTGGTGTGTCACAGAAGGCCTGTATATACCTCAACACTCGCAAGACTGGGGAGACAAAAGAGGGCTACTATATGCATTCCTACGTGGGGTGTATCTTTCCCCTGTGTGACAAACAAGATGGAGGGGGGATTAAAACGGTTTATTCAAACAAATTGACAAATACCCAGCAAACATGTGCGTGCCCACTGTGGATAGCTGTGGGTTTACTGTGGGGCTATGTGGGCTCGCCCATGTGGCCCTTGGGGTTTGCCCACGCGAGGCCTACAGTAGTTTTGCTCTTTAGGACCTCTATGAAGATTTGCTGTGGATTTTCCGTAAAATGCTATTTTTTTTTATATTATTATTAATCTTATCCAGCATTATTTATTCTTGTTATGACTTACATCTTAACCCAGTCTTGAGGATACTGCGTGAGGTACTATCTCCAAAAGGCACTCGTGAAATACACAACCGTTTAGTAGTCACACCATTGTTAATTACAAATGAAGGGAGTTGCACTTTAAGCATGTTATCTCCATAATGAGCCTATAGTATGACAGTCTATCACTACAACTGCAGGCACCTGTGACTCAGCACAACTATGTCACCTATCTGAAGTCAAGAGGGCCATTAGCAGGGCAATATAGGCAATACATACTGCAGGTGAAAGTGCACCACACAGAAGGAGGTACTGGGAGGGAGAGAGAGAGCACATGGCAGGACAGGCTTACAACGTTCTGATCATCTGAGCCAACTGACCTGGGCTGGAGATGGTCAGCTGGTGGAGATATCCTGTCCTGGACATTATAAAAAACATATATCTGACCTATAATCTAACAGTTTGTATGCATTAAAGAGGCAAGTCTAATCAAATCAGTGTCAAATCAAATTGATGGACAACATTTAAAATTTGTTTTACTAATGGCCTTTGTTAATGTATTTTGTGAGAAATACACTTTAGTGTTCTGACCTGTGATGTATTGGCCACTAGGGAGCCACTGATGCCCAGGAGAGTGTCAGTGGTCTGCTGCGTGTACTTGTACTTGTTTCTGTAAACCTATTGATAACCAGCGGAGCACTGGTTGGAAACGCCTGACCTACTCTCTCAGGACTGGGAGAGGCAGCATGTGCCTCTGCGACCCACCCTAGCATTCCTGTGCAGGGTGTTTCTCCCCGAACATTTTTTTTTCAAACATACTGTATGGAGAGCCGTTTTAATGATCCTGTGGCATGTAATAGGCATATGAACATATGTAATGATTCATTGTGACTCAGCACAAACTGTGGTTATGTATGTTAGGTATACTATGCAAGATTTTTACCTTCATATTACAGTTTTGAAGTAATTTTGATGGTAAACAAACCCGTAGTAAAGCGAATCATGCTGCTAGCAAAGCAGGAGGGACCCGCTGCGGGCAGAACCAGCAATGTAACTTCGGAGGGCGGCGGACCGAAAAATCTCGCGAGAATCATGAATTGCTTTACGGCATGACGTCACACACATCAAGATATAAGAAGCAGCTAGCACGGTACTTCAGACGTGAATGACGGCAGAGGCGGGCGTTGAAGAGAATAAAGAAAGCGATTTCAGAGGAGACAAAGAAGAGGAAAAAAGAATGTCAATGTCGTGGAAAAAGTCCACTTCCAAATCTAATTACCAATTAACAATTAATACTTAGCTGTTTAGTAGTTAGCATTCTGGAACAAGGCGTCCGAAGGAGACAATTTAGACAGGAGATCTCCGAAGACTGTTGATCTATTCACTGTATTGCAGTGATAGTACAGCCCAAACAATGTCCAGACTAACTAACCACCAAGCAATAGGGCTAAGGTGAGATGTCATAAGCTGGCGCCCCCCGATGAGATCTGCCCTATGGATGGCTGCGGCCTATTTTTATACACCTTGGTCCTCGAGAAGTGCCCCCTTCTCTCGCCATTCCCCAAAACACCTGTTAGCCAATCAGTGTCGGGCAAGGTCAATTATATAGTTGTGTGAAAAATATGGACCTTCATCTTGCATTTTTAAAAGATTAAACACTGTCCAGCTATGTGTTTGTAGAAAACAGTCTTTTTTAATTTAACAAACTGTTTTAAAATGGCTGTTACACATACAACTTTCACATCTACATCGGTCTGCCTCCACACACCAAAATCCTGGACCTTTTGTAAGGCACCAGAGTGGGTGTCGCCCAATTAACCCATTACCCCACCTGCAGACAATTAGCAGTTAATAGTCAGGCCATGTGCAAAAGCGAATTCAATTAAAACAGTGTCCTAAAACAGGGAAGATGTAGTCAGCATCTTCACAAGGTGGAAACCATCTTCTATAAAAATATATGCAAAACTGTGTAATGTGGTGACTCAGCGGAAGTATCCAATCGCGCCTCGAAAATGTAGTTTAATAGCAGAGCCCAACTACGGAGAGCCTCCACACTCTCTATTAATCCCATACAAACCGAATTTGGCTGCAGTTCACCAGAGTTCACCTAGATGGCGATCGCTTTTTAGAACAATTAAGTGACTTTAAAAAATATAATACTCAACCAAGTGTATTGTCTTTGCCTCCCCTTTCCAATACAATATTCAAATTACTTGAAAAAAGTAAGTACCACACCGGAAGAGTTCCGAGAGTGAAGGTTCTCCCCTTATTAGACATTCTCTGTTAATAGTCTCTTGAACAATGTGTTTGCTCGACCGTTTTATTGTGAGCCCTGTATGTGTTTAGCTTGGTTTCTTGATGGCTAGCTCGCTAGCTAGTGGGGGTTCATAGATATATACACTAGATGTCGCCTTCTGCTTCTCAGCATGCGTCAACACCGCCGCCATTTTTGTACAGGGATCTGAAGCGCTAAACTAGTTCTCCTGTATTGTCAGCGTTACCTATTTAGCGACGTTTGGCCATCCCCATCGATAGAAAACCTTTTTAGCGATTAGCGACAAATTTGGGAACTTCTCACAATGATGGCAGATCGGCTTCTTTGTTGTTGAAACGTAAGAAAATCACCTTTCTCATGGCTTTGTCATTTATGAATTCAGCTACATCTCGTTTGCCCATGGCACTGACCCATGATTATAAAAGTAACGACTGGCGTAGCCTATGTAATAGCAGAGGTAAATGTTCTACAGATCTACAGCAACTTCTGGAGTAACTTACATGAGTAAACGAAACGAGGGGTATGTGGCCTCAACCAGAGCCTGTCTAGAAGAGCCTGTTTACTTTCATTGTATCGAACCTGGTTGCAGTTTACTATTGTTCCTCTTGGGGCCGCCGCTAGCTAGTGCAGAATGAATGGGAGTCTATGGGGCTAGACGGGTAAAATGTATCTTTATTATCGTCTTAAGCTTAGTTTTCTCTAGACTCAACCATAAATACATGCCTGTCAGTTGGAACAACCCAAAAAACTAGATAATTGCTTGAGATTTTGACGATTTATGGTGATTTTATTTTCGCTAGATCTTTGCCCAGATTGACGCTAATGCATTATAGAGGAGTGGATCACTGAAGCAAGATGGCGTCTCGATTGACGCATTCGTTCCAATGAACAGCAGTAGTCAAGGCGACATCTAGGGCTGTATTTTCGGTCACCAGCGCATGGCGTAAAGTTCGTTATTCACCGGCGCGAAGTTGAATTCGTTATTTTGCACCTTTATTTTTTAAGCATTGCGCCCAGGGGTGTGGTAATTAACAACCTAGGGAGGGACCTGGCGCATTGTCTAAAAATCGCTATCATACACCACCTAAACCTGGTCAGAAGTCAATGGCGAGTTGTTCATATGCTATTTTAAGAGCGCATGTCAACAGTCATATTGGCAGGTGCACGCACCATCCTTCTATCATTCATGAACGCACACCAGCGCACGTCCATGCAAAGCATTACAAATTGCACGATTACAATGGTAAACATAATTAGAATAAAGATATTACGAAATACTGTACATCTCATGATGAGTAGTTATTCACCATCATTTGCAAATTGGTAATGACGGTTAAAAGTGATTAGGGGAGAGGCGAGAGACAATGGAGCACAGCTGAAGACGCACTGTCACGATATAAGCAACTCCTCTGCAGGATAAATGTTGTTTTATTTAGTCATTTGAGCAACATTAGGGTAAGTGTTGCTTTTTCCAGCCTATGTTTTCTATGGTAACCCATTGTCAGTCAATAGTGAAAGTAACTGCATATAACTGTCTTGTCATTGACTGACTCCTTGGTGAAGTTAGTTTCACTTTGCCAATGAGTTCAAATAATAGACGAGTGCAAATGCGTGAAGGCTATGCTAGGTTTTAGTAAAGCATGGTTTAAGAATGACTATTCCATACGGTCTCGCAAGCAGCCTCCTTCAAATGCGCCGTTGAATGCCAAAATACCGATGCATTTATTTGACATATCGCGCGTTGCGCCGTTAAAGGGAATGACAGATGTCATTCTCATTGGTTTAAAATGATGTTACGCCCCAAACACACCCATATGACTGATTAAAAGACCTAGGAACACCTTGTTACGCCATGCGCTCCACTTTTGAGGACGAAAACCCTCCCAATGTGAACTGGACATCCTACTAAATTTGAATAGACTTTTGACGAGTGACGATGCACTTTAGAATGTCATGATAGGGCCCTTAGTGTATATGTCTATGGTGGGGGTTTAGCGTAGCAGTCATTTGCTACCGAAGCTGCAGAGGGAGCAATGTTGTGAAAAATGCGAGCCCAAATCCAGCGAAAACCCAGAAACAGCGAAGAAACTGCATAGGGCTTCTTTGACTTAGTTAGCAACTATGGTTTTGGGAAACGCCCCAATTTGGCTCAGTCCGAAGGATTTACATTTACATTTATTCATTTAGCAGACACTTTTATCCAAAGCAACTTTCCCAATTTGGGTAAAGTGCCTTGTTCAAGGGCACAACGGTGGAAGCCAGGAATTGAACCCACAATTTTTCAGGCTACTACATCCTTAGCCACTATGCTACCACCGCCCCAAGATGGGTGGATGGACTCAACCTGCTGCTGCATGATTGCCAAGGGCGTAGGTTTGGTCTGAGCTTTGGTGGGGACACTACCCACTAACCCCCCCCCCAAAAAAAAAAAAAACACTCAACTCTTTCACCAGCCACTATAGTTATATAAAATGATTAAAATGATTAGATATATAAAATGATTAAAATATGTAGGCTACAGATATGTAGGCTATATTTAACATTTATTTTCTATTTGGTCTGTTATGAAATCATGCCCATTTAAGCACAGCTCAGTTTTAAGAACCTTAAATACATGCATGCTTAGCATTTTGTGAAAAGAAATCATTAAGGCTACATTGACAAACTCTTAACCATGAGCTGGCTGTATATTCTCTGATTCTAATATTTACAGATATCTAGGCGATATAAGCACAGCTCCGTTTTAAGAAATGCAGCCGAAAGACCATGTTGAATTTTGCTATAATTTATTTCAAAACCGGATTACTCTGGAACAGCTAACTATACAGGGAAACACGGGAACTATACACCTTTGTGTTTGGTAAGGTCTGCTGTTTATTCTGATATATGGTTTGTCATGTGTTGCGTGAAGAGTGTGTAGATATTCCACCGAGACGAATGGATGTGGAGATGGGCGCAGAGAATAATTATTAGGCTAAATCTCTTGAAGTTATTTTTCTCGCGAACTGTTTATCACAGCAAACAGTGGCTAGCTAGCACCGTTTAAAAGCTGAGAAAAGGCTCTTTCATGTGACACATGTGTGATGAGTAGCCTACTTCTCGAGGAGTTCAACAGAGAAGAATGGGTGAATTTGGACGCACTTCATGCTTGTAGTGAAGTAAAGCTGAAGCGCTGCATGCTGCGCAGGAGACTCACTGGTAGTTATTATAGGTAACTTCAAATCAGCGCGATTTACCCTTATAGGCTACTGCACATCACAAGAAATGCGCTGCGCTGTGAGCGCTTTTTTCCCTATTTCAACCTGAATATTGGTGGGGACATTTCAGTCGTAATTTGACATTGGTGTGGACACGTCCTTCGGTCCCCACGCAAATCTACGCCCCTGATGATTGCTGCTGCATGACTGCTGCTGCAGAGGAGTGGAAAGGCAGGGATGTCCTGCAGCAAGACAGAAGTCAAGTCAAGTCAGATTTATTTGTATAGCGCATTTAACATGCACAGAGTGCAACCCAGAAGTGATCAACATCTCCTCCGTAGCAGCCTCCATAGCAAATGTTACCAGAACAAACACCTTCTTAATAATCTGTGCTCTTCCATATCACATTAGCAAGGAATACCATAGGCCAGTGGTTCTCAACCTTTTTTCAGTGATGTAGAAGCTACCCCCTGTGAAATATTTTTTCAGCCAAGTACCCCCTAACCAGCGCAAAGCATTTTTAGTTGAGAAAAAAGACTTAAAACAGAGCACTTTGACATCAGTGTCTAATTTATTATTATTAACTTTGGAACCACGACTCCATCCATAATTGTTTTTAAAGTATTTTTGCATGGATTCTGTTGTTTTGTTCAATAAAACAAGCGTGATGACTCGGTGTTCATTTTGAGATTCTTTTACTGCCAAAAACCTTGCATTGCATTACCACTCTAAACTTAACCTAGAGAGTCTCCCTCTAGTGTCCAGGCGACATATTGCCTGTGAACTCATCAGGTCCAAAACATAACCATATTACATTACACCACATCCCCCTTACTGAAAGTTGAAGAGAATATTAGCTGTGGCTCCTTAAAGGTTCCTCTTAACATAAGGTTATCACACTCCATCCATTGTCACAATCACATCCATATATTCATGAAACCTCTAGACTCTTTTCTTTTGCATATCCAAATAGCCACATAACATTCCATAACAGTGTGGTCTCCACAAAACATTCAAACCTCATATCTAAACACAATATAACCCTGGAATTTTACATCATTCAAATTTTTTATTTTTTTTGTGTCTCACAGATTTAGTCTGTCTGGTTTCTTTATTTCTCTGCCTGACCTCGATCTCATGATGTCAGGTGTGTTTACAGACTCTGTGGCTGGTGGAGGAGTCTCTACGCCACTGTCTCCTTCAGGTGGCTGTTCGGGTTGTTGCTCACACTCTGACCCCGACTCCGGCATTGGAATCAGGTGGCAACGATTCCGCCGCAGTGTCCCTTGTGGTCCCATGACCAGGTATGATCGTGGACTGCTGTGTACGGATGTCACTTTACCTTGTTACGCTGCTTCAGTAATCCAGACGTTGTCTCCAGGTGACAGCTTATCCAGATCTCGTGCCCTGTGTCTGCTGTTGAAGCATTTCGCATCTGCCCATCTCTTCTCCCTCTCTGTCTGCCGAAGCACTTGAAGGTCTGGAAGCGCCGGCTGCAACCTCTCTGGCAGGATAGGCAGTGTGGTGCGCAGGCGTCGTCCCATGAGCAATTCGGCAGGGCTGTAACCGTTACTCAGGGGTGTCGCTCTGTATGCTAGCAGTGCTCGATAGGGGTCACTGGCCTTCTTAAGCAAGTTTTTGACTGTTTGAACGGCACGTTCGGCCTCGCCGTTGCTCTGTGCGGATATTTAGGACTGCTCGTTATGTGCTCAAAGCAGTAGTCCGTTGCAAATACTTTCATCTCATGTCCCCGGAACTGTGGGCCATTGTCACTTATAAAGGTCTCTGGGATACCGTGGCGTGCGAACATTGACTTGAGATGAACAATAACGTCCATAGATCTTGTAGGGCTGAGCTGGGCTATCTCTATGTATCAGGCCTATGTCAACCTATGTTCCCCGGGTCCTATGTTCCCCCGGGTCCTATGTTCCCCGCTATTTGTATGGGACCGGGGAACATAGGACGCTTTTTGTAGAAAAGGGTCCTATGTTCCCCGCCTTGTATCTGACCACGGAAATTGCATGGGATATGCTTGCGAGTGCACACTTCGTCCACAAACGGTAGCAAAGTGTATTTTTCTGTCAATGTTGCTTGCAGTAGCACACCAGGTAGACCTACACATACGCGCACGGTGCAATATTGACACAAGCCAGAAGGGCGATTTTCCTAACTTTCACGTTGAGTATAGAGGAGTAAAAGAATAGATAAAGATCATTTAGGCCTACAATGGTTTTACTTGTGTAGTGCTTCTTTACTGAATATAACGAGTTCAAAGTTAACATTCTAGGTAACTTCGCATTGTCCGCTTCAGCACTAAATTGAGGACAGCAACAGACACGAGCTGCACCTCTCACAGAAGAAACGCGCTACAACTACATGCCTTTTTAAGTTGATATTTAATTGGTTTGTTTTGTTCATTTTTCCGTTCGCTGGCACGCTGCAGGGGGGACTGCGCGTTGCTCCGAAGCCCCTTTGGTCTGACTCGTCAATAATCCAAAAATGTCCCTTTGGGTCTACAGCCCAGTATAGTTTGATTTCTCTTTGTTCCATTAAAATTAATCCCATTCTTCCGACAGCTCAACCAAAGGCTATTAAGTAAGAAGAAGTAAGAATCAACAATGACATGCCAAGTGCAAAGACAATGACAAGCTTGGGACTGAAGCCATGCAGACTCGGCTAGATTTAAACCAGTGTTTCTCAAACTTTTTTTCTGGGGACCCACTTTTTAAAAATGACAGACTATCGCGACCCAACTCGTGACTATGGTAGTTAACAAACTAGATCAGTGGTTCTCAAACTTTTTCTTTCATTCCCCACTTTGAGGGGGCATTCTCGAGCCCCACCTGTCCCTCATCGCTCTAAGAAAGTGGTAGGTCAAGCTTAAAATTGTCAAATTTATTGAAATAATGACAACAGAGTTAAAATCAGCTGGTGCTGCAGATATAATAATAAATAAATACATAACACACATATTTCTGTTTTCCAGCAACATATTAGGAAGCATAGGCCATTATACAGCATTGTACAATATAGTCAATGAAATGCCAACATGCTGCATTAAATGGATCCATAATCCAGTCATACTGAGCACTGCTGGTTGGGAAATATTTTTGAAATAAACTTTGCAGGGATGTGATGTAGGCCTACTGTTTAATACATGGGATCACAAGAGTCCCAATCAGACGTTTCAGCGATTTCACTCAGAAATCTCAAAGGCATGATACTGTCGCGATCGAGGCGGCTGTCCCATACTCAAGTTTTTTTGGTGAATGCAGTAATCTTATTTGCTAGGTGAGGTAGGTGCTTGTCTTTGCCTTGTAACTGGACATTTAACTCAAATGTATCGCTAAGATATATCAAATATATCGCTAAGATAGGCCAGCTTCGTCAAGAAATGTTCATTAGTGAACGTGCTTGCAGATTCAAACATGCGCTCTTCCTCCAAGAAGAGGCGACTCAGAGCTCAAACACGCGCGACAGCACTTTACCTCGGGAAAGCCACCTTGCCTCGCTGTGAAACAGTACAGCCTTTTGGTCAGCTACCATCTCTTCGCAAAGTGTGGAGAATAGACGTGCTTTTAAGGGCCGGGTTTTGATGAAATTCACCACTCTCACAACAACTTTCAAAATCTCATGTAGGTCGGGACTAACTAAGCTGCCTTGACACGAGCACTTCCCTGTGAATAACACAGTGCGTCCATTGCGCATCGGGTTCTACCTGGGCCAAAAAATAAATAAAAAAAACTCCTGTTTTTCACGTCAGTTCGCGCCCCACCTGGCATGTCTCCACGACCCAGTAGTGGGTCGCGACCCACAGTTTGAGAAACGCTGATTTAAACACAGCAGGCCGTTGCAGCAAGACAGTGAGCCAATCTTAATATCATAGGAAAACAGGTGGGGCTGTGTCATTAGGCTGATTGCCACTGACACCAGCTACTGTTACATACAAGACTTAAGTGTCTCAATTAAATCAATTAAACGTGACTATATCACTCTGGGCTCCGCACTGCACCTCTGTGCAAAGAACTTCAGTTTGCGGCGCCCCCTCTCCTTCCCTCATCACAAACAAAGTGTGGGCACGGAGCAACAACAACCCGCGCCTTGCCGTGCGGCTGCAGTCTACTTGGAAGCAGCGGGGAACATAGGACCCAAAAAAGGGTCCTATGTTCCCCGGTTGCGGGGAACATGGGGATGACCCCTATGTATCGAGAGAAGTAGTCAACCACTAAAAGATAAGTCTTTTCTCTCAACATGAAAAGGTCTGCACCTAGTTTTTGCCAAGGCCTATCTGGAAGTTTGGTTGGCATCAGGGGCTCTTTTGGGTTAACTCTCTCCTTGATGCATTCCCTGCATTTAAGTACCAGCTCCCTAATCTGATTACTCAGCCAAGGCCACCATACAGTCTGACTTGAGACTGCAGAACGCCCTCTGCTGGTCGTGACCCCAGCACCACATGTTCTTCTTAGACAGGAGTTCTCTTAGCGGTTTGTCCTTCTCAGACAGGTTAGGGATGAACTTCCCAAGCTGGTTCACCATTCCAAGGAAGCTCCTCAGCTCCCTTATGTTCGTTGGCTCTCTCATGTCCTGTACAGCTTTTGTTTTTTCAGGGTCAGGTTTCACCCCGTCCGCTGAGATGATGTGCCCTAAAAACTTCACCTCTCGTTTCCCAAACTCGCACTTTGACATGTCGAGTGTGACACCCGCCTTTTCTGCTCGCTCCAAGACTGCATGAACTCTAGCGTCGTGCTGTTCTATCGTAGCTCCCCAGATGAGGATGTTGTCCACATGGCAGACTACACCCTCCAAGCCTGCTGTGACTTCTGATGTCATCCTATTCTGGAAATGCTCGGGGGCGGAGCTTATTCCAAGGGGGTAGCCTGTTAAAGTAGTAACGCCCAAATGGCGTAATAAAGGTGGTATAGCGAGCTGATTCTTTGGACAGTGGTATCTGCCAAAAGCCCATGTTTGCGTCGAGCTTTGAGAAGTACCGGGCCCCTGTGAGCATGCCTAGGGTGTGTTCAACAGACGGCAAAATGAACTTTTCAAAGGTGTCATGTCCACACAGATTCGGACTTCATCTTTATTCTTTTTGGGAGCTACAACCATGCCGCAACACCACTCCGTTGGTGCCTCGACACGGCTGATGACACCAAGTTTTTCCATTCTCTTTAACTCCTGCTTCACCTTCTCCATGAGAGGCAGTGGTACTCGCCGTGGTACTTTAAGAGAGAAAGGTTTGGCATCCGGCTTGAGTTTTATAGTGTAGGGCAGCGGTTCCCAAACTTTTTTCCCAGCGGACCACCTTCTACATCTTGACTCGGCTCGCGTACCCCCACCATCCAACACATAAAAAACTAACTCATTCTATTGACGCATTCCAGGCATCGTTGTTTAATTAGCCGCCCTACATAATAACATAATCAAAATGTGCAACTGGTCTATGAGCTCTCACGTTAAAAAAAAAAACAGTGTGGAGAACCACATTAGAATGGTTAGATAGCATCTCACTGCAGACCACGCACTGTGGCTTTGGGCAGTCTGTCTCCCAATCCACGTGAAGCCTAGGGCTATATTATGGTATAAAATTCTCGCCAAAAGTTTTCTGTACCTGTACCTAAGTTTTGTGCTTGTAATAATATTTTGTGCTCGTAAAAAATATTTGTGTACATGTAAAAATAATTTGTATCTGTAAAAATATTTTGTGCATGCAAAAATGGTTTGTACATCTTCAAATCCGTTTTGTCACTGTGTAGAAAAAATGTTTGTGAATTTGCGAACGATTTTTGCACGCACAGATTTTCCATTTGCAAGTGCGCATCTGTTTTCTACAGACATGAAACAGATCTACGGGTACGAAACGAATTTACAAGTACAAAACTTTTTTACAAATTTTCCCAAAACAGCCAATCACAGCACTGCTTACTGAACGGACAGTCAGCCGATCAGCTCACTTCTTTAATTCTGAAACGCTGGACATCTCTGGGTACATCCATGTAAACACTACAGTCAGAAGAGGTGAAACAAGTATTGGCTGGGCTAAGCTAACGTCAAAGATACTGCTTTTATCAACTGTCTCTGCTAACGTTACGTGAAAGCACCGCACATATAACATGGGAAATACAAAGGGAGGGAGGGAAGGGAGTCAGCCTAAAGACACCCTGAACTTTTTTGGTAGCAGTAACTGTTATGTTCTAGCTAGCTTAGGTAACAAGCTAACTTAGCTAACAAGCAAACAGCTCAACTTAACTCTATTCCTTCCCTACTATGAACAGTGTTGGGAGGGTTACTTTCAAAACGTATTCCGTTACTGAATACAGAATACATGCCCAAAAATGTAATCTGTAACGTATTCCGTTACGTTACTCAATCTGAGTAACGTATTCTGAATACTTAGATTACTTCCGCATTGAATTGCATTTTATAAGTGTAGGAATGCGGCCATCAAATCCTGCTTAGGCCTACTAAACAGGCCTATTCTGGTGTGTTCTTCTGTTCCAAATGGCTGAAGTGTTAGGCCCACATAGGAGAATGTAAAGTCAACTAAGCTACCTGATACAACTTTAAAATAGCAAGGTGACCACTAAAACTACTGTACAGCAGGCGACTAGGCTAATTAAAACAAACTAAATAAATAGGCTATAAGGGCGTAGCCAGAAAATATATTAGTGTGAGATTTTTCGGTGGCATCAACCCAGTACAAGTGAGGGGCGCATATGACAGGTGGAACGCAAATGACCTGTAAATGTAAACACTATAGGCTACTGTATATCAGTGCTCTCAAAATGAACGTGATTGCGTAATGACAATCAAAAACCGCACATTAAAATATGCTAGCCTACTCGCAAGAATAATTCTTCAGAGGCTGCACCATATAATTCATTTTAAAACGTAAATGTAGATTAGGAAAAATGTTTTATCCATAAAGCTATTTTAAGTTAGAATAAAAAACTTAGAATGCAGTGCCTATTTTAGAGATTGGTTTAATTGTAGGTCTAAATCAACACGTGAACTAGGCTCTGTTTATTGATTAGCAAACTGTGTAACCGATTGGCCGAAGTAGCCTGAGCTATTAATACTTGGGAAAATATCCTTTGAACAGACATCAGGAACCGCGATCAGTGAGGAACAGGAGTTACCTCCACTTACTTTACTCCTAATTTGCTGTGCAAACAGTCATTTCAGGGTCTCCGATGACGCGTCCATAATGCACACTGGCTGCGTTTTGAGGCTAGTGCAAGACGGCGGGGCTTAGATTAGAACATGGAAATCATAGATTGCTTTCAGGAGCTTCTGGGAAATGGAGTTGCCTTAATTTATTTAGAGAGTGAATAAACTTATGAAACAGAGAAGTATCGTCATGTAATCCATTGATTTCAACAATGTAACTGTATTCTAAATACCAACTATTTAACTTGTAACTGTATCGGAATACAGTTACTCATAATTTGTATTCTGAATACGTAACGCCGGTACATGTATTCCGTTACTCCCCAACACTGACTATGAATCTAATATCATTAACTAGAACTAATAAACAGTATAGTTTAAAACGCGAGCACTGGATAGGTAATTAGTAGGTAACAATAGGTAATGGCAGCTAACTGGGCTAGTATTGGCTGGGCTAAGCTAACGTCAAAGATACTGAGCCTGTCTCAAATCGCGTACTTCTGCACTTACAATACCTAATTTGAGTGCATGAGGGTGTTCACACTGACAATTCCAACGACACGAAGGGCGCTGCAAGTTCCCGGATGGTGCACTCATAACGGTCAAAAAGCTGAGTGTGCAACGCTGGACACTTTTCGCCCTTAACGGACGCCATCTTGGCCAGATAGCGGAAGGGGAGGGAGCATTTTCAAACTCGTGGAAATCGCGGTTGAGAAAGCTGAAGCAGCAGCAGTGGAAAACAGACTTTACAGAGGTACAAGCAAGTTATAACATAAACGGTTCATGTTTTGACACAGTATGACCATGTCACTGTCGAGTTGAGGACGCCAATAAAGTTATGTTAAAATGTTTGCGATCGTCATTTCCGTGAAGTGCACGGAGTTAGTGTTTGATATGAGACAATACTATTTTGTTAAAATTTGTGCACTCCGCCAGTAAGCACACAGTGCACATAGTGTACTACACGAAAGTGTACTCACGTAAGTACACCATTTGAGACAGACTCACTATCAACCGTCTCTGCTAACGTTACGTGAAAGCACCGCACATATAACGTGGGAAATACAAAGGGAGGAATGACTAGTCGGAAAACACTAACACAATAACTATACAGAACAATTATATCATTAACTAGATGTACCGCATAGCGGTACAAAATATGACCGCCGCTCAGTCCTGTACATCCGTTCCGCGAAAATAAAGCACACTTCAATTTGTCTCCATATTTTACTCCATCCCCCACTCTTGAAACTTTTGTGTATGCTTGTTTGGCATGCCTGAGTGTGTGTGTGCGGCTGCACAGAAAGTAGCCTACTGGTGCTGAAAAGGTGAATAGATTGTAGAATAGCCAAAGAAGATGTAGCATTGTTATAAAACCTTTAAAATCTCTAAACAATCACAAGTAGGGCAGTTCATCACAGTTCATCCATTGCAACTGGATTGATGAAAGGTCACTTACACCTGTAGGCTACATTGTATTTGGGAAAAGCAAAAGGTATCAGCATAATGTTATTTATGTATTTATTTGTTTATTTATTTATTTATTTACAAAAACATCTCAGCCGTTTTCAACAGCTATCAAAAACAAAGGTCATTTTTGGATGGATGGATTTTTTTGTGAATGTTTCTTCTTCTACATAAGATTTTAGTCATCTTTAGTTCATGTAATACTTTATTGTCAATGCACAAATTAAGTAACAGTAGTCTGAAACGTTATTGTTAATGCACAAATTAAGTAACAGTAGTCTGAAACGAAATGCTGTTTTACTAGTGGTGCAAATAACTGACATGTCCAAATGGGCCTTGATGAAATGCGTCGCTAGACTGTTCATACACATTTTAACGGGCCAAAGTTGAAGAGCTGTTGTCCGTTATTGTTCGTGCAAATATAGGCTGATTCATGTTCCCTTGCATTGTGTAACTGAGGTCCATGGCTAGTCTGGCTTTCACCAGACCAAGCTCAATCTTTTAAGAAATCAAAAAATAAATAGCGGGCAGATCAGGCTGGGTTCACCAAGCGAGCCTAGTCCATAGGCACCCGATATTGTTCACGCTCTGGCTATTCTAAATGCAAAAATGCATCAGGGAGTTATGACAAAACTGTAACTAACAAACTAGATCCTAATAGAAAGCTGTTAGCTTCCTTAAGCTACAGGTAGGCTTATAAGGTAGGCCTATTTACAACATAAATTGTCAATAAGCTATGCTGGCGACACAAATAAAATCTCCTTTGGAAACCAATGGCTTAAGCCTTACAGTATCAAGCGGTTTACATGTAGAGACCCTCATTATGCTACTGTTTAAGTGTGGTGCTATTTTGAGCCTTGTTAGTGGTATAGAAATAGCGATTTCTTTCTACTGTACGTGTGCCCCGAAGGCTAGCGTTAAACACTAATTAGCGGTTTGCAATAAAACTGGTCACATTCGACTAGCATGAAAATAAATCCCAGCGAACGGTCGAACTCGTACAAATGTGTTATTAACCCCCAGGTTCATTTTGCGCCGGAATTGTCCTTTAAATTGCTTTGCGTTCGACGGCTTTCCTCTGGTCTTGTTCAGTGCATCTACAGCTATTTTACTAGCAGCGCTCAACTCTCCCCTCAAGTCAGTCTGCTGCCGCTTTACTTCCTCTGACTGCCTAGCCATGGTGATCGCTTTCGTGAGAGTGAGTTCCCGGTCGAGCTGCATTCTCTCTGACAGTTTCGAATCTTTAAGTCCAACCACCAAACGGTCTCGCAAAAGTTCGCCATACTCACAGCTCTCCGCTAGAGCATAAAGTGCCGTGAGGAATACATCCACTGTTTCTGAAGGCTGCTGCACTCTTTTATTAAACTTGGCCCTTTCGTAAATCACATTTTCTTTGGAACGAAATATTTATCGAATCCTTTCTTTACTGCACTGTATTGCTGACGCTGCTCATTAGTTAGTTCTAACCCGCGTAGCACGTCGTTGGCCTCATCACCCATGCAGTAGACTAATGTGTTAACTTGATTTGCCTCAGAGGAATTGTTCAAATTACTTGCCAGTCTGAAACGCTCGAACCGCCGAATCCATTTCTCCCATTCGTGTGGTTTAGCAAAGTCAAAGGCTTCCGGAGGCTTGATAGTAAACGTCGCAGTTGGGATAGCGTTAGCAACTCTCTCCCCACCGGGCACAGCAGGTGCTTGTTGTCCGCCTTCCATGCTTAACGTTAACTTTTCTTTTTTCTTTCTCCTTCGTCGTCGCTTACGGGATCTTGACATAGCACACTGTCCCTTGACCGCTGCTTAATGTCCGCGCTTCTGACACCATGTTGTGTTGTTCAATAAAACAAGCATGACGACTCGGTGTTCATTTTGAGATTCTTTTACTGCCAAAAACCTTGCATTGCATTACCACTCTAAACTTAACCTAGAGAGTCTCCCTCTAGTGTCCAGGCGACATATATAACACTGTATATATTGCTTTTTTCAGCAGAGTCTATGCTATCCAGATCTGCCATCATTTCTTGTATTAGTACTAGCATTGGTTTTATTTTGATTTTTAAAGAATTAAAATATAATAAGCGTATTATAAAAAATCTTATATTTTGACATGTATCTCACCACAGCAAGCTCATAGCTCTAGCCTACATGCATTTCATGTGTGTGTAGGGCAGACTGTCCTGAATCTGGCAATATAATTGCCATGGTGGACGAATTCTCTGGGGCTGAGCAATTTACAGACGTGGTGTGTGCCTTACAGAAATAAATGCCATTTTTTTATCTAGTGATTTAATGACCTTTCTGCGATCCATATCTGTGACACGAACTGATCTGACCTGACTTGACCCGAGTTTACGTGTTATAGCCTGTGTGTCTGGTGTCTACACTCATGATTGGCATCTTTGGCAGAATGTGTATTATAGGCTAGTGACAATGGCTCCACATTTTTGAGATACCCCTACCAGAGGTAGAACTAAACCCAACAATGTTTTTCCTCATCTATAAGGTCTCCCATATATGAAATGGATTCTTGGCTAAAAATATTTTACTAAGATTAACAGATATTGTTATACACCCCAAAACCAAAAAAGGACTAAAATATAGCCTGTCCGTATGGGAGTTAAGGCATATAAACTAGTGCAGATCAATCACACAAGCTCTGAGAACTTTGAAACTTGGCATGTGTATAGTCAGGAAGTTGCTTTACCTACTAGAAAAGACTGGATGTGAATATCTTGATGTATGGAATGAATAGAGACATGTAAACATACACCTAAAATAAGCGGACATGCAAAAAATGAATATCTATGCAGAATGTTTTCATTTACTTTAGCTGCTTTACCAGGGATTATCATAGAAACACATATGATGGCTTGAAAGGTGGGGTTGTACTGAATCCAATACCAAATATGTACATATAGTATGACAAGTTAGGGTGTTCTGTCACTCAATGTATGAGGTGTCCAAAATGAAACACTGGCAAAATACAGTCTCAAGTCCAAATCACATTATCAGTGGTGAGAAGAATGTTGACAAATTCATTGTTACTGCAAGGTAAGTGCTGCTCTATATTAACATTTAATAATGATACATTTCATATGAAACACAGATCCAATTGAATCAGGTTAAAATTGGAACGGAACACCTTTATTAAAATATTTACATTCACTTGCATTTTGTTTTGGTCAAGTCATTACTGCATAATGGAAAATAATATTGCTTTTGTCTGTCCAGACCAGCAGTGGACATTAGAGCCTACACTGCTTACTTCACCCCTAAGTAGCTAAACAGTTAGTTGTAGAAACTACTTTCCCTAGCTAAGAAAGCCCTCTGACCAATGTTGCATGTGTAATTGAACTTAATTTGCATTTCAATGAAAATTCTGAATTTCTTCCTTTTCACTAGTCTCTTGAATTGTAGAGAATGTCTTACAGACATTGGATCCAAAGCTTGTGGGAAACATTTTGAAAAGGGCAAGAAAAAAGATCCCTATATGTCCAAAACCCCACAGCAGAAGGCCTCCAACGCATACTTACCCTTGCTCAGCAGAGAGAGAGATGGTGATGTCCATAAAACTCTGGCTCTATATACAGATGATATTTCCTCCAAAATCAAAGTTTCATATCATGTGCATGTATAGCGAACTACTGCAGTAAGACAAAAATCAGTGAGCAGCAGCAAGTTGCAAATGTTGAGAGTGAGAGCACATCTGCACCAAGAAGGCTGAGTAGGGCTGATACAACATCATTTCCAATACAGAGAGATTGTTTCATCTGTGGGAAGGCCAGCTCTAAACCAGAACCTCTGACAGCAATTTCAACTGGAACAGTCACAAGTACCAGAGACAAGGTCCTTCGGGCAGCTTCTGAGAGGCTTGATGAAGACATCTTCAAATTCTTTCATGCCCAGATCTCTTTGCATATGATACCAAATACCATAAAATGCCTTGCACACTACATCTCTAAATGAAATATAGCAGAAGCCATAGATAAGAATAAAAAAGCAGACCAATGTCAATAACAAAGCCTTTATTAAGCTCACTGAAGACATTGATAAAACAGTATTGTCCAAAGGTAGGAAAGGGAGGACTCTCAACTCTTTGACTGATAGCTATGAGAACATACTAAAGACCATTGCTGACCATGAAGGTGAGTCAACACAAGAAATATAGATCAAGGACAGTGGTGTCTACATCCCAACTGTTCTCACTTGAATTGCTGAACATGAATTGTTGATGCAGCCATCGACAACTTTTACCAAAATGAAGACACCCTGGATGGGAAGTGTACAGCTCATGCTATGATGTCTGTTGTGTTCCGAAGAGGCCAAGTCTCCACAGCAGATAAATGCCTAGCACAGGTTCCCTCAGGTTCAGAGGTCCCTCATCACCTTAAACACGATTGATATGAATGGATGGAGATAAACTGCAGGTACATTTTGTAGACACCACCCTCTGTCCTTGATATCTGGTCTGCTGCAACAGATGTGAGAAGTGCCTAACATCTGTATAGGAAACACAGTGTCCCATTGCACTGAGCTCACTGATGACTGGCTTACTACCAAACTTATGATGTATCAAAATGGGAAGTCCCAGTGTGATTGGCGTATGGATGTGACAGCTCTGTTCAATGAGATTATGACAAATTGCGATAACACACAGATTCTCCTTTAAAGCTGGGTCATCATCACATGTTTGGTAATTTCTGTGGGCATGTTAATCAACACAACAGTTCACAAAGTCATACAGGATGCTGGGTACATACTTGCTGCATTGGAAACATAATGGACAGTCACTGCTGACATATTACTCACTGTCATGTGTAGTAGTTCATACAGTGTACGGTAATGATAGCAGTACTAGAGTAAATACAGTAATGGTATTGGCCACTCTCGCCTTGGGCATTTCTGTATCAGAACTGAACTACGAAGTAAACTGCACTTACCGTGGCTCCGTGTCTCCGTGTGCTATTATTCATGCACAGATACTACAGTGGCGACGAGGTAACAAAGTTAAAGAATCCACATCAGTGAAGGGTACTGAAAATATCTGACGAGTGAAACTCCTTGAAAAGGCAACGTTCCGCCTGTTTTTCTGGTTTGAAAGTAACCGAAACTGCTAGCTGCTGAAAGCTTGCCATCAGAAAAAGGGACAGATCCCTGAAAGCGCAAGAACGCCCTCCTGTGGTGAGTGAATATACCGCGAAAAAAAAAAAATCGTTTTGCAAGACAAAGCAAGTTATAAAAGAAAAACGGAGATAAACAGGAAGAGCCAGGGAAAGAATTGTGCTGAAAGAGTGGAAATTACATAAATAAAACACTTGAAGAAATGGCATTGATAGGAAGAGTCCCAGAATTTGACAGTAAGAAAGAAGATTTTGATTCATATTTAGAACGATTTGAAAGATGGCTGTCAGCAAATGAGATTGATGCTGGGAAGAAAGCAGACGTGTTTCTGAGTGTTTTGGGTCCCACTGAATATGGACTGTTGAAAAACTTGATTGCACCTCAGAAGGTTACGGAAGTGTCATACGACAACATCACACGTGCCCTGTCACTGCATTTTAAGCCTAAGCCCATTTTGATTGCAGAACGATTCAGATTCTACAAAAGACAGCAAAAGCAAGAGGAAACAGTGACTGAATACATTCTTGTACTTAAGAAATTAGCCAGCACTTGTGAGTTTGGACAATTTCTCAATGATGCTCTCAGAGATCAATTTGTTTGTGGTCTCTCAGGGGAGGGATATCACAAGCGGCTATTATCTGAAAAAGATATTACATTCAAAAAGGCCTGCGATATTGCACTTGCTCTTGAGTTGGCTTACAAAGACACAAAAGAATTGAGAGAACATGCTGATAAACCAAAAGGGGCAGTTCACAGAGTCTTCAACACTTCAGGTGACCGGCGGCATCACAAGAAGAGTAGCAGTTCATGTAACAACCGGCAGGAGGATGTAAGAGCTAAACATCACTCGTCTACAGAGAAGAAGCAGAAGTGCTATCGATGTGGCAAGGACAATCACCAGTCAACTGAATGCTACTATCGCACCGAAACATGCCACGGCTGTGGAAAAGTCGGACATCTAAAAAGAGTCTGCAAGAAAACAAAGCATAGTGACAAAGCTCAAATGGTGAATGCAACTGGAGAAACTGATGACTCAGATGATTGTAAGGATGACGTACTGCACCTGTTTACAGTGTACACCGCTCAAGGAAAAAAAGATGGAATTTTTGCCAAATTAGAACTAGCTGGTAAACTAGTGAATATGCAAGTGGATACAGGTGCATCCGTGTCCTTGATTCCAGAGTCTCTCTATCATGAGCAACTGAAGAACTGTTCTCTGCAGCCAGCAGCCATTCATCTGTCTTCATACACAGGAGACACCATTCCTGTGCTTGGGAAAATCCTGGTGCCAGTGAAGTATGAGGGACATGAGTGGAAGCTGCCACTTGTGGTGGTGAAAGGCAGTAAACCGCCATTACTGGGAAGAAATTGGCTGCAGAAGATAAAGCTGAACTGGGGAAAGATCTTCAGTCTTCAAGGCTGCGAGAAAAATGAACAGCTCACCTTGCAAGCAATGCTTGAAAAGCACAAAGATCTCTTCAAAGATGGATATGGTAGGATCAAAGACTTCAGAGCAAAGATTAGAGTGCATAGTGAGGCCAAGCCCATTTTCCACAAACCACGACCAGTACCTTATGCGTTGAGGGAATCAGTGGAAAAAGAGCTTGAACGCCTACAGAAGAATGGCATCATAACACAAGTGGAAAGGAGTGAATGGGCGGCGCCTATTGTCGTTGTACCAAAGAAAGACAAGGCAGTGAGATTGTGCGGTGATTACAAAGTGACCGTGAATCGATGCATACTCCCAGAAGAATATCCACTTCCAAATGCTGAAGACTTGTTTGCTACTCTGGCCGGCGGAACAGTTTTCAGTAAGCTAGACTTGGCCTTCGCTTATCAACAACTGGAATTAGATCCAGAGTCAGAGCAGTATCTTACAGTAAACACACACAAAGGCCTCTTCAGATACCATCGCCTTGCCTATGGAGTTTCCACAGCTCCAGCAGTGTTTCAACACACAATGGACCAAATACTGCATGGAATGGAGAAGGTTGTGTGCTTTATGGATGACATTCTGGTGTCAGCACCTACAAAGGAAGAACACCTAGCAATCTTAGATCAAGTGATGGCAAGATTGGAAAAGTATGGTGTGAGAATCAAGCTTTCCAAGTGTGCATTCCTGCAAGACTCAGTGGAGTACCTAGGGTACAGAATAGATGCACAGGGACTGCACCCAACCACAAGCAAGGTCGAGGCCATAGTAAACGCGCCAGCTCCACAAAATGTTACAGAGTTAAGATCATTTTTGGGGTTGCTTAATTACTATGGTAAATTTTTGGCAAATCTGTCCACATTGCTGCACCCACTTCACCAGCTGTTACAAACTGAAACACCATGGAAGTGGTCATCACAATGTGAAGATGCATTCAAAGGCTGTAAACAGCGTCTCCTAAATAGCAAATGCCTTGCACACTATGATCCAGAGAAGCCTCTCAGGCTTGCTTGTGATGCCAGTCCATATGGTGTCGGAGCAGTAATATCTCATGTTCTTACATCTGGTGAAGAGCAACCAATTGCTTTTGCATCAAGAACTCTCTCATCAAGTGAGAAGAATTATGCTCAAATTGAGAAAGAAGCATTGAGCATAATTTTCGGTGTGAAGAAGTTCCATAAATACCTATATGGTAGAAAGTTTGTGTTGTTGACGGACCACAAACCACTTCTGACAATTCTAGGCCCCAAATCTGCAGTTCCAACTCTCGCTGCGCTCCGCATGCAACGCTGGGCCTTAATCCTGTTGGCGTATGATTATGACATTCAGTACAGACGATCCAGTGACCACGCCAATGCTGATGCATTGTCACGTCTCCCATGTAAGCAGGACACTGATGACGTTACAGATGATGGTGGAGTACTCTGTGTCTCACATGTTGATGAGCTGCCTGTTTCAGCAAAAGACATTGCAGAAGAGACATGACATGACCCAATCCTTTCCAAAGTTCTTGATCTGACATTGTCAGGATGGCCAAAGTTTGTGCCAAATCCAGACCTTAAACCATTCTATCTGAAAAAGGACCAGTTGTCTACAGACCAGGGATGTATTCTCTGGGGGTCAAGGGTCATTATACCACCAAAGTTCAGACAGAGACTGTTGTCTGATGTACATGATGGACATCCTGGAATAACACGAATGAAGGCATTAGCCCGAAGTTTCCTGTGGTGGCCGGGACTAGATCAAGAGATAGAGAACTTTGTTGGTCAGTGTGCTGCATGTGAGATCACACTGAACAAGCCTGCAGTAGCACCCCTCCATCCTTGGTCATGGGCTACGTCACCGTGGGAAATAATTCATGTTGATTTCGCTGAGATCAAAAAGCAGCACTACTTGCTGGTAGTGGATGTCTATTCAAAGTGGCTAGAAGTCCTGCCTACACTGCAGACAACAGCTGAGAAGACTGCACATCTTCTCAGAAACCTATTTGCATCATGCCAAAGGTGTTGGTGTCAGACAATGGCCCTCCATTTACATCAGCAGAGTTTGAGCAGTTTCTCAAGAATAATGGAGTCCGCCATGTTTTATCACCACCCTACCATCCTGCATCCAATGGAGCAGTTGAGCGAGCTGTGCAGACATTCAAGAAAGCCTGGACTCGATTGGAAGCACAGTCTGTGTCACCCCATCAACGGCTTGCTCGGTTCCTGTTCACATACAGAAACACTCCTCACACAGTCACTGAGCGCACCCCGGCTGAAATGTTTCTGAAGAGACAACCACGCACTCGCCTGTCATTATTGAAGCCTGACATGTCGGAAGTAGTGCTCAAACATCAGCTACAGCAGAAAAAGGCTCATGACAAGCGAGCAAAGCCACTCCGGATGTTTAAACTGGGAGAGAGGGTGTTAGTTCGGGATTTCAGACATCCAAAGAAGCTGTGGATTCCAGGGACGATTCTGCAACGAAGAGGATCTCTGACCTATGAGGTACAAGTTGGTCACCGTCAAGTTAAGGTGCATGTGGATCACCTGCGTGCATCTAAAGCATCATATTCACCAAGCAGAAGGGATGACGATGATTTCTTGGAGTACTCAGCAGGCTGTGAGGATCCAGCAGAAAGCAAGGAGCCAGAAAATGTTGCTGCTGGTCCATCTCAGGAAGGGCAACAAGAGCGCCGCTATCCAGAAAGGCAGCGGACAGCACCAACTAGACTGAATCTCTAAGTGTTCATGTAGAGATGAGTTATGAATATATTATTCATGTTCAGAGTGCTTACTGCTATGTTAATGAAGTTTGTATGTGTGGTATAACTTAGCACTGCATATTATGTTTACAGGAATAATGATAACAGTACAGTTATTTAGTCTTGTTGTCATAGGTTACAATCTAGGGGGGAGGAGTGTAGTAGTTCATACAGTGTACGGTAATGATAGCAGTACTAGAGTAAATACGGTAATGGTATTGGCCACTCTCGCCTTGGGCATTTCTGTATCAGAACTGAACTACGAAGTAAACTGCATTTACCGTGGCTCCGTGTCTCCGTGTGCTATTATTCATGCACAGATACTACATCATGCTCTACCTGATCCATGCCTTTCCTCAATATGTCTGCAGCCCTGTGTAATATTTGGATTTCAGAAAGACTCTGACTTGTCTGTGGAAGTGTAGTCCCAGTCTACTGTTATTTCTGTGAGTTTAGCAGCTTCCCTCAGTGCACAATATGGTCATACTATCTGAGCAGATCAGATCTGACTGTCTTGGATGTGGAACAAATGCAAGCCTGTCTTTGTAATGCTGTATCAGATTTTCCTTTAGTTTCCAGGATCTATATTTCTTGTGTTGAACTATAGACACACCTTCTTGCTCAGCAATGGTCTTTAGTATGTTGTCATAGCTATCAGTCAAAGAATTGAGTCCTCACTTCTATATCTTTGGACAATACTGTTTTATCAATGTCTTCAGTGAGCTTAATAAAGGCTTTGTTATAGACATTGGTCTGCTTTTTTATTCTTTTCTATGGCTGCTGTTATATTTTGTTTAGAGATGTAGTGTGCAAGGCACATTTTATGGTATTTGCCATCATATGCAAAGAGATCATGGGCATGAAAAAATTTGAATGTACATTCAGAAGCTGCCCGAAGGACCTTGTCTCTGGTACTTGGGACAGCCGTGGCCTACTGGTTAGGGGTTCGGGCTAACCGAAGAGTTACCGGTTCGATCCCCGACCCAGAAGGGAAAAAAGGCGGGGGAAGTGGTTGAGCACTGCTCTCCCATGCCCACATCCACGGTGCCCTTGAGCAAGGCACCTAACCCATCACTGCTCCCCGAGCACCGCTGTAATAAGGCAGCTCACTGCTCCAGGTTAGTGTGTGCTTCACCTCATTGTGTTCACTGTGTGCTGTGTGTTCACTAATTCACGGATGGGATAAATGCAGAGACCAAATTCCTTGTATACGCAAGTATACTTGGCCTATAATTTACATTGCCCCTGTATGAGTCGAATTGGCTGTCAGAGGTTCTGATCTAGAGCTGGCCTTCCCACAAATGAAACAATCTCTCAGTATTTGAAATGATGTTGTTTCAACACTACTCAGCCTTCTTGGTGCAGATGTGCTCTCACTCACTCATGTGCTTACTGATGTTTGTCTTACTGCAGTAGTTCACTCTACATGATATGAAACTTTGATTTTGGAGGAAATATCATCTGTGTATGGAGCCAGAGTTTTATGGAAATCACCATCTCTCTCTCTGCTGAGCAAGGGTAAGTATGCGTTGGAGGCCTTCTACTGTAGGGTTTTGGACATAGGGATCTTTTTTCTTGCCCTTTTGAAAATGTTTCCCACAAATGATACAAAGCTTTGGATCCAATGCCTGTAAGACATTCTCCATAATTCAAAAGACTAGTGAAAACGAAAAAATTATATACATTTCAGAATTTTCATTGAAATGCAAATCAAGTTGAATTACACGTGCAACATTGGTCAGAGGGCTAAGTACTTTCTTAGCTAGGGAAAGTAGTTTCTACAACTACAGCGGGGAAAATAAGTATTGAACACGTCAACATTTTTTTCAGTAAGTATACTTCCAATGAGGCTATTTGCATGAAATTTGCATGAAACACGCCTGCTGAAATTTCTTAAATAGGGGAGAGTGGGGTGAGTTGTGCCAGTTTTTACTTAAAGTGACTTTAAAGGGAGGCCATGATAGTAATGCTTCCAACTACAATATGAACATATATTTCAGGATGTGGTGCATCTCTGGGAACAATCACTTTCAATCTGAAATATAGTATTTAAGAGATATAGCCTTCTGAAAAAATGTGGTCTTGTGGCACAACTTGCCCCCGGTGCGGTAAAACAGTATATTTTGATCTCAGACACTGTAATGCTTTATAAAAGCTAGACAAATTCAATACAAAATTACTCATTTAAGGTTTATTTAAAGTTATTTTACAACATCAAAGGCCAATTTTCTACAAGCCTATTGCGCCACACAGGCACATCAAAGGTCATTTTCCATTGTCACACCAGTTTCATCCATGTTGTAGATCTTGTGTGGAGGGAAGTCATACCTGAAATGAGATTAAAGTTTTGTTGATCAGAGAAGTTTACAGCAGATTTAGGTGGTTGGATGTGGTTGTGTAGATGTCAACTCTGCCACTGCTACTACCTAGATGATGTTCCCCCTCTCCTTCCCAGGCTTCCTGGTCAGTGTGTGTGTGTGTAAAGTTCACAGCATTTCATGGACTTAGACCGTGAAACATTACTGCTAGTGCCTTTATATGTTCTGCCAGCTCCTTCTCTATACAGTATACCCTGCCTGTCTACCTCTTATAACTCTGTGGCATGATGGTATATTTCTATTTTTGGTCTAAAATAAAGAATGTCACATAGTTTTAGTGATAAAATGTAAGAATAAAATGCACAATTACAATAAAATAATATGTTTAAAACATTATTTATAAGTGGGGGTGAGTATAAGTGGAGGTGCCACTGGCACAACTTAACCCAGGGCCTTTGGCACAAATCACCCCAACCCCACCATTTTGGAAAAAATGCATCATCCATCAGATTTGAGCTAACATCATGCTACCTGTATAGACTCATAATGTAGCTTACCAAAGCACTAAAACATGTGTGAAATGTTTCAAACTTGTCTATAACTGTTTTGACACAACAATCAAAAAAACATGATCATAGAAATTTTACTTTGAAAGGCAAAAAACAGTTTTTTTAACTTAAATGTGCTTACCTCTCATGCAATGAGGCTCTCTTCTCTGCAGGATGATTGAAATGGCTGAGTCTTCAAAAATGTGTGGTCACATGACCAATTTCTTCTATAGTTTCCTAGAAATAGGGGGTGGCACAACTTCCCCACTGGCACTAATCACCCCACTCTCCCCTACTTTGTGGAAAAGCCTTTATTCGTAATGACAGCTTCAAGGCATTTCCTGTATGATGAAACTAATCAGTCACAGTATTCTGGTGTGCGTTTGGCCCATTCTTTTAAACAGATAGTCCTTTAATATTGAAGATTTCAGGGGTCCCTCTTGTGAATCTTGATCTTTAGTTAACTTCCAAAACTGTTCAATTAAATTGAAGTCAGGGCCTTGATTTCCTTTCTCTGAAACCAATTGAGTTTCCTTTGCTGAATGGTTTGGATCATTGTCCTGCTGGAAGGTCTAGCCATGTCTCATCCTCATCATCCTGGTGGATGTAAAGATTTTCCCAGAACAAAATTACACAATTCATCATTCCTTCAACTGTGTGAAGTCTGCTAGTACCATAAGATAAAAAACAGCCCACACCATGATGCCACCACCTCCAAACCTCACTGTTGGTATGGTATTTTTAGGGTGATGCACAGTACCATTTCTCCTCCAAATATGGTGTGTAGTATGACATCCGAAAAGTTACATTTTTAACCAGAATACATTCTCTCAGTATTTCATAGGATTGTTCAAATGTTGTTTAGCAAACTTTCAACGAGCTTTGACACGTTTTCCTTCAGCAATAGAGTCATGCGGGATGAGCATGGAGGCCATGACGGTGGAGTGCATTACCTATGATTTTCTCTGTAACAATTGTACCTGCTGCCTCCAAATCTTTCTGGACCTTTCTCAGAGTGGTCCTTGGCTCTTGGGCTACTCTGACTATATCCTTCTGACGTCCTGGTCAGAAATATTGCAAGGAGATCCTGTGCATGGCCATTTGATGATGTAGTGATTTTCCTTCCACTTGCAAATAATGGCTCCAATACTGCTTGCTGGATGATTCTGAAGTTTTGAAGTGCATCTGTAACCATTTCCATTAATATGTTTTGCAAGAATAGGTCGCAAAGATCTTGGTAGAGCTCTTTGCTTTTACCCATCATGAAATGTTTGTTGTGTGACACCTTGCTATCAAAAAACCTTTTTATAGCCCACCAGTATGTACTAACCCAGCTTATATCAATTTGCACAGATAGGAGGGATACTTTCTCTAACTATTTATAGATTCCAGTTTGTTCTTTGCCATTCCTTCCGTTTGTGTACTGCTTTTTCTTAGCGTGTTCAATACTTTTTCCCTGTGCCATTCCACTTTTTTACTCATAACACTACTTTTAGACATTAATGTTTGGATTTTTATATATGTGTGGATTACCTAAGTTAATACTAATGTCCGGTGAAAATTTCATGCGAATAGCCTCACTGGAAGTATACTTACTGAAAAAAATGTTAACGTGTTCAATACTTATTTTCCCCGCTGTAACTGTTTAGCTACTTAGGGGTGAAGTAAGCAGTGTAGGCCACTGTGTCCACTGCTGGTCTGGACAGACAAAAGCTAACAATATTATTTTCCATTATTCAGTAATGACTTGACCAAAACAAAATTCAAGTGAATATAAATATTTTAATAAAGGTGTTTCATTCCAATGTTAACCTGATTCAGTTGGATCGGTGTTTCATATGAATTGTTTAATACTGGGACATATGAAATGTATCATTATTAAATGTAAATATAGAGCAGCACTTACCTTGCAGTAACAATGAATGTCAACATTCTCCTCACCACTGATAATGTGATTTGGACTTAGAGACTGTATTTTGCCAGTGTTCCGTTTTCTTTCATTTTGGACACCTCATACATTGAGTGACAGAACACCCTGATTCGTCATACTATATTTACATACTTGGTATTGTTGGATTCAGAACAACCCCACCTTTCCAACAAGCCATCATATGTGTTTCTATGATAATCCCTGGTAAAGCATCTACAAAGTAAATGAAAACATTCTGCATAGATATTCATTTTTTGCATGTCTGCTTATTTTAGGTGTATGTTTACATGTCTCTATTCATTCCATACATCAAGCTATTCACATCCAGTCTTTACTAGTAGGTAAAGCAACTTCCTGACTATACACATGCCAAGTTCCAAAGCTCTCAGAGCTTGTGTGATTGATCTGCACTAATTTATATGCCTGAACTCCAATACGGACAGGCTATATTTTAGTCCTTTTTTGGTTTTGGGGTGTATAACAATATCTGTTAATTTAACAATCTTAGCAGTAAAATATTTTTAGCCAAGAATCCATTTAATATATGGGAGACCTTAGAGATGAGGAAAAACATTGTTGGGTTTAGTTCTACCTCCGGTAGGGGTATCTCAAAAAATAAAGCCCTTTCTGACTATTAGTTAACCTTTGAATCAAACTTTTACAATCAATTCTTAACACACACAAGGAAAATATCAACTCATTGAATCAAGGTTGCAATTAGTTTTAGCACAGGAAGTCAGATAAAGTATGAGCAGTTCTCCTCGTCACCAGGTGGCGCTATTCCACACAGCAACCTTTGCAGGGCACAACTTCAGCGGGCTGCCATTGTTGCCATTGATGTTGGCTCCGGGGCAGAAGAAAGGGAACATCCTTTCAGTGAAGGTCTGGTCACTGAACGTGTAGATGGGTGTCATAGCCACGGGGTTGGAGAAGCTGACCTCACCTGCCCCGTAGTCCAGCTGAATTCTGACCCTCTGCAGCGGTGCGCTGACGCAGAGGGGCGTCCGAGGCCTGGTCATGGCTGTGTACTCGCCATCCGAGTACGAGATGGTCCAGAAGCCGCCCTCGGGGCAGCCTGAGATCTTGCCCTTTCGCTCCACGGACTCGTTGACCACGCCCAGCACCCAGTCCTGCTTGTCGCCGACCTCCACCTCCCAGGCGTGGCGCCCGGCCATGTACCCCTCGGAGCCCAGCACGAATACGAAGTGGTCGAAGCGCTCGGGGTTGTCTGGCAGCTTGTGCACCTTGCCACTGTTGGTCACGCTGGTCAGGTCTCTGTTGATGGTGAGCCAGGTGTACGCAGAGTTGGGATCCAATGTCACAGGGGCTGACAGAAAACAGATTAAAGCGATAACCAGAGATCAGCTCTGGATGCTTGAAAACACTTGGACTTTTGACTTTACATTTCTGTATGGTTAAACTTGAAAAAAAAAAACTCAAAATGTCCATGCATTTGCAAAATGTCAATGCCATACTCACTATACTCCACAAGAGACTGCATTTTGTTCCAGACTTTGTACTTAAGAGAGCCAAGGTGCTTGGCAGTGTTGATCAGCACTCCAGGAACACTCTCTGGCACCTGCTGTGTAATCTGGGCTCTGTAATGAGGGTATTTTTCTGTCAATAGAGTGAGACTGTGTCTGTACACATGCTTGTGTGTGTGTGTGTGTGTGTGTGTGTGTGTGTGTCTGTGTGTGGGCTTTCCTGCCAGCTAGTATGTGTAATCCAAACAAAACCATGGGTCAAATCACTCACCTCTTGGTGGTATTCTTGTAATTCTGTTATTGGGAAAAATGTACCGTATGAATCAGTCCAATTAAAAAAATCCTTGAAGTAATGAAAAACCTGCAAAAAATTTAGCTGAGCATCACAAACCTGAAGAAATTTTGTGTCGCTGGTGGCGATCTCATTTTCAATGGCAATGACCACTTGAGAGAAGGTGAGGATGTCTCGTGTGATGCTGTCGGTCTTCTTCTTCATGATCTGATTCTTCTGCTCCTCTTCCTCCTCCAGCACTGCGAGTCTGGCCGCCTCCTCCTTCTGCAGGAACTGATACATTTCCGCAAAGTCCTCCTTGATCTGCCTCTCTGTCATCTGTTTCTGATTCTGCCAAGAGAGCCCACAATTTTGCTGCGGTCATCAATAATGTACTACACAGTAAATAGATTTATACTGATTTTTAGATAACACAGAATGGGTCATGTTATTCTGATGCATTCATTAGTTTGACACCAAATGTCAATTATGTTAGACATTGATGTCTAACCATTGATGTCACACTCTGTTTTTTTTCTGAGAAGTGCCCTTCATGTTGATACCTTTATGTATACTGTCATGTCATCACATTCCTGCTTAGCTACATAGAGCCCGCGAAGACTCTTCTTCAAAGGCATCACTTCTTTTCTGAGCTCTTCCTAAAGAAAGACACAGGAAAGAATTAATAAAGAATGTGGAGCAAAACTTGTGATATAAACAACCATACATGCCACACACATACACACTATGACCATTTGAAAACATGTTACTTATCTCTACATTCTGTCATATATCCATACAAAAGGTATGACCATACATCTAACGTGACTGTTTGTGACCATTTAGTGGTTAACCATTTAAGTTCCTCAGCATTATAAGTCTAATTTAAGGAAAAGGAACTAAATGACAAATCCATAGCCGAATTGTACAGAAGGACAAGACAATCTGCAGATGGCAATCTTTAGACATTGAAGCAAAGTGGTAACTAAGCAAAAAAACTCAAATGGGCTCACTTTCTGCTTCTCAACATTTGATTATTTTTACAGAAGGTGTATGTGCCCAGCCCAATTGTTTCTTAATCAGTCAGAGAAGTGACATTTTCATAAAGGTGCCTGACAGCAGTTTGATCAA
Organism: Alosa pseudoharengus; assembly: GCF_046254945.1. Lineage (NCBI taxonomy): Eukaryota > Metazoa > Chordata > Actinopteri > Clupeiformes > Clupeidae > Alosa > Alosa pseudoharengus. The sequence continues at coordinate 43,428,223 of NW_027468774.1, forward strand.
CGTTCGATTCATTTGTTTTTTACATTTGTCCAAAACTCATTTGAGCAACACAATGAGTCTACTCAAGCAGACAGGCCGCAATAAAGAGAATGTCAGACAATGTCTGCAACACTGAGCGCTGGCATATATGAGAAGGTCAGCTGGGTAATACAACATGGTCTTTACACACACCTTGACTGTCTGTCTCACTCAGATTCCTTCTGTCACACCCTGGGTACGTCCAGCACCACAGTAAATTCAAAGCACTTTCTCTCAGTCTCTCTCTCTCTTGGACCTACCTTCAGGTCTTGGGCGGCCTCCACCACTGGACAGACGCTGTGTCCCTGGTGCTTCTTGGACGTCTGGCAGATGCAGCACAGCACCTCGTTGTCCTCCTGGCAGTACAGCTTGATGGGCTCCCCGTGTATCGGACATAGCTCCGGAGGCCCTGCGCCTCCACTGGCCTCTCCGCTGGCCCCAGCTTCGGCGGCGGCCTGGAGCTTCTGTTCCTTCAGCAGGCTGTCGCACACGTTCTTCAGGGCCAGGCTGACCGTGGGCTCCTGGAGCGAGCACTTGGTGCGGCAGAGGGGGCACTCGCGCTTGGCCGCCTTCTTGTTCCAGAACTGCTGCAGGCAGCTCTTGCAGAAGCTGTGGCTACACTGGAGCACCACGGGGTCGGTGAAGATCTCGCAGCACACCGGGCATGACAGCTCGTCCTCCAGCGCCGACTTGGAGCGCGAGGACATCGCCCGCCGCCTCAGCTCAGCCGACTTGACGCTGAGGAGCGGGTTGGCCCCGCCAGGCTGCGAGAGAGCCCTCGGTCGAAGGGGAACGGCGGCACCACTAGCTGCACTAAGATTCTCTTTGAACAAAAAGGATCCCCTTTCCTTGCTGTTTGTCTGGGTTAAGTATGTTTCAAAGCTCCATTTTCTCCCTCTATAACCTGTAGTTCGCTGCATCTCTCTCAGCTTTTGTCACCATACCAGAGATTGTCCACTATGGTATAGGTCAACGGATTGACTGGAAGAACTGGTCTGACCCCAACGCCCAACCTGCTCTTTAGAGTGTTCACAGCCTAGTACAGCTCACCTGGCCATCTGATCTAAACATGAGAGCATAGTCACCATACACGCCCTTAAAACATTTACTGTTTATGTCCACCCAGCCTCAAAGGCTCCACCAAAACCAACACAACTACTTAGAAAGCACTTATGACTTGTTTGCAGTCAACAGTACTGTTTTGGGGACTCGGTGAGCGGTTGACTGTCATGTCACTTTTATTTATGAAGCATTAGACTTGTACCGTCCTTTCCATTTGAGGCAGGTCAATTGACAATAAAAATGAACAAGAATGAGAACATTTAAAAAGGCTGTCATATTACACAATATTGTAATAAAAGTGAAAGAACAAAAGACAAACATAAATATATACTGTATATATATTTCTTCTTCAAGGTCATTTTAGAAAATTCTTATAACCAAAGCGGGTTATAAGAATGAATTAGTTATTAATTAAGTAATTAATTGTACTGAACAGGACCCTGGGGCTGTGATGGTTCTAGAATACAATAAAAACACAGGCTCTTTTACCAGCCTTCTGATAGCTCAGTTAGATGCTTGTAGCATACCCTTTTGCATTCAGCCCTTCTTTATTATCTTAGGTGTACTCGCTTTGTCGTACACCCCCAGGGCTAGGATTAAAGTCTGGGACGGCACCGCCTCATAGGCATATAGACTGTAACCATACGTTGCCAAAACACATTGTAATAGTTGAGACTAGGGCCTATTGGGTAAAGCCAAGACTCCTTCTTTTCCATGCATTTGAATGATTTCAGCTTGATCTGTTTTTTTCACTGAAACGGGCTTAACATTATTGGAGGTAGTCCATGGTGGTTTTACAACATCACTCATGCCTGGGCACTACTCTAGTGTAATAACACACTAGTTTGTTATTTCCCCAGTTTACTCAAAAGAGCAAATTATGACATTATCTTTTTTAAGTCACTTATCTATGCTCACAGATGAGGTTCTAGCTCTCTCACTCTCTCTCACACACACACACACGTTGATGAACCTTCCCTGATAGCATCAGAAAGAACTAAATAATGCTGTTTACTACGCAAAGACCGCATGACACACCACTTGTCATCATTTAGAAAACATCAACATCACCATAAAACACAACTACAAACATATTTTTTCTTTTTTTTAATGCGGCATTTTTCGTCATATATTGACCATTCAAAAATGGTACTCTTTTTTTTTTTTGCTTCATTTTGTAACATGGTTAAAAAGATGATGAGGTCCTTGTAATCAATCCCATTATCATTATTGCCACTATGATTTGTAACAGCGGAACAGTGTAAAAAGAAAATCCTTTAAGACAATAAAACTTTCAGTGTTACAGTTTCTAACATAGAGCTATATGACAGTAATACTCAGTTAAGTATAGTTGAAAAAGCACTGAGGAGTGACAGAAAAAGACAAACCAAAATCAACCGATACAAAACTATCACAGGGTGTATGATTTATATAAAGTAACTACACAGTTTATATAAAAGATTCCAAGTCAAGTTGCATTCAGCTCTATGATCAGTGTTTTTTTTTTGTGTGTGTTTTGTTTATTTTTTATTTTTTGTCATGACACGATCTCTCTGCACATCACATAAGCTACTGAGTTGCCGACTGGCGTTAGCGTTTGGTTGTTCTCCTAGCCCTGAATCACACAGCATTAGGCGGGGATCACATTAGCCAGCGACAAGCGGCAGCGGCAAACGTAGTGCAACGCTCAGACCATAATAAGTTTTGTCTCTTTCCTAAGCAACACAAACGGTTTGTCAATTGAATACGCTCGCGTTGTGCTTTGAAAGTTGAACCAAGTTCAACCCTCAGCTTGTTCAACACTAGCGTTGCCACCGTTCCGCTGCCAAACCATAGAGAACAATAGGAAACCTGCCGCTTGCCGTTGGCTAATGTGATCCCCCCTTACTGTGTAGGCTGTTGGTTGAGCTCATTGGAAGTGCTTTGGCCACAGCTTGGCCTACAGAAGAAGGTGCAGTGGAGAAGGAGTGGACATCAGGACTCGAGTCCAATGACCCGCCCAAAAAAAAAAGAAAAGAAAAAAAGACCGACAAGCACATCAACACTACGAACCCTCTAATGACAGGAGGTCAACATAAAGACACAATACTGTTCTCTTAAGAGGCCACTGTAAACCTTTGTAACACATTGTAAACTTTTCTTCTGCTAAGAAAATACACTGGAAATATTTATATCTTGGTATAATACTGTAGTCACACTGATTGCCTAAAACAGTGAGTTTTCCTTCAGTTTGGCATTATGGAATGGTTGTCTTACGCCCCTTACAGGTAACGAGGAGCACGGGAGTGTTAGTCAGAGCCTGTTTGTCATTTGTACTGCTCAGCGCTATGGCCCCTAATTTGAAAGACAGACAAAGTCTTTGGTCTTAAGTGTAAAACATATGTAGCAAATATAATTCCCATTGCTTGACAAACGATCAGATTTAAAAATTATTATATAAATGTAACAATACAACACAATACGTAATAGTAAATATATAAAAATGAGTGAGACAAGTTAAGACTTCAGACTAACTGGCTAATGTGCCAGTGTTACTCACACAATTTATTTATATCTTACACACTCATGTATATTTATGTTTCGATCAGACCATTTGCCCAGCAATGACAATTACCTCTGCAACATGTGTTTGACACTGAAGACCTTGCTTGTCTTTCAAATCAGGGCCCCTATCTGGAATGTCTGTGATGCAACTTCTCCATGTAATGAACTGGGGAGTTAACAAATGCTGCCAAATCAACTGGTCCACCAAGGCCTCACAGTTCTCTTTCTCTATATCTCTCTTGCTCTCACTCTCTCGCTCTCATTTAAAAAAAGAAACAATCAAAGAAAAACAAAAACTCAAAGGAACCCTAATCAGCACATGCTTCATCGGTTTATAGTTTAGGTCTCTGTGGGTCACACACTAAGTGGTCCATAGGCTGCACTGACCTAATGCAGTGCTCAAAGGTCACTGCACAGCACTGCAAAGTCCAGTCCCGTCCTGTCCAGCACAGCTCTGATCGGGCTCAGTGGTGTCGGTTCCAGTCCAGTGCTGCGCAGTAAGCATGGGAGCAGCCGCAGTGCAGGTGCAAACCAGCTGGTACAGCGCCTTGTGACACAGTGCAAAGGGAAGAGTCACAGTTTATAGAAGCCACCGTCAGAGGGCCTGTAAAACAACAAAAGTCTCCCAGCACCATATTTGATTTCTTATTTATCAAAAGTCTACCAGCAGCATATTTTATCTCTATCTTTCCATGTTTGCGAGTCCACGTCGCTTTGGATAAAAACAGCTGCTAAATATCAGTTAACTTTAACTTCATGTTACTTTTTTTTCTTAAAGTCAGGAGAACTAAAGCAACACTTTTAAAATGGTGGTTAATGACTAGTTCACTACTGTTCATCTGGATTACATGTCAATCACAATTTTGGGACTCTGCACAGAATGACACTTGGTTAAAAAAAAAAAAAAAAAGTAAAATAAAAACCCACTTGGGGAAAGTAGTGTCAAGAGGTCAGAGATAATTCTCCCATATAGTGGAGAGAAGTCCCCATGTGAAACCTCCCAGTGGAACAGGTTCTGAGTAGACAGGGTAGACAGCTGAAGCAAACGAACAACATAAGAGCAAAAAAACAAAAAACAAACAGATTTCATAAAGGTACTAGAGTGATTTCTAGTAGTGCATCTTCATAGATTCACCACAGCCACAGGGTGAGACAGAGCCCTCTGCTTCCTCTTGCTCCAGACTTCTGACTCTTTACACCCGGCCGACCTTTGCATCGCCAATGGCGCCCCAGACGTCAAAAACAAACTCGTCGGGGAAGGCAAAGTCACCCAGCGTCTCGTCCAGGGCCTCGGCAAACTCATCAGGGTTCTTCTTGTCCTTGCCCAGCTCGACCATAGTGGCCGCTGCAAAAGGAGAGGACAGAATGAAAGGAACGTGAGTCACGGAAAGAAAAAAAAAACACAACAGGTAAAATACAACTCATACTTGTAGCCAACAGGTGATTCACAATTGTAAGCCAATAGGTGAAATAAAACCCATGCTTTTGTGTCCAGGTCTTGTACCACACCAAGTATTTCTATCAGAGGCGGTCAGATACAGAAGACAGTTTGGGGTTCATTACCAAGCTCGCTGTCTCTGATCCCCATATAACTCTCCAGGAGGTCATCCACCTTCTCAATGGCCTTCTCCTCGAACGCAGATGGCTAAGACACGGACAGATCAACATGAGGATGACCGATGAGACAGGAGCCTGAAATTACTATTTTGCAATTCACAGATACACAAAGCTTTAAATACCCACTTTGAATGCTTACATGGCCCTTGCTGTAGACAAAACTATTATGAGCTTACCAGTTCCTCCACGGTGGCAGGACCTTTTGACCTAAGACGCAGGGTGCCCCTTCCAGTGCCCAGCTGGACCCCACCGGACCGTGACCCGCCTGATCTCTGACTGATCATGTCTGATTGTAACAACAACAAAAAGGTGGACCATTTAATCGGTCTGTTAACCAACTACTTGCAGTGGAAGTTCACTAAAGCCATACAGCCAGGCCATACACGTAAACGGCATCGTACAGGTATTAGTGCTAGGCACCGCCAGCAGATAATGGAGTGACACTGTTGCCGTCACTGATACGGTTAATCAGAAGTTAGCATTACTCTTACTAATACTGGGTGACCTAATTCTCCGGATAGAGAGAGAGACCATGGCAGTAACAAACTCATTACACAATTATACATTCCTGACCTTGTTTGCATTTTCAAGAACAAATGAAATGCGTTACAACCTACTCTGTAGATGTTGCTGTAATGTAGGTGCTTGCTTTATAATCAGAGAGCCAAGATCAAATGTGATGCAGCACCATTAGAGAGTACCATTTGATTGTCCACAGAACTGGTGCAAATGCCACTTGTGCTGTGTTGCCACTACACAGACACATACAAGTGCCATTTCAGTGCCATCTGTTCAGGAGCTTATCATTAAACAGGTGTTGAAGGCCAAGTAAAGAACCAGTACTGAAATTAAACTGGGACTTAACAGCCAATCCGTAGGGGCACACACTCACCAAATGCCTTTAAGGGCTCCACCAGCTTCAGGACGAAGGTCTTTCCCCTGGGCAGCTCCTTCAACATCTTGGCTACTTCGTAGTGTCGACAGCCAATGAGCATGTGGCCGTTGATTGACACAATCATGTCTCCCACGTTGATGACTTGGATCTGATGAATGATGCTTCCTTCTCTTATTCTCTGAAATTACACAAATTAAGTAAATTTAAAACACTTATAAAAATCTAAGAGCACACATCATTTCATATTTGTATAATCTCTAGGAATGAGTCTCTCTCATGAACTTTGACATATACTCCATAAACACTGTGCTGATAGAACTACAAGGACACACATTTCCTGCTCACCTTGATGAAAGCGTAGCCAGCTCCATTGTCTGTGATGGTGAGGCCAAGGGCATCCTCACCCTTGAACACCTCCACCTCTTTCCGCTGGCCTTTCACGTGTGCAAAGATGAAGTCCTCCAGTCCAATCTGACCACCCAACAGCTTGTCCATGTCCACCTTGTGCGTGTTCAGTGTGCAGAACATCACCTAGGAACGTATGTGACAGACAACACACACCGTTTGCATCAACATTATCTATGGTGTGTGAATTTAAAGCTGACAAAGCGACTTTCTGATTAATACTGCTGGGCAATGTTCTTTATTATTGTTATGGCATATTGTTATTTATATTGGCCAATTTTTGTTCATACTTCATAGGCAAATTATCATAAATATTTAATCAGAAAACATGGAACTGGTTATGTGGTTGCCTAGCCACATAGCTCAAACAGTCGGCCCATGTATGATCACCTGAAGAAGACTCCCGAGTAACCGAGAGTTACGTCTAGACAGCAGATGGGGACCCCGGCTGTCCCCTGCTCCTCACCTCAGCTGGTGGTATTCCAAAGGCCTCGCCGATCTTAGCGTAGAGTTCCCGGACATTGCTGAACCCCTCGATGCGCCCCGTTGGGCTCCCATGGGCCAGCTGCGTGTGGAAGATCAGACGAGGACGCAAGCTGGTGGGCGGGGGAGGCAGACCCTCCTGTGCAGTTGCCTCCCCAAGTCCGCCCCCTACCCCATCCATGCCGTCCAAGCCTGGCACATTTAAGCCTGCCCGCACTGGCTCCGCCTCTTCGTTTTCTACAAGTGGAGAAGCCTTCTTTCTTCGCCCCAGTCCTAAAGGCATCTTATGTGTTTAAGTGTTATTTAGGTCTTACTGAAGAAATCGTGACAGCAGTATACCTCAGACACAATGATCTGAGTGAGCCACTTTCGCTAGGCCAGGAGGATCAAAACAGCGGTGGGAGCCGCAAACCCTACAGCACTGAGGCCAAATATGAAACAGACACGGATAGGTGCCCTTCACATCTCTATGCCATCACTTCTTACAGGGCCAACACCTGTGACAAGACACAAACACACAGCAGATATCAACTGTTGACATATTGACGCGGCCTCTCGTGCTTGCCTGAAAACTGCGTCTTTGGCACCTTACTAAAAATACAAATGTGTATTTACAGTTACGTAGGCGTAGGCATAAATCACTGTCCATATGGTTTAATCTAGTCATTAGATCAATTTCGTGTAACGTTTGTTTGTTAAACAAACAGATTGTTAAAACAATGTTACACAAATAAAAGACTGATTACTGAACGGATATGCTAACCACAATGACGAAATACGTCCAACTATTAATCCAAATAGCTAGGACCTAAGTAGCCATCTAATAAGCGATCATCAGCTGCGATGGCTGGCTTACCTTGTTGATTACATTTAATAGGCTGATTAGCGTTAGCTAACTTTCCTGAGGCCCATCACAGTCTAACTCGTGATTACAACGGTAAAGGTATATCTTACCACTACCAACTACCATCTTACGTTGCACGTAATGATAAAAAAGCTAATTCGGTTCGTTTAGTGTGCATCATGAAACATACCTGCTACAAATAAGGTGACAAAGTGAAGAAATCTATCTCGAAACGACGCGTCTTAGTTAGCTTAGCTAGCCACCAAATTTACACTAACTCACCCGCTTATAGATGGCAAAGCGTTATGTCCATTAGCAGCAGACGTTCACCAACCTCTGGAAATAAGTCTTGGTCCTATAATAAATGAAATCCGCTGCCACTTCTGACAAGTCCTATGCCTTGATCATCAAAATTTTACCTAACGCTTGTAATTCAGAGGGTGGGACATCTTCGTGGTTACTTCTTCACTTCTTAATTTAGCCGATTTATTACAAACACAGACCAATACTGCCACCTACGTTAGTTTCTCAGCATTTGGACTCGGCTCAAGCAGGCTCAACATCTATGTAAGCTAAGATGTATGACGACTGTACATGATATAAAATCATGATTCTCAGCAAAGTTGCAGGGCAATAATCCATCCTCGGCATTGTTGTACTGGCACATTCCTCATGATTGGTCAACATTTCTGGAAAACTTTAATTTGACTAAGTCATTTAGGCAAATTACCATGATCATCCAATCAGACCACAAGGAACCGGTTATGTGGTTGTCCAACATCATTGTTCAAAAAATTGCCCCATGCGTCATCATGCATTTAACATAGACTGTATGGCATTTAAGTTTAGACAACTCTCCATTGATACTCACATGTTGGCATAAAATTGGACTGACCTGGTTGGATGGTTTCCATGGCCATAAACTGAAAACAAATGCCACTTGAAACATACAATTTGTAGTCAGTTGCATATTTTTACAAATATTTTAATGTTTGTGACCCACAATTATGAACACGGCTTCTGAATGTTTTTTCACACACATCCAACCAAAATGTTAAATGTTCTACTGGGTCAACTTGAGAATACCTTTGGCAAGCCATCACTGCTGAGTTTCATCTGCTATTTTGGTAAAGCGGTTTCATAGATTTCTTTTGGAGCAACTCCATATATATATATATATACATACACACACACACACACATTCTGATCTACAGAGAACACACAAACCTTTTTGGCACTTGTTAGCACTGTATCTTAGTTCCTATGGAATAAATATATAAAGAATGATCAACGTTAAAGTGATTTTTTTGTGTAGATGGCTGAAGTGAAAGGATCCATAGACATCACACACCGATTAGTGGATTGAGTATATTTTGATATTACGTTCAGTCAGTACAAAATACTGATACTTAACATCCTCCACAAGTCAGTTCTGTAATGAGGTTGACTCAGGGACATTTCCCTGGTGGCTTCATGGTTGACGGTGCATTGAAATAAAACAGCATTTGTGAGTTCTTGTAATTTAACTGGAGTTTTCCAGTTAGACCTGTCTGAGCCTTAGGCTCTTCATATCCATATAGATATGTGCAAATGTGTTTTTTTCCCTATAAGACAAACGCTACATTCAGGCATACTTGCACCTGAGATACACGCAGGACCAGACTTAAGGTTTTGGCACACAGGTTTAACATAAAACAAAACAAAAATCATGACCTTCAGTGAAAATACATACTGTACAAACACACGGAACAATCATAGGTCAGGATAATGGTTTTGCACAGGCTAAATCTCTGCTAAAGCCTCTGGTAAATCTGGGCCTCAATGTAGCAACTGTAATGTGGATCTTGGGGGGCCCCATTGGCAGGGGGAAAGGTTGGAGTCTTTTTTGCATAACTAAAATTGAATGACCATGGACAAAACTCAAAGCTTTTGTACTCCTTTTCATTGGGAATTACAATTGCACAACTCCCACTCTACCTGCAAAAGGCTGCGAGATTTCAATCCAGACATCAGTGTCTGAAACAATGTGTAAAACAGGATATACATGGAACGATACACCACAAAGATTAATATTTTGTTACAAGACAAAATCAACTATCAATGCACAAAAATCAATGCGTTTCAGGGGGACTCCCAGTTTCTTCAGCAATGTAAAGCTATGTGGGAATGAATGCTGATGCATAGGTTAAGACGTAGTACAGTCGTCTTGTATGTCCCACCCCAGTCCAAAATATATATATAAAAAAAATAAAAATTCTAATATTTCACAGTGATGTGAAAGTGCATCATGTTAGTGATCACCAACAGACAGAGAAACTAAAGGAACCATCTGGTCTGGAAAAACAACCCAGGGTCTATGTTTGGATGATACTGAGTGTAAACCTTTGTTGAGGACCAAAATATAATTTAATCAGAGTAGTTTTGAGTAGGGCGGGATTATGCGCTTGCACGGAAGTAGCATATAAGTAGCATATAGCATAGCGTTGTGGGCAAGCTCACTACATCAGAGTAAACTACTGAAAGCCACTGACTCAGCTCAAAATGTCATTATACTTCTGTACTACTGTGGGGAGGGTGCACAGTTTTTTTTAACTTCCTAAGTTTACAGGAAGAGTATAAAAGGACCTGTTTGAGCAGTCAGTGCTTTACCTATTTGCCGCCATACTGCTAGGACTCCATACAACATGGCGGCGACCGGAAGAATAGGTAAAGCACTGCCTGCACAAACACCACCTGTTTTTTATACCCTTTCTGTACACTTAAAGTTAAAAAATACTTCAGCTTGTCTGGTCTGCATGGACTCTGCCCACAGTAGCACAAAAGTGTAACAATATTTTGAGCCTAGTCAGTGGTTTAGAGTAGTGTGCTCGCAAGGCTGTGCTATATGCCATTTCCTTGCAAATACGTATTCTGGTCTGACTCAAAACTACTCTGATTAACGTGAAATGTTTACAATTATTATCATACAAAAATAGACCCTAGGTTGTTTTTAAACCGGAGGGTTCCTTTAGCAATGGGTAAAATAAAATATTTATTTTTTTAGGGGAAAAAAAGTGCGGTTACACTTGTCTTACTTCCAGTTCACCAGAAAGTCTCTTTATCTTTATGGGACATAGAAAAGAAAAGCAGGATACTAGGGCAAAAAGCAAAAAACGCTACTGGATGAGGCAGTCTTAGTGTTGGATAACGGCTCCTCCCATCACCACACTCTGATCACGGCGGGAGGATCTGACCGAGGGCGTCTCGGGTGCTCTGGCCCAACTTGTCGGGGAACTTCACCACAAACTCCACCACCATGTCCCCCCTCTTCTCCGGGCACTTGGAGAGAGGCAGGCCCTCCCCCGCAATACGCTTCTTCATCCCAGGTTTGATGATGTCGCGAGAGGTCACAGTAATAGTTCTGCCGTCCAGTGTTGGGGCACTAATCGAGCATCCACAAAGCGCCTGAGGAAATGAAAGATGGAAAGATGGAGTATTTACAATGGGCATGTTTTTACAAATCTTGTAACACATTAATCAGTAAATGACAAAACATTTAATTGAACAATTAAATGATGTCTTTATTACTACTACTACTGCCAATGCCTGAAGGACACCAAGAGGAGCAAGAATAGGAATCCTCTGACCAGTGTCATGAGAAAGGAAGGGGTATCTATCAAGGGTGGTCACCACTTAAAAGTTTTCAGGTGGACCAGAATTTTGAGTTAGGTCCCAGACTGACAATTTGCTGTGAAACTTATTAAGCCCAGTGTTTCTCAAACTTTCTCATACCAAGGACCACTTAACTAATAATAAAATTAAAAAAAATCACAGACCACCTAGCTAAAAAAAAAGAAAAAAAGACCTACTTCAACAGTATATTACACAGTAAGCCTACTCACTGAATCACCTTGCTTATTGTCTTTGCACCTTGCTTTTTGTGTCAGAGGATTCATATAATTTAAATTGGCATAGCTTCCATAGGCAGTGTTGCAGAACTGTTTTTGCATACAAGTTGCTTGGAGATGGCAAACTCTATATTATATTTTATCACGTCTGCTTGTGGACCACTTGGGATAGCTTGCGGACCAACAGTGGTCCCTGGACCACACTTTGAGAAACACTGCCCTACGACAAGAGTACAGCAGAAAGCTAAGGAGCCAGATTGCAAACAGGTCAGGGTCTCAAGACAGGTAAAGGGAGGAGGGGGCCAGCAGGATTGTTGAAACTGAAACAGAAAATTTGAATGATATCCAAGTCTCTGTCCTATTTATTCAGCTACTGCTCTGCAAATACATATCTACTCTGACATGACTTGACAGTACAAGAGGGAACGCTGAGGGACTGATGTTCCGTGAGCAGAAAAAACAAAAAGGTAAAATCCTTCAATTCAATTTACACCCAATTACCTGCCAAGTTCACTGTTTGAATTATTATTAAGATTTTATTTAAAAAAAAGTAAAGGACATTTCAGGGGTCACATGCATTCTCATACAGCTTGGCACAATCCTACTAGGCTATACTTACATCTTACATCTCTGACACATCTCCGACACTGGCCTATATTTAGCCTTGAACTTTTAAACATTTTGACACAGAAATTTGTTATCAAAGTGACAGCTCTATCTTAATTATCTCTGGCACTTACATCTCTGAGGGATATCCTAGCAGGGTAGATGACATCTGAGCCTTCTCTGCGGAAAACTGGATGTGCTTTGTCCTTCACCACGAAAACCACATCGGCTGGGATGTTGGTGGGTGTCTCGTCCCCCTCCCGGGGGAAAGTGATCTTGGTGCCCTCCTTCCATCCACGCTTGATGTCCACCGTCAGGATCTTATCCTCGTTGCGCATGGAGCAGCGGTCTGCGTTGAGGCGCTTGCGGGAGATCTTCATTTTCTTGGTGCAGCCCGAGAACACCTCCTCCAAGCTCACCTTCAACTCATGAATGACTGGAGGGTCCTTCTTCTTCTCCCTACCGCCGTGGATGTTCCCAGGTCTGGATTTGAAGGACCTCTGGAACCCCCCCATGCCACCCATGCCTCCCATGCCTCCCATGCCTCCCATACCAAACGCTGCAAACGGGTCGTCAATGTCCATGTCATCGTCACCTCCTCCGCCACCGTGTGAAAAAAACTGGTCAAATGGGCTGCGGCCACCAAAGAACTCAGCAAACATGGCGTGAGGGTCCCCATGAAATGTGTAGTTGTAGGTGGGTCCATTGGGACATCCACCACTTGAAGCTCCTTTGAGACCTGTAGGAAAAAAATAAAATTGTATTAAGATAATGGCATGTCGTACTGCCTACACATCAGGGTCATCTGACTGCTGTATAACTCATTACACAAATGAGTTGTGTTTTACAAAAAAAAAAAAAAAAAAAAAAAAAATCAACAACAGCGTGGCCGTTAGCCAACTAAATCCATGAACAACAGTAACCTCAGTGCAACCCATAAGCAGCACGTCAGTCGTGCAGAGTCGTCCTGTCTTCATAGCCAAGCTCGTGACAGAATTAACCTGTTTGGCAGCAAAACACTGGGTAGTTTCGGGTGAGGCAGAGTGGGCCATCTGGCCAACTCATGGACGGGTGTCAGACAAAACGGAAATGTCTAACAGTACCGTGTGGACTTTGTCTCACTGCAAAATACAAATTCGCATTTAAACGAGGAGCTAAAGCTACTGTTAACAGCTACATGTTAAAAAGGAGCAACATAGTTCCTGGGTGGGCAAGCATCAGCTATGACAGTTGCCTTAGCTTAGGGCTCCGCTTACATTACCATTAAAAGTTAACAATGATGAAGAGATGGTTAAAATAAAACTTTAAATCACATACAAACCAGAAATGTTAAGACAGGTGACATTGGTTACTGTCTCCAAACGATTTGGACGGCTGGCTATCTAGTCCAGGTCATTCCACGTTACCACCTGGCTGTTAGCATTAGCCTCATCACACACCAACCACAAAACAGTTTAACTATCAGAATGTAAGTTTATAACCACTCCATGCACATAACATTACCTTCTTCTCCATATCGGTCATAGATGTCCTTTTTCTTCGAATCGCTTAGGACATCGTAGGCCTCTGCAATCTCTTTGAATTTATCCTCCGCTCCGGGGGACTTATTTTTGTCGGGGTGATATCGTAAAGCCTGTTTTCTGTAAGCTTTCTTGATTTCGTCCTCTGACGCACCTTTTTGTATTCCCAACACTTTATAATAGTCTTTACCCATTACAAATACTTCCTATGTTCACTTGACAAGTTAATTTAGGAAAGATTTACGTTACTAAGTCACTGACACTCATTAATCGGACCCCATGCCATGAACCACTCTCGCGTTGACGTAAAGTTAGCTGGCTGAAAAGATTCCAATTTCACAATAAGTTTAAAGTTAACGTTATTTTTCACACGTGATATAATACGTATACCTCAAAGTAACAAACGAGATGGTGTTAACAGATTACCCGTTAACAGATGCTGGGTAACGTTTGAGTTAGCAAGTTAGCTAGTGCTACCCTGCAAAGAAGCCAAGTATAGCAAGCTTGCTAATGTTAGCAAGGTAGCTAGCTAGCTGGCTAGTGTATTTTGTCAACCTCCGGTAGTTTATGTGGACCGTATCCCTTTGATTTTCCGTTAGAGAATAAGACGTCACTCTGATTGTATACACTACAGAGTTCGTATCGAATGTTAAGAACTAAATATTCGCTTAAATTTCAGAGGTTCACAGAAAAGCTTAGTTACCTATCGCTTATTCTCATCTTCTCGCAACGTAACCCGGGACAGAAAGTTCCAGAAGTACATTTTCACCACTTCTTCTTTTGACACGCTGTCAGGATGCTACGATTTATTTACATCAAAAGTATACAGCGACACCTAGTGGTTCGGAAGAATTTGCTGTGTTCAGTCAAACCATGAAAACAGAAAAGTGTTTTCTCATATCAGAGAAAAGTATCGGCGAGCCCAGCAGTTCTCGCGCGGGAGCGTTTCTGCTCTGGCTAGCGCACAGAACAACAGATATGGTTCTATACACAGAACCATGCACAGAACAACATCATCGAGCGGAGTTGCATCCACGTCAGAGAGAGCATCACTTTTGTGCTCACAGAGTGAAATTTACAGAGTAAGTAAATCCACAGAAAAGCATCAGTCTAATAACATTTTCTGTTACATTTTGAGTCAGAGAAGGTGAACCCTATGAACTCGAGTGCAATTAATAATTGCACAATACATTCTTATTACATTTGTTGGCTCTTTTGCAGATATTCTGGAAGAACTCTTCTATGCAGTGGTATGCTGGGGAGGAAGCACAAAGAAGAAGGATGCTGGGCGACTTGACAGGCTGGTAAGGAAATCTGGCTCTGTAGTGGGAGCTGAACTGGAGTGCATCACTTCAATATCTGATAAAAGGACCCTGAACAAACTGATCAACATTTTGGACAATGAGTGTCATCCACTCCACAGCACTATTACAAAGCAGAAAAGCTTGATCAGCTGGAGACTTCGCTCACTGCCTTGCACAACAGACAGACTGAGGAAGTAATTTGTCCCCAGGGCCATTGAACTGTTCAATGCTTCACTTAAGGGAAGAGGAGAGATAGACTTCTCCGCATAGTCTGTCTGCCTCTCCACCCTCTCCATGTTTGTGTACTGTCTGTCCACTAGCCACTTTTTACCACTGTCTTACTGCTTCACTGTTTGCATGCTATATTAGCACATGCATAATCCCTCCCTCCATCCCACAGCCGGATTGTGGCCACACTTATACCCAGAGGTGGGACCAGGTCACTGTTTGGCAAGTCCCAAGTCTTAGCAGTCAAGTCCAAGTCAAGTCCCAAGTAAATACAGAGAAGGGCAAGTCGAGTCCAAGTCCAAGTCACATCAAAGCCAAGTCGAGTCCAAGTCCAAGTCCCAATCTTTTTCAAGTCCCAAACAAGTCATCAGGTACTCTTCACTTAATAATGCCATTATTAGACTATCAATCATAATTTTAGCTTTTACATATAATCCACAGTATTTTTTTTTATAAATACAGATTAAAATATGTTCAATGTTTCTGTCTTGCAATCTTTTACGACATATGCATGTGCATACCTGTGTAATATACACATGTGCATATCTGAGTAATCTGTACAAAACGGATAGCTACATGACACTCAGCACAGCTGCAAATATATATATTGTTTTTCCAAATTGCGGAGCCCACTGTAAGGATGAGTAATGATTTGACTAATGGCATTTCACTGCGCTAGGCCACAGATTTGCCTGCAAACAATTTATTAGGCTGTCTGCCAGTGGCGACTCATAAGGGAAGCCAAGGTCAACACTTTTATATTATTTAAAAGATAATTACAGTAATTTTGTTTTAAAGTATTAATTTCTTAAGAAATACTACACATTTGATGCTGTTTATCTCATTTGTAAATGGTGCACTGTCACTTTAAGCCCATTGTGTGCCACTGTCCGCACGTTCTCATAATTATCTTTTTTTACCAGCTCCATTCAGCCTATGGCTAGTCCACAAACTCAAAAATTGTTTGTGCCACATGTATAGCACAATATTAACAATGATAAGTGTAACTACCCTCTCTAGTGCAGGTGTCAATTGTGATGGTAAAGTTTGGCTCAACACACAAACTCTCCTCACTGTTTTTTATTTCCCTGCATTCACAAATAAAACAAAGAATCCACTGAGATTAGACGATGACGACTGCATACCCAAATCTCCAGCAGACTAGTTCTGACTGGCTATTCCTGAACATAGATAAAATAATGCATAGCTTGTTCAATTCAGTTTAAACAAACATAAAATCATGCAGAAGAAACAACATAGAGTTTGCACACGTTTCACACGTTGTGATCGTATAGTTTTTTTTCCCAATGAATTCACAACAAGCATTGATTCATTAACAGTATAAACAACGTACCTGCATTCACAAATAAAACAAAGAATCCACCGAGATTAGACGATGACGACTGCATACCCAAATCTACAGTATAAACGTAAAAAGAAATCAAGAAATTGCAAGTGTTTTCTTCATAAAGCTAGCTAACAAAATGTGGCTGCCGCCAAAAAGACGTAGCCCACAATAGCTTGATTAGATACCATCTTAGACAACACTCTAGCATTACTTGCAGAAATTATCTATTAATACAACTTATGTATATACGTATTTGAACCAGTGTGGAAGACAAACATGTTATTTTATATTAAAACACAAAATTATTCACGGAGCACTCTCTATGCACAGCTTACCTCCAGCAGACTAGTTCTGACTGGAGTACGGGAAGCGCAAATGCTCAAAATATTGAAATGCAAAGTAGAAATGAAAATACAATTGCAGTCGCAATGTCTCATGTTTTAAACTCATGTGAATGGGTACGACATATGAAAACATTTTAAACATATAAAAACCAGTGTATATAAAAATAGACATTACAATAACAATGTAATATCATAATTTTGAAAGAATTCACTTTATGTAAGTGAGGCTATTTTCAACTCTGTTACACCCACCCCCACTGAATTCTGGACAAAATTACACACCTGCTTCAACACTATACCCAAAGCACATCAAATGTCAAGGGACTACACACTAAAAGTCCGACCATAAAAGGTATCCTTTAAGGATGTAGTGGACAGAGAGCGACGTCAAACTCTCCAACCAATCACCGGATGCAGAATGCCTTACACATTCTACACTTGCCCAAAACTATCAATACATAAATCATCAGGTATAAGTGTTACCATACTAAAGCATAGCAAGGCACCAAAAAAAAAAACAAAGGTGCAGAAGACTTATGCCCTAAGAGCTTGAACAACAGAGCTGCAGACAGTCTGAACATTCTGCTGCAACCGTTTAGTGACATCTTGTCTAGCTATAGTGTAAAGAAGCCTGTTAACCGGTCGAACTACACGACCCAGACGAGTAGTGCGATGTGCCGCAGACTCAGGCAGTTCAGTGTGTGCAACAGTGTGCGCAGCATCACCTACAGAGTCAGAAGTAACTACTGACAGAACCGCGTGATGGTCACTAATAATTGAAGCGTCCTCCCTAGCAACAATGTCATCAGTGTGTGAAGCGTGAGAGTGTTCAGAGTGCGAGTCTGGGACCTTGTCAGTCAACACGTCATCAGTCAGGTCAGTAGAGGATTCCCTGGCACCTCCTTCAGGAGACTGCTGACTTGGGGTGCTCAGGTGACTGACCCATTCTCTGGTTCTCTCCCCAGACACAGGCAGGATATCTGAGTAATTTTCAGGCCCAGAGACGCTCACAAGACTGTGCACATCATCTACTGCACATTGAGACTCATCCGACTGAACAGACACTTGGTTCTGAGTGTGCTCGGATGTAGTTTGACCTGAAGCCACGGAACGGACAGAGACAGAGGACGGGACAGAGGACATTGAGACGGCAGACCGAGAAGATTGAGTTAGATCTTGAACAGGAAGAAAATTCACCAACATGAGTAGATTACGATGAACAATCCGCTCACGCCCTGTGACAGTGTCCTGTATCTTATATGTGTGCGTTTGGGGATTCATCTCAGTCACAGTGTAAACAATAGACTCCCATCGGTCAGCAACTTTTCTCTTTCCTCTCTCCTTCTTATTAGCCACCAGCACCCGGTCTCCAATTTCAATTGTCGGTCCCTTCGCTTTCCTGTTATACAGTCTTGCCTGTCTGTTCTGTTCCTTTGTCACATGCTCTTGAACAATTAACATGGCTTCCTTAAGATCCTCAGATAGCTTCGCAACATATCTGCCAAAGTCGGTCACATCAGGGTCAGTCAAGATGTTTCCAAACAGGATATCTACTGGAAGACGGGGGACCCTTCCAAACATCAGGTAAAATGGTGCATATCCTGTCGTTTCATGGGAAGTGCAATTGTACATGAATGTGAGAGTTTGTAATCGTCTAGGCCAGTCCTGCTTTGATTCTGAGGGAAGAGCTCTGATCATATTGCCCAGCGTTCGATTAAAACGTTCAACACTGCCATTTCCCATCGGGTGGTACGGAGTAGTATGGGACTTTCGCACACCAGACATCTGCAGAAGTTCAGCAATCAGCTCGCTTTCAAAGCTTGGACCCTGGTCACTGTGAATCCTCTCAGGGAACCCATAGACGCAGAAATACTTCTCCCAGAGGACTTTCGCTACTTGTTTGGCTGATTGATCCCTGCAGGCAAAAGCCTGAGCCAGTCTGGTAAAATGGTCGGTCATTACTAAAACATCCACCGATTTGTTGTGCGAATCTTCAGCTGACCAGAAATCAATGCAAACAAGTTGCAGTGGTCGGGAGGTGACAATATTTTCAAGAGGAGCTCTTACTGCAGGCTCAGTCATCTTGCTCACTATACAACGCTGACAATGACGAACGTAATCCCTTACATCTCTATCCATGCTCAACCAAAAGAATCTCTGTCTGGCAATGCTTAGGGTTCTTGACTGACCTTGATGACCCGCACTGTCATGCACTCCTTTCAAGACTTTAGCCTTCAGGCAGTCAGGAACAACAAACTGATGGCGTCTTGTCTTTGAAATCTGATCACGTGATACTCTGTATAAGATGTCATCACTCAGAACGAATTTTTCCCAGTGTTTCAGGAGCCTCAAGACCTGACTTGTCTCCTGTACTCTTTCTCGCCTGGATGGTCTCCGAGACCTCTCCACATAAAAATGAATACGGGACAAGGTCTTATCCCTAGACTGTGCCTCTCTTAGATCTTCAGCAGAGAAGACAGGCAGGCTGGACAAACTGTCAGGGATGAGCTGGGGTAGATGACCCACAAAAGCTGTCGCACGGGTCCTTGCCCCAGAGTTCCATTCAGTGTGTGACTGGATAACAGCAGTGACTTCCTGTGTGGATAAAGACTGAGCTGACACGTGAAGGGACTGGGCATTTGTAGCAATCAGACGTGTTAGCTTCTCTGCCATTACAGGCTGGTTGGTGGATTCTCTGAAGGTCTGTTGAACAGCCATGTCAGACACAACAGCGACCTCTCTGGCGAGTTCATGAAGTGGTTCACTGACCAGTCTGCGACCAACACTTTTGCAAAAAGGGACACGGCTGAGAGCGTCAGCAACAATGTTTCGTGGGCCTGGCACATATTTGATGTCAAAATTGTAGCTGGCTAATTTTGACACCCATCGCTGCTCACAACAGTCAAGTTTAGGTTTAGTCATAATATGCGTCAGTGGATTATTGTCAGTCCACACAGTAAAATTATGGCCTTTCAACCAGTGGCTAAACTTTAGTGCAAGAAACTCTAAGCGATGGGCGGGATAGTTCTTCTGTGACCGAGTTAAGGACTTGCTAGCAAACGCAATTGGTCGAGCCACTGAGTCACCTTCTCGTATTTGAGATAAAACGGCTCCAAGGCCATCCAATGATGCGTCTGTAGACAGCAAAAACGGTTGACTAAAGTCTGGGTGGGCCAAAACAACGGAATTGATTTGAGTTCAGCAAATGCCCGGTCATGGTCAGCAGTCCAGTCGGTTGACTTTAGTTTGCGGCTCACTACAGCACACTTAGACTTTCGACCTTTCTTCTGTTTCTGACCAACTAGCAGTGAGAACAGGGGCTTGGCAAGGGTTGAGTATCCTGGGATGAAGTGCTGATAGAAATTTAGCATGCCAAGAAAAGATCGCACACGTTTCTCCGATGGCGTCACTCCGTCAGCTTCCATCAAGTCAGTCACAGTCATACTGCTTATGCTCTCAACTTTGCCGGGGTCAGTTGAAACTCCGTGCTCGTCAACGATGTGGCCAAGAAATTTGACAGACTTCCTCAAAAAGTAGCATTTCTTAGGTGCCAATTTCAAGTTGTGGGCACGGAGTCTGTTGAACACCATCTCAAGACGTGCGAGGGCAGAACTTTCATCAGGAGCAAAAATTAAAATATCATCCAAATAGCATAACAGACTTAGGTAGTTTTGATCACCAAAAATGGCAGTCATCAGAGCCCCTGTTACAGAGCCCCTGTGGTAGCCTGTTGTACTCGTAAAGCCCCATAGGTGTAGTAAACGCTGAATACTTCCTGTCGTCTTCATGTAAAGGCATATTATAAAAACCTGAAGTCAAGTCCATTGTGCTGAACAGCGAATTGCCACCAAGTGCTGCCAAGCAATCAGCCTGATGTGGCAGAGGGTGAGCGTCTTTCAAAGTCCTCTTGTTCAACCACCTGAAGTCAGTACACACACGCAAATCACCATTCTTCTTCCAGATAAGAACCAATGGTGAGGCATACACACTTGTTGACTTTCGAATGATCTCTTTTTCTTCCATTTCACTTAAGACTTGACGTAGTTTTTGGTACTGGCTCGGTGGCACACGTCTGAAAGGAAGTCTGAATGGCTTTTGGTCAATCAAGTGGATTCTATGAACAAACTCTTCTGCTTTGCCACAGTCAAGGTGGTTGTGTGAGAAAACATCCTGGTAGCGAACAATAAGTTCGGACAACTTGTCTTTACAGTCAGACGACGCATCACACAGGCTGATGTCCAGTTCACTCAGGCCAATGGACTCTAACACCACATCTCACATCGGGACAGACAGGGGTAGCAGGCACAGTGGAAGTGCTCTGATGACAACTGATCAGATCTAAATCTTCCAAAGCTATACAGGGCACCAAGTCAGCAAGCTTAGCATTACGCCTCAAACACAAAGGCTTTTCAGAGACATTCATCACTTTCAAGGGAACCCATCCATCTGCCCACAAAGGTGTGACAATTCTGGCGACCATGAGGCCTTTAGGTGCAGACCGCGCCGACGTAGGCTCTGTCATTACTGTACTACCAGGAGACACGTGTGTGAGTTTTGGCAGCTTTCCCCACAGGAGGTATTCACAGCCAGGTTGAAGGCAAGTGGCTGAGTTGCAACGTACTGTGCCTATCTTCTCAGGCATTTCACCATCACCCCACCTATGCAAGCCAGCTAGCATGGAGAGAAAATGTTCAGTCTCAATGTCGGCAGATGGCGGAGCAGAAACTGCTGTCCAGTACGTACTACACTTCTTTGACTCACGCAGTATGTGTTTGATCACATTGGTCCCAATAATTAAGTTATCATGTTGCCCTTCAACTACGATCGTCGGTACAATCAATTTGCAGTCATTAACCTCCATGTTAATGTTGAAGGCTGACTTTGGGTGCACTTGACGACCTCCGACACCAATGAGAGTCACATCAGTGGAAAATCTCTCTGTTTCACACACTGCACCAGCAGAGAGCAAGTTGCGCATAGCAGTATCACTGACTGTACATGCCATTGACCCACTATCTAGCATAGCACCAAGTGTCACTTTGCCCCCCACCTTCACTGATACATAAAATAAGCTGTCACTGCCACCCACAATCTGAGTGTTTTGATACACAATGTTTGTTGATTGAAACTGAGACAAATTGGCAAAATTAAAAGCTGAATCAGAAACATCTGTGTCTGGCGAGTGGGAGGATTCTTTATGACCTGTATTGCCTCCCTCTGAATACAGGTCAGCTAGTTTCCCGAAGCTGGGCCAAGTTGGGGCGGGGCGTTGTTTGGGCATTGCCGCTTTGAGTGACCAGGGGCTAAACACTTGAAACAGAGATGATCAGAGCTGCAGTGAGACAAAGTGGAGTGATTAGCGTCTCCACAAACTCTACATGGCGGCGAGCTAAAAAAGTTGGGCCGTTTCTTACTACGCTCAGGACTATGCGGCTCCACCCTGGCCAAGACTCTCTCTAGCATACTCATCATGCGTCCAAGAACCCCATCATCTGGCTGCTGAGCACTCTGTGGCGGCGGGAAGCGCTGTGAACGCTGGACATGCTGTGGCGGCGAGATACGCTGTGGGCGCTGAACGTGTTGCTGGACACAAGCAGAGTCTGAGCTTGAGTTGGGAGTCTGCAACAAAGACGTGGCATGAGAACATGGTGGACAACTTGACTGGGGTTCCATCCCATAAGAATCAGAGTGTGCACCGGTGTTAGAATCATTGTCGAGCACAGCTACAGGGTGACTTTTCAGCTGTGGGACACTGTAAGATGTTGCAGATGCACCCCATTCTCGTTGGTATTCATCTATCCTGAGCTGTATGTCTCTAGAAGTCCACTCACTGACAGGCTTGCATTTAAAAATGGAGGAAAGCTGCGGATCAGGACAGTGCTTTGCAAACATTTGTGCCACCTCTCCACTTATGTTCTCCATTCTCCTACCCTGACGGCGCAGTCCCTCATCAGCTGTGTCTGCAGCTTTATTTAGTCTGATCCAGTAGTCGACTGGATTTTCTTTTGGCTTGGGCAGTGTGGTGTAAAAGTCTTGCAACGGAAGTGATGATGAAGACTGACTGAAGTATCGCATTAAAATGTCATATATGACATCTGGGTTCTGCTTCACATCAAGTGTGTCATCACTCCTCAGAGCTACTTTGACCACGTCCCTTGCCTTTCCTAAAAGCCTTCCCTGTACCTCATCTGCCTGTTCAGCTGCTGTGTAAGACTGTTTCCTAAGGTGAGCTTTTGTCATGGCAATCCATTCCTGGACGGAGTATTTGTCAGAACTATTTCCCCTAAAAGTCACGGGTTCACGTTCAGTCTTGACATGAACTACTACTGGCGTTGTGTTCTGTTGTGTAGGGCCTTGAGTAAGAACAGTCACTGGTTTGTCAGTCGAAGGTGTGTCATGTGCATTAGTACAATCAGTAAGTCCAGAAGAGAAAAGTTACCTATTTGCTCTCCCAGTTGGCCTACCATGTCAGTCAGGTGTTGTATGGCAATGTTGTCACTCACTGGAGTAGAAGCCTGTGCATTCTCCCTCAAAAACAGCTCACTAGGAGACCAGCCCGGGCTCAAACCATGCCCTCTGCTCCCCACATTATGTTTTTGAAGACCACCCGCACCCTCACTACCATACCCACTAGACCAGGGGTCTCAAACACCCGGCCCGCGGGCCAAATCCGGCCCGCGTCCGGCCCAATTCCGGCCCGTGACGTATGTCAAAATAATAATGTAATCCGGCCCTTGAGACTTTTTAATTGTGACAAACAACGATACTGATTAAAATAGACGATAGTTCCAAGTACGGTGACAAATCTCATTTGTACTCTGCTCCACTATGTGCTAGACATCCAGAGCTTCATTCAAACCCAAAATCGCTGCGCAAAGTTTTCAGGAAATACTTGTATTACATGCGAGAAACACAAAGACGTGCATTTGTAATGACGCGGAAGCGATGCAGGCCATAGTGTTGCATAAATTGAAGCAGAAATTAAGCAGAAATAGGCCTACACCAAATGTTGAAAAACGTTTACGTGTGATAAAGTCTTAGGTAGGCTATGTTATTCACCTATTCTAAATCTGAAGGAGAATATCCTTTTGGAGATTATGATCGATCGTCTATTGAATGGAGGTGCATCTGCGTGTATACGACGGCATAATAAGCATGGCATACCATGCTTATTTCGACCCTCTGCCCAACATAGCTTGGAGGTTGCAGTGGTAATCGTGATGATAGTGTCCGTAATGGACGTGGTACAGACAGCATGGTAGAAATAGGGCTCTAAACTACAAAGTCACCTGCAATATGATGCGAACTTCTGGGTACTCAGATTACCCGCGATAGGAACTGATTTAACCAGAATACTTTATTGTAGGCCTTGTGGTTTAGAAACCATATACATCTTAGGTGTTGGTATACATCTTAGGTGTTTTCCTGTTAATTTGTTATGTGGGTAATATGAAAAAAGTAAAGTAAACCTGCTCAAATATGTTCATCCAGTATTTATTGAAAGATGCATAATTTGAGGTGCTTGCCATCCAGTGGCAAATTAGATGGGTAAATTTACCCCCTTCATAAACTTTTTGTTTTACTCAAAGATTTTTACATTTACAGTAGGACTTTATCTCTGACCACTTTCAAGCCATGGCCTTTTGACATTTTGATATAAAAATCCAATGGTGTTGCTTAAACTATTTTTATTTGGTGTGAAACACACACATACCTGTTTTTATGCTTTTCATTTGTTTTATAATTTGTATTAATATTTATTTTATAATTATTTTATTTATAAGCTAAGGTTGCTAGCACAGGTGTCTAAAACTAGATAAAAACACTTGCACTTGCTGTTTGCAGTTTTGTGTGGTATTTGAAAAAAAGAACATTGCATTTTCAGAAATAGCCGGCCCTCCAATCCGATGACGTTGGCAGAATTGGCCCCCAGCTCATTTGAGTTTGAGACCCCTGCACTAGACAAATGAAGACCCCTGCCCCTATTTATGGAGGACCCTTTTAACCCATTGATCTGACTGCTATTCCCCTCAGCCATGTTAACTTGAGTAACACAAAATTAGAAATAGAAATATTAATGGAAAAAAAATTCACTAATGCAAATATTATCACACTACCTGGAAAATACTGAACACTAAACTGTAGTGTGATGTGAGGAACACTTAATTGAAAGACAAATGACTAAATAGTGTGCAGTAGCGCAGCTACACTGCGATGAAAACTACAAATGACTAAATAGTGTGCAGTAGCGCAGCTACACTGCGATGAAAACTACAATGAATATAAAAATGCAGTGTTAGAGTACCCCCTAGCGGTCATACAAAATCACCAGAAAATTCACGATGCACATTCCAGGAACACAGCACAGCGCAGCACCCTCGGCGATCTGCTTGTAAAGCTGATCCAGAAGATCCGGAAGAGGTCACGGCACCAGTGTAACGACCCTCTCTAGTGCAGTTGTCTATTGTGATGGTAAAGTATGGCTCAACACACAAACTCTCCTCACTGTTTTTTATTTCCCTGCATTCACAAATAAAACAAAGAATCCACTGAGATTAGACGATGACGACTGCCATCCCAAATCTCCAGCAGACTAGTTCTGACTGGCTATTCCTGAACATAGATAAAATAATGCATAGCTTGTTCAATTCAGTTTAAACAAACAAAAAATCATGCAGAAGTTCTAACAACATACAGAGTTGGCACACGTTTCACACGTTGTGATCGTATAGTTTTTTTTTTCAATGAATTCACAACAAGCATTGATTCATTAACAGTATAAACAACGTACCTGCATTCACAAATAAAACAAAGAATCCACTGAGATTAGACGATGACGACTGCATACCCAAATCTACAGTATAAACGTAAAAAGAAATCGAGAAATTGCAAGTGTTTTCTTCATAAAGCTAGCTAACGTGGCTGCCGCCAAAAAGACGTAGCCCACAATAACTCTATTAGATACCATCTTAGACAACACTCTAGCATTACTTACAGAAATGATCTATTAATACAACTTATGTATATACGTATTTGAACCAGTGTGGAAGACAAACATGTTATTTTATATTAAAACACAAAATTATTCACGGAGCACTCTCTATGCACAGCTTACCTCCAGCAGACTTGTTCTGACTGGAGTACGGGAAGCGCAAATGCTCAAAATATTGAAATGCAAAGTAGAAATGAAAATACAATTGCAGTCGCAATGTCTCATGTTTTAAACTCATGTGAATGGGTACGACATATGAAAACATTTTATAAAAACCAGTGTATATAAAAATAGACATTACAATAACAATGTAATATCATAATTTTGAAAGAATTCACTTTATGTAAGTGAGGCTATTTTTAACTCTGTTACATAAGCATGATATTAAGTTGGCACAAACTTCATTCCTTTGGAAAGAGAAGCATGTATGACATGATGCTTGCTTGACATTTTCTGTTTGCAATTAAAAGTGAATTATGAGCCTGGTAACCAGTAGCCACCTATACAGTAGCTGAGTGGAATGCGTTTTAATCGGCATATCATGTGCTTCATGTAAATCAATTATAGAATACTTCAAGACTCACCAGTTCCATTACACAAAGGCAAAGACAACTCTTCATTTTCTTGTCCACTTTCCAAATCACAGTGAGTGCAGCTAGTATGTCATAGTGACCTGGATCTCCTAGTTTATAACAAAGGCTAGTGAGAACCGGATAAATTCGCAATCTCCTCTAATCTCGTATTTGTTGCCTTCACGATTTCCTTTTATACGTTTCTTATTTAAAAGAAGATATCAATCATCATCAACAATGACAAGCCAGCTGGAACCTACTCGTTTTCTCTCCCTCTCGTGTGTGCTTAGATGCGTTCTCAATTAAATGCAGTAGCCTATGGCATAAGTTCAAGTTGGATCTTCATGGAGAGGTCTCGAAAAGTATCATCTTTATGTAACATGCTGTTGGTGCATTTTAACATTAAACGTTCTCTCTAACAAGAGTGCAAATCAGTTTGCAGTAAAGCTACTATTTATTAGCTAAATGTTGGTCCTTCCTCTGTCTCTTGGTGCCCTACACACAGTGTATAACGCGTGTGGGGGTAGCGGCAGCACTGAACTGTGCTCTGGCCGCTTGTCTCCGCTATTTTTATTTTTCATATTTTTTTTAGTCGCGGAGGGAAAGCGTCTCTGGGGTGACTGGTCCACGATCAGTAAATTTAGTTTTTGATTCGAGACATGTCAAGTCATCACAAGTCAAAGAGGCAAAGTCCGAGTCAAGTCTCGAGTGAATAGTATTCAAGTCCAAGTCGAGTCGCAAGCAGTGTTGGTCAAGTTACTTGGAAAAAGTAATTAGTTACTGATTACTGATTACTTATCCAAGAAAGTAATCTAGTTACTTTACTGATTACTTATTTTCAAAAGTAATTAGTTACTTTACTATTTACTTTACTTAGTTACTTAACAAAAACACACTAGCTATACACAACCTGAATACGCTTTTTTAAAACTTGGTTTTATTAGTTTCAATCTTAACTTTTTGGTGTGTATACTCCTTCATTCGAATAGATGTAAATAAAATACACCAATAAAATATTAAAACCAAAGTCTCTATTAACATTTACATCTTTTAACAGTTGCAGTGCAGAGAGGAGTAATGCATTTACCAAAACAGAAAATGATGTTGCATGCCACATTTAGGCTGTTCTAATGTCAAGAAGAGTATGTGTTTGAACTGTGTGTGTGCAGTGCCGCTGCTGGCTATTTTGGTGCCCAAAGCAGAACTGTTAGTTTAAAATATTTCTTAAGAAATACTATTAATTTGATGCAGTTTAACTCATTTATAAATGGTGCACTGTCACTTTAAGAGCATCTTTACGACTCTCATAATGATCAGCTCCATTCAAATATAAGCCTATGGCTAGTCCACAAACTCCACATTTGGCACTATATTAGCAATAGTCATGATATTAAGTTGGTATAAACAGCTAGCTAGACATTTTCTGTTTGCAATTAAAAGTGATAGCCTATATGAGCCTGGTAGCACCTATCTGAGTGGAATGTTTTTCAATCGGCATAGGCTACTGTGCTTCATGTAAATGCTTAGTTTAAGGCAGTGGTTCTCAAACTTTTTCTTTCATTCCCCTCTTTGATCAAGGGGGCCTTTTCGAGCCCCACCTGTCCCTCATTGCTCTAAAAAAGTGGTAGGTCAAGCTTAAAATTGTCAAATGTATTGAAATAATGACAAGTTCTAAATATATCCTCTTCAGCAGAGTTAAAAGCAGCTGGTGCTGCAGATATAATAATAAAATATAACCGCAAGCGGTGATTTACGGGGTCCGAGCAAAACGAACATGATGGCATAGCTTTTTAGTTTTACATATGCTTTGATTGTTTGGGCACAATTGTTCAAAAGAAATGTGATCGGATTTCGGTTATCGGATTTCAGTTACCGGATTTCGGCTATCGGATTGGATCAAATCTTGAAAATGGGTTGTTCAAAAGGAAACAAGGATCCTTAAATTGGATTAGATCACATAATCTATTCTTGGTTTTGATCTGGATAAAACCTTTGTGTTGTTCAAAACTTTTGAGTTAGATTGGAATAAATTTGATCCATAAAATTAGGATTACCCTGTGCTGTAATGTTATAGTGTGCAAACCTCCACAACCCAACAGTATTCTAACAATACTTGATTCTACTGGACTATTTATTTGTTGTAGATAAGATGAAGGTTTTGATAATGGAAGGCAGTGTTTCCCACAGAATTGAATTGTATTTGTGGTGGTGGGTTCTGTGTCGGAGTCAATAAGATAAACAGCCTATAATTATACAGTTATACTTGCCTTTCACTACAAGTCCATATTAACAAGTAGCTGTAATGCTGTAATGTTATAGTGTGCTAACCTCCACAACTCAACAGCATTCTATTCTAGTATGCTAACCTCCACAACCCAACAGTATTTGAACACTAATGCTTCTGGTGGGATTTGAACTCTCAACCTAAGGATGACCAGTACAAGGCATTATCCCACTAAGCCACTGTCAATCCTACATCTTTGCCAGTCACATTCACATGGTGAAAATGTGTATTGGTAAACACACAAGAAAAACTCCAAGTATACATTTGACAATAAAATGAAGGGCTTTCCTGAAAGAGAACACCTGAAAACGTTTGGAAATTCTGGGGCAATTAGACATTTGTAGAGAAGAAGAGTAATGGATGAAATATAAATACGATAGACTTAATGATGAAGGAAAAATAGTAAACAAAGAAGTTCCCCTATATGTCATAGAGTGTCGGCATTCTGATTCTTGGCAACTAAGGAGTGTGAAAGTTAATTGCCTGATGTCATTCAGGTGCTGTTCAATGGTGTCAATCTTCAATAACCAACAGCATGTGCATCTTGAGCCTCAAGCTCTAGCAGGATTCGAACTCTCAACCTAACAAACACCAGCACTAGGCATTATCCCACTCAGCCACTGACAATCATACACATTGAGCAGTCACATTCAAATGGTGAAAATGTGTGTTGGTAAACACACAAGAAAAACTCCAAGTATACATTTGACAATAAAATGAAGGGCTTTCCTGAAAGAGTACACCTGAAAACTTTTGGATATTCTGGGGCAATTAGACATTTGTAGAGAAGAACAGTAATGGATGAAATATAAATACGATAGACTTAATGATGAAGGAAAAATAGTAAACAAAGAAGTTCCCCTATATGCCATAGAGTGTCAGCATTCTGATTCTTGGCAACTAATGAGTGTGAATGTTAATTGCCTGATGTCATTCAGGTGCTGTTCAATGGTGTGAATCTTCAATAACCAATAGCATGTGCATCTTGAGCCTAAAGCTCTAGCAGGATTCAAACTCTCAACCTAACAAACACCAGCACTAGGCATTATCCCACTGAGCCACTGACAATCCTACATATTAGGCAGTCACATTCACATGGTGAAAATGTGTGTTGGCAAACACACATCAAGAAAATTCCTAGCATACATTTGACAATAGAATTAAGGGCTTTATAAAAAAAAAGAGTACAGATCTGAAAATGTGCACTGTTAATGGTATCCACCTAATGATGGTTGTATGGTTGTTATTCAAGAAAAGAAAAAAAAACTCATATAGGAATATAGGTGATCTAGGAAAAAAGGCCTAAGTGGTCTAACTTTATTGGCCTATATCTCTGAAATGGAACAAAATATCAAAATTCTGAGCTACGCTGCTCGGACCCCTAATAAAACTTAACAATAAGTGTGCTTGCAAGCACACTTAATTATACAGTTATACTTGCCTTGCACGACAAGTCCTGACTAGTAGCTGTAACGTTATAGTGTGCCAACCTCCACAACCCAACAGTATTTTTAACAGTATTCTATTCTAGTATGTTAACCTCCACAACCCAACTGAAGGAACTAGGGGGCGATGTGGGTCGAGGTAGAGTGAGTGTGTGGCGAGCAGGCAGAGCCTCGGTCAGAAGGCTCAATGGTATGGAGTGATGACACGGAGATGGCAGGTTTCGGTGCAACACAAGTTAACTTTATTTGAGTTTCAATTCATCTGTTCTTTTGTTCTTTACTTGTATGTGTGCTGCATCAAAGAGGAAACAAACAGAAAATGGAGTAATCAGTGAAATGGGATAAATCAGTACAGATCCCAACTCACAAACAAACCAATTGACATTTGAACAATAAACTGAAATCATATGGCTATATAAGGTACAACTAAACAATACTTGACATCCCAAGTCAACCAACATCACCTAATCATCTCTCACATGGGACTCCAACACACCAAACCAACAAACAAAGACCTTAACTTTACACATGATGGCAGAGCTACTCTACAAACTGATAAACATCACAAAAGTCATAGTGAGGGTGATTAAAGTGATGACTTACGTTAACTCAAAGACGCACACAGAGCAGGACACACTGGAGTGCTGGGTTGAGATGAACAAAAGAGCGAACTGAGGGCGAGCAAACAATTTATCCTGGTCTGAGCCCCTGCTCCGGAGCTACAGGGTTTCCCAGCGGGTAAACTTTGGAAAGATTTGCAAAGATTTGGAAAAGATTTTTGAAAGACTACAGTCTCAGACCCTCTCACATCTAAAGACAAGTAGTAGAGTTTTAAGTCACAGACTATGATTTTGCAATAACTAGGGATCTTGCTGGGTCACTATTTACAAGACTGCAACATGATTCCTTTAAATTATTACCCATTGTGCAATAGATAAACAGGAACTGAAAATTATAACCTACTAAACTCAAAGTCGTATTTTCGTGTTTCTGCAGCATTGTTTCATGCGTGACATCCTTAGCCGATATAGAGTTGTTCTGTCAAGTGGAAGAGCCGACTAAATATGTATAAGAAATGACAAATATAAGAATAACAAATAATTATAGGCTACAGCTTATAATTATACAGTAATACTTGCCTTGCACTACAAGTCCATATTGACAAGTAGCTGTAATGTGTGTAGTGTGTTATCCTCCACAACCCAACAGCATTCAATTGTAGTATGCTAACATCCACAACCCACTAATGCTTCAAGTGGGATTTGAACTCTCAACCTAAGGATCACCAGTACAAGGCATTATCCCACTGAGCCACTGTCAATCCTACATGTTGGCCAGTCACATTCACATGGTGAAAATGTGTATTGGTAAACACACAAGAAAAACTCCAAGCATGGAGGGGCGATTAGACATTTGTAGAGATGAACACTAATAGATTAAATATAAATATGATAGACTTAATGATGAAGGAAAAATAGTAAACAAAGAAGTTCCCCTGAATGTCATAGAGTGTCTCGGCATTCTGATTCTTGGCAACTGATGAGTGTGAATGTTGATTGCCTGATGTCATTCAGGTGCTGTTCAATGGTGTGAATGTTCAATAACCAATAGTATTCGAGCTAGAGCCTAAAGCACTACCGGGGATTCGAACCCTCAACCTAACAAAGACCAGCACTAGGCATTATCCCACTGAGCCACTGACAATCCTACATATTGGGTAGTCACATTCACATGGTGAAAATGTGTGTTGGTAAACACACAAGAAAAACTCCAAGTATATATTTGACAATAAAATGAAGGGCTTTCCTGAAAAAGTACACCTGAAAACTTTTGGATATTCTGGGGCAATTAGACATTTATAGAGAAGAACAGTAATGGATGAAATATAAATATGATAGACTTAATGATGAAGGAAAAATAGTAAACAAAGAAGTTCCCCTATATGTCATAGAGTGTGTCGGCATTCTGATTCTCGGCAACTAATGAGTGTGAATGTTAATTGTCTGATGTCATTCAGGTGCTGTTCAATAGTGTGAATCTTCAATAACCAATAGCATGTGCATCTTGAGCCTAAAGCTCTAGCAGGATTCGAACTCTCAACCTAACAAACACCAGCACTAGACATTATCCCACTCTGCCACTGACAATCATACACATTCAGCAGTCACATTCAAATGGTGAAAATGTGTGTTGGTAAACACACAAGAAAAACTCCAAGTATATATTTGACAATAAAATGAAGGGCTTTCCTGAAAAAGTACACCTGAAAACTTTTGGATATTCTGGGGCAATTAGACATTTATAGAGAAGAACAGTAATGGATGAAATATAAATATGATAGACTTAATGATGAAGGAAAAATAGTAAACAAAGAAGTTCCCCTATATGTCATAGAGTGTGTCGGCATTCTGATTCTTGGCAACTAATGAGTGTGAATGTTAATTGTCTGATGTCATTCAGGTGCTGTTCAATAGTGTGAATCTTCAATAACCAATGGCATGTGCATCTTGAGCCTAAAGCTCTAGCAGGATTCGAACTCTCAACCTAACAAACACCAGCACTAGGCATTATCCCACTCAGCCACTGACAATCATACACATTGAGCAGTCACATTCAAATGGTGAAAATGTGTGTTGGCAAACACACAACATCAAGAAAATTCCTAGCATACATTTGACAATAGAATTAAGGGCTTTATAAAAAAGAGCACATATCTGAAAATGTGCACTGTTAATGGTATCCACCTAATGATGGTTGTATGGTTGTTATCCAAGAAAAAAAAATTACTCATATAGGAATATAGGTGATATAGGAGAAATGGGCTGAGTGGTCGAACTTTATTGGCCTATATCTCTGAAATGGAACAACGTATCCAAATTATTTTGATAACTTTTGTGAGGCTTTGTCTAAACATTGTCTGTGAGAATTTTGGTGAAGATTTGATCATTTTTGAAGCCTGTGAAACTTTTTATGATGTTTGGCTTTTCTCTGAAATTGTGGCAAAAGTAAACATTTTTAGAGCATAAGACCAGGGTGAAAAAGATGCATCTGAATGTAGAGATTAATATGATGGAAGAATTTTGAGTCTAGGTGAATCTGGTAAGGAGAAATAAGCGTTTTTGACAAGAGCGCCACCTTTGGGTGCAGTACCCCAAATTTGGGTTATGGGTAGTGGGGGGTACTGGTAACAATACTTGAAAATGTCAAGTTTCTAGGACTTACGGTTTATAGGAATATAGGTGATCTAGGAAAAAAGGCCTAAGTGGTCTAACTTTATTGGCCTATATCTCTGAAATGGAACAAAATATCAAAATTCTGAGCGATAACTTTTGTGAGGCTTGGTCTAAACATTGTCTGTGAGAATTTTGGTGAAGATTCGATTATTTTTTAAGAGTGTGAAACTTTTTATAATGTTTGGCTTTTCCATGAAATTGTGGAAAAAGTAAACATTTGTAGACCATAAGACCAGGGCCAAAAAGATGCATCTGAGTTTAGAGATTAATATTCTGAAAGAATTTTGAGTCTAGGTGAATCTGGTAAGGAGAAATAAGCATAATTAACTTTTTTTTTCAATAGCGCCACCTTTGGGTGCAGTACCCCAAATTTTGGGTTATGGGTAGAGGGGGGTACTGGTAACCATACCTGAAAATTTCAAGAGTTTTGGAGTTACCGTTTAGGCTGCAGTATGACTTTTACAGAATTTTGGCCAAAAAATGAACGGTACAGAAACAATAGGGTTCCTGCAGCTACGCTGCTCGGACCCCTAATAAATACATAATGTGCCATTGTAAATTAAACACACATATTTCTGTTTTCCAGCAACATTTTAGGAAGCATAAGCCAATATTTTACAGCATTGTACAATATATTCAATGAAATACCAACATGCTGCATTAAATGGATCCATAATCCAGTCATACTGAGCACTGCTGGTTGGGAAATATTTTTGAAATAAACTTTGTAGGGATGTGATGTAGGCCTACTGTTTAATACATGGGATCGAGTGGCTCCCGAAGCAGACGTTTCAGCGATTTCACTCAGATTCTCAAAGGCATACTGTTGCGATCGAGGCGCCTGTCCCATACCTCAAGTTTTTTGGTGAATGCAGTAATCTTATCTGCTAGGTGAGGTAGGTGCTTGTCTTTGCCTTGTAACTGGATATTTAACTCACTGAGCTTTCCAAATATATCGCAGATAGGCCAGCTTCAAGAAATGTTCATTAGTGAACGTGCTTGCAGATTCATGCGCTCACGCCTCGAGCGCTTCCCTATGAATAACACATGCGTCCATTCCCAGCTAGCAATTTCCTTTGGACCGGATCCGCATAAAAGCCTTTAGATCCGCCTGTAGCGGACATACGGTATCTGACTGTGGGCCAGGTCTGCTCCTGATACAGGTTTCAGCTCTGCTAGCAATGCTGTTTTATCACCGGTTTACAGATTTGTCCCAGGTCCAATTTCCGCAACTCAACTGGAAGTCAGGAGATGCTTTTAAAATACAAAACACTGATTTGGCCCAAACCTGTGATACGGATATGAACCGAAGGACCATTTTTTCACAGCAGACCCAGGTGGTAATGATATTAATTAAGGTGCTGATTCTGCTAAATTGACTGTCCTTTCCCTACTTCATTGTCAACTGGCTGCTAAAGAAAAAAAAAGGTATTTTGGAATGGCACAAATTTAGAAACCAATGGGGTGCACTATGTTCCCATGGCCACTTCATTTCTACAGTAAGGCTGGAAAAGAAGATATAGTTGGCTCAATATTGATCATATGTTCGTTTCATTATTTTTATTATTACCTAGCAGTGGTAAAAGTAGTCAATTGTTGTTTGTGTCAGATCTAACAGTGCTATGAGACAACCCCATATTCTTTCCACGCATGCAGAAGTCCAAGTAACGTTAATCAAGGATCTTTGGTTTGCTCACTATCAATCTTTTGACATGATTTGCCAGCCTGGGGTTGGACTAGGACAGCCCAACTTTTCAAGGTAGGTTATCTGCTTTTTATCTGTTTTATTCAGAGACAACAACAAGCAACCGAGCGATTGATAACTTTAAGGTTATACTTTCCAGCAATATGGGCTAGCCTACTACCTTAGCCATCACAATAACTATTTTGGAAAAAACATTGATAACGCTAACAGGATCACTGATGATAAAAAACGAGTGTAATTGTGACTACCTATTTTCAAAAAGAAATAAATGGCTAATGTTTATTTTGTGTTGTTTCAGATTGACCATGGAGATGACTGAGGAAGACAGCCTGAATATCGATGGGAACAGTGGAATTAACACGACTTAAACTTTGTCTGGGATTGCACTTCTACAGCCAGGTTGTTGAATAAAAAAATAATTAGACACTTATGTGTAAAGTTTTTTTTACCCCCCTCTTGTTTGTAGCCTAGCTTATGTTTATCAGTTGAGCTGTTGGGAAAACGTTAGGCCTACGAACTTTAGCCTGGGTGAACCTATAACGAACCTGTTAGCAAATGTGTAGCAAACAGATTTTTCAGGATAATTAGGCCTAATTACCAATCACATTTCACATGTCAAATAAAGCCAGCTGATGTCTGATAAACGGGTCCGTACCACACACAATAAGCGGACCCGTATTGCATGATAAGCAGATCTGGAACACGTCGGTAACACAGACTACCATACGGAACTGGGCCAGTCTTAGCCCTTATTGGTACCAGATCCGTCAAACGGATCCAGACCAATTTTGGACCGATGTGCGTTTGGACGCCTGATCAGGTCCATTATGCAGATCCGTGCCGGATGTTGAGGTAGGTGTGGCCCAGTTCCGTCCCAGTGTATGTTTGCTATCTGGGTTGCGCATCGGGTGCTACCTGGGCCTAGGCTACAGATAAAAAAATAAATAAATAAAAACTCCTGTTTTTCGCGCCCCACCTGGCATGTCTCCGCGAACCAGTAGAAAAACGCTGGTTTAAGGGAAACGAATTATTGAAGACTTCAACACTCACCAGCCCCATTACAAAAAGGCAAAGACCACATTATATTTTTGCCCATTTTCCAAACCACAGTGAATGCAGCCAGAATATTATAATGCCCTGGCTCCTGTTATAACGGGCCAGTAGGTAACAGGGAACCCGCGACGTCCTCTATTTTCAGCTGTTGCTGCAGCCTTCATGTCGGGATCTGGGGGTGTCTCAATGAGTTTCACATTTCTGTGCCGGCTTGCTAGGTGCTTGCTCAGATTTGAGGTGGAATTTTTCGCTGTATAGACAACATGTTTCTTCCCATGAAGAGTGTACAGCGTTAATGTTTTTTTCGTAATGTCTGAACTGCAATGAATTAAATGCTCCATGTTCGCGCTCTCTCCAGCACTCCATGTCTTGCACATGTGTGTCTGTTGTTTACATCTATATAGCCTACATCATTGTCACGAGTTAGTCTCACAAAATCTATATGGCAAAATCCCAAATTCTTTTACTGTCTATGGCAAAATCACGGTTTAGTAATGCAGTAACGCAGGCTGCTTGCAGGAAAGTAAAGTAATCTAATTACTGTTTTTGCAATTGTAATCCCTTACTTTAGTTACTTGAAAAAAGTAATTGGATTACAGTAGGCCTAACGCGTTACTGCCCATCGCAAGTCATGCAGAATTTGATCAAGTCAAGTCTGAAGTCATTAAAATCATGACTTGAGTCTGACTCAAGTCCAAGTCATGTGACTCGAGTCCACATGTCTGCTTAATATACCTATACCAGAGAATGTCTCGGAACTCTTCCGGTGTGGTACTGCATCTAGGGGCGCTCGCGGGCGAGTCCAGAATGAATGGAGATCTATGGAGCTGTACCCCTCAAAATCCACTTTTCTCGGGATATAATTTTTTTTCAAGTAATTTGAATATTGTATTCGAAAGGGAAGACAAAGACAATACACTTGGTTGAGTATTATATTTTTTAAAGTCACTTAATTGTTCTAAAAAGCCTTTCAAACGTGTCAATGACGTCATTCATTAGCATGATAATAGCATAGCATAGCATCAATGCTAGCGTGTTATGGGCAACAACGACCCAACCTGTAAGAAAACGAAAGGACATGACTCCCGGATTATTTCACTTTTGATTGATAATCCATATCCATTTTGCGAAAAATAAAATAAAATCTGAGGGTTTCAGTTGTCAAATATAGGTGAAAACAATAAATGTAGCCATGTAGCTCCATAGGACCCCATGTATTTTGGACTCGCCCGCGATCGCCATCTAGGTGAACTCTGGTGAACTGCAGCCAAATTCGGTTTGTATGGGATTAATAGAGAGTGGGGAGGCTCTCCGTAGACGGGCTCTGCCTATACTTAAAGAAGCCCTATGCAAGTCCGGTTATTCCTTCGCTGTTTCTGGGTTTTCGCCTGATTTGGGCTCGCATTTTTCACGACATAGCTCCCCCTGCAGCTTCGGTAGCAAGTGACTGCTACACTAAACCCCCACTAGCTAGCGAGCTAGCCATCAAGAAACCAAGCTAAACACATACAGGGCTCACAATAAAACGGTCGAGCAAACACATTGTTCAAGAGACTATCAAACCACATTACAAAAACGAAGTTCACCCAAGGCTAGTTGGGAGTCCGTTTTGCAGTCTTCTTAGAAACTACAATCTGACTACATTTTCGAGTCCTTCCGCGGAGTCACATCTGGATTTCTTCGGTCCGGGACCAGAAAGTTGCATATTCGTTTTTTCCACGGAGAAGCACTAGGGGGAGACGAAGCACCCACCAAACGACCCAAAAAGTGTTGTAGAACCATCAGAACGACTCTCAACCTGCATAATTAAGGTCATTTTTGCTAAAATTGTTGCATAGGGCTTCTTTAATACTTTATAATAAATAGCCTACTTGTATAATGGCTGTAACCCTATTACGTCAACCCATTCTTGCACTGATATAGTTTTTCTATAGTTTTTTTTATATTACCTTGTCTACTCTCTTATATGTCCATATTTATTTTATGCTGGTCTCTAGACTTTATTCTTGCACTGTTGCACTGTTGGACTCATTTGCACTATCACCATGACACTCACTTCACCTTACTATGCACAGAGAATCACAGGCTCAGTCCCTGCCTTGCAAGCGCCTCAAGCTTAATCACCCCTAAGCACACTATGTTGATACTTTTTTAGACTTGATTTAGATTTAGTGTTATTTAGTATAATTTGTATTTAGTATATTCTTTATCTTCTACTGTCCTTATTATACTTTTTCTGCTGTTAGTGCATGTTGTTTGTGATGTCTGTATGCTACTGTGACCTTGATCTATCTATCTAGAACTAACTTGTAAATTGTAACATACATTATTCATACTTTATATTAGGCCTCAGATATGTAGGCCTAGGTCTATGCGTTTGTTTATGTTGGAAATGTACACTGTTTAGTTTAGTTATATAAACACTTAATACAACAAACTGTAGTCAGAAGAAAACCCCTCTCCTCTTCCCTGAGGAGAGAGGATTTCGGTAGCTTGTTTCAGATTTTGACCACACGAGGGCAGCAAGGTGCCCTTTTGAGTGCTGAGCTAAGCAGTACCATCTATCTTTGAAGGGCTGCCTGATAGCCTATTAATCAGCACAAATACATAATTTCATCACAGGACTACTAGCCAAGTTTATTAGAGCTCCTTGACCCTAAATGTCCAAACTGAGTGGTCGACTGACTTTCATTTAATTGTTGTAATTTAATTAAATTACAATTTAGATTAGGCTACCAAATTAATTGTAGCCTATTTAGTGTGGAGTCAAACAAATAATTTCACTCTGAAAATGTATAATTGATCTCGTTCTAATTAAGGCAACTCAACTGTTTATGAAGCTGCGTACATGTGAAGTTTGTCTAAATGTTTTTTAGTGCAAGGTAGCCTATTTGTGAGAGGAGGTCGTGGGCACAGTGTTGTTCCATTTGCCGATTTGGAATGTGGGCGGCTTCTTTAACCCACGGACACGCGGTGGTCGTCTCGGCCGTCTCTCTCACTCTGGGTGTTGAGGACAGCAGACCAGCAGCTCTGGTCTTTCAGTCGCTGCTGCTGAGCAGGCTTGAGTTTGGCAAGGTCACCATACTACAGCATGACAAATTTGGCCGCTTATATTTAGCTGTGTACACGACGCCCGTGGATTATGCCTTGGGTCTCTCGGGTTTCGTCTTCAAGTGACTGGTGGGAGTGAGTGCTTGTGAGGCGGGTGACTTGTAGCAGCTCCTCAGGTGTTTTGAAGGTGGGTTACGTTCTCGCGGTTCTCTACCGTGCAATCTTTATTTGCTCTCTCGCTTTCTCTCTGCCCTGTCTTTTTGTCATTAGTTGGGGGGGGGTCTCTAAACTCTGGCTATCCCCCCTTAGTTATGTGAAACCAAACGCTTTTGTGTTGGTTAAGGGGAAAGCAGTTTAGCACAGGTGTCAGGGCGCTAGTGTTGTGTAATGACGGCAAATGACAGCTGACAGGTGTTTTTAAACGCTCTCAAGAAGGTGGACGGGAAATTGATTTTTTCACTCTTCCAGAAACAGCTGTTTTTTGTTTTTTGTCAGTCAGGCACTGAGGCAAGTGGTCCGAGGGCATCATGGATGCCCTGGCGCTAGAGGCGAAGGGCAACAAGGCTGATGCCCCAGCTGCTGCCCCTACCAAAAGACCAAAGCAACCGAAAAAAGCTAAAAGAATCGTTTACTTTGAGTTGGAGATATTGCACGCAAAGACAAAGGAAAAACTCCTCCTCCTGGACAAGGTAAGTGTGTGTGTGTGTGTGTGTGTGTGTGTTTGTTTGTTTGTGTGTGTGTGTGTGTGTGTGTGTGTGTGTGTGTATGTTTACATTTACCTGAACAAATGTGGGGATATGGTTTTGTTAAATTAAATTCTCAAAGCACAGACAGGTCAGAAAGACCATTTATCTGTAATGGACATGATTTAACCACAACAATTCTACAAAGCAAACATTAGCAGTGCTTATTATGATATACTAATAATAACTGAAATGCCATGAGACTTGCTCCTCTATCAGAGATAGGCCATCTGTCATGTGTGGGGTAGCGAGTCTCACAGCCAGTGACATACTTAACCGATACTGTGGTTACATGTGGACATTATCCGGCTGGTTCTTTGAGGTCGTGTTGCATTTGGAAGGCGAGAATACCCGCTGAGCTCACAGGAATCTCCTGAGCTAGCCGTGAGTGTGCGCTCTCTGCTTGGTCAGGCAGCCAAGCTAGCAGAGCAATGCATTTGGCAGGCATGTGCATATATATGTGCACAGTGTATGAATATATTCAGATGACAATAACTTAAAAGGCGGCAGTGGTACATTTGTGAGATGTTTTCTTAGAAATCATGTCTATCAGAGGCAGTATTGAAATTATTTTTGCTTACATATTCCTTAAACATATGTTGTTGTTTACGTCAAGGTGGAGCCCACTTCAACCATTCTGGATATTAAGTCCATGTTCCACAAATCAAGTAAGAAAAACAGATAAGGCATTACATTACTGCTCTGAAGGGCTCCATGTTTGAATCATGCTGCGGTCATCATCCATATTATCTCTTGGTTCCTCCCAGATCCACAGTGGTATCCTGCTAGACAATCATTATGCTTAG
The DNA here is from genome assembly GCF_046254945.1 of Alosa pseudoharengus. Classification (NCBI taxonomy): domain Eukaryota; kingdom Metazoa; phylum Chordata; class Actinopteri; order Clupeiformes; family Clupeidae; genus Alosa; species Alosa pseudoharengus. The sequence goes on from NW_027468774.1 coordinate 43,469,212, forward strand.
ATCCAAGTAAGTAGACTGTTTCCATTTCAACCTGTGAAATCACAGAAGTAACATCTCCACACCTGCCACAGATATTCTTCTGTAGGAACTAGAAGCTTCTTTTGGCAGGTTAGCTGTTTGGATGAGTTTTATTTAGAGCTGTTTTCATGACTGATTGGAAAATCATTCTATAGAGGGGAGGTCGCTCAAGGATGAAGACATCCTTCAGACCCTTCCCGTTGGAACTACGGCTACTTTCTACTTCAGGGACCTTGGGGCTCAGCTCAGCTGGGGAACAGTAAGTCTGCAGGCTCGCCACAGTGAAGTATGACCTCTACTCTACTCGAGTGCCCAGACAGAATCACAGCATGCACAGGCATTCTTAAACATGATGTCTTTTCTTTTTTTTAAGTGACATAGGACCCCCAGCCATTCACAAAGACACACAACAGTAACAATAGAACACACTCTACCCCCACCCAGTCTGTTTTCTGTTACTCACACACACACATGCACACACACACACATGCACACACACACACACACACACACACACACACACACACACACACATTTCAACTACTCAGAACACACATACACCACTGAGAAGATATGCTGACAGACAAGTTCACCATCCTCTTGTTCAGTTTTCTCTTGCTTCTGTGGTAGCCTTTCTTCCTTCCTGGAACATGTAATCTCACCAGTGTCATATCCACGCAGGTGTTTATCCCTCTGCCCTCCTGTTCACCTTCTGCTGGAAGCCCCTGCAGCTCACATTAGCCCTGATGCTCACGTCTAGCATTGCTGTTGTGGTAGCATGGAAACGTGCTGCTAACTGCTGCCAATGAATGTTAGTTTTAAGTGCTTCAGAATTCATTAGTCTTCATTAGTGTTCCACCACCTTCTCTCACCAAATAGTTCCTGTTTAGTCCTTATTGAGGGACAGTTCGCTTTGAAATAGTTCTGCCATGCTCTCTCGTTTAGACAATGCCTCTTTAGTTGAATGCCAAGTCATGTATATTATGGAGGCCTTTCATATCCCACTTAGCAGAGCACAGATCTCTATTGGCTGCTTGTTTTGCAACTTGATCACTGAATTGGATCACCTGTGCCTAAGAGCCTGAACCAAAAACAAACTATTATTGAGGCAATGTGAATTGAAGGAAAACAAGTAATTTTATTACTCCTACTGTTAAATAGCAATTTAATATTTTTAATGCAAGTTCTCTACCACTGTGTCTTTTCACTCACTTTCACACCCTTATTTCTCTAGGTGTTTCTGGCAGAGTGCGTTGGACCCCTTGTCATCTATCTGTTGTTCTACTTCCGGCTCCCCTTCATTTATGCCCCTAGATATGACTTCACCACCCCTAAACAATGGGTTGTACAGTGAGTACTCGTCATTTCCCACCTATTAACCAAGGTTTATAGATTGATTTAGCAAACATTCATTAGCTATGAGGTTAATACGCCGTGGCGGGCTATACATGGAAATGCATCTCTTTCCTTCATTCTTCTTTTATGATTAAAGCACAGTCTGATTCACTGGGCTAGTAGGCACTGTGGTTAATACACAGGTACGCTTAATACTTTTTTTTTAAATTTCCATAAAACACTGTCCTGAGGTTTATACACAATGCTGCTAATATACTATAGACTGGTTTCATTTGACCCACATTGCATATCCATGCTGTTGCACCATTGTCCATCTACTTCACAGGGTGTATTATTAGGCAGATTGTTGCTTTAAAACCAGGCCCTCATGTGATGACACTGCTGGTGTTTTCTTACAGTTGTTAAAGTAGACATTTACAGTGTGGGATGATGAATAGACTCATATAGTGTGATTGACTGATATAGCATGCCCATTACCCGAGGTCAAGCCTTCATCACCCAGCTTATGTCTCTCATTGCAGCCTTGCCTGCATATGCCACTCCTTTCACTATGTCAAACGGATCCTGGAGACCATGTTCGTGCACCGGTTCTCCACAGGCACAATGCCCCTCCGCAACATATTCAAGGTAGCCGTGAAGCCACTGACACAGCACCTTTCGTTTGAATCCCTCAGTGGTCAGTGATTTTGACAGTATTACTGACATTGCACTACGTTTTGTTGAAACTCAGTTTATAAAATGGCCTCTCACCCTCATTCCTGGAACTAATTTGGTGTTTTACCACAGTACTGTTCCAATTCAGTTCATAATGATATTCATGGTTTATGACTAGTTTATGACAAAGGTTTTAAGTCTGCTGTAGTGGATTTGGAGTTTACCTTTGTAATGTGGGAGGTTACAAAATGACAAGTTACTCTATAACTCAGTTACTCTAACTGTGATAACTAAACTAAAATTCAATTCAACTTATCAAACTAATGTAACTTATTGGAATGGCAGATAACATGAGCAGAGCAAACATTGCTCAAAATTTGAGCTGAATGGAACCTGTCTGCAGACATCTAAGATTACACCATAATGAATATTACATTCTACCTATAAACTCTCTCTATATTTAAAAGAATATCAGATGTATCCCCTCTGTAATCACCAATATTTTATTACCGGTACATGTTTTTTTTTTTTCTCAGCAACTCTACCAAATTACAACTACATTCATTTTGTATTACCAATGTAACTTTGTTACATAGTTATGAATATCATAGTGTGGTGTAGCACACTGGTAGAAAAGGGGCTCTAGTTACCACATCATTTGACACTTCAGACATCTCCACAACACACTGAGGGAGTATGACATGCCATTTCACATTCAAGAGATCCCTGCGGACACCTTATGCTTGATCATGTCACAGAATAAGTACATTTCTTATCAGAGTTTGATTAATTCGAATTTTAGGGAAACACATTGATATGCAAATATCACATCATATTTTATTTCGATATGGATTGTTCAAGGGCTGATTTCACAACAAGATTAGGTAATGATTCTTCCCACGCAGAGTTGTTTGTGCATGGCAGGAGATAACTAAAGTCATTTTTGCTACGATGAAACATTTTTGAAACTGCTCCCTTATCAAGTTCAGGTTTAAATATAGCTCAGACAGCAGCTGGAAGTTTTCATAGAGCGGCAGCACCCTGACATGGTGGTTGTGACTTTACCTGTGACTAAGAAATGACTGGCTCCCACATTATATTCTATACTATAATATGCAAACATTAAGTGTTTTTCGAACTTGGTTAGCATCCAAAAAAGATTGCAAGGCTGAGGATGAGTTTACTTGATTAAATCCTCCTGTTAGTTAATCAGTCTTGTACTACCGAGACCAAGATTCATGCTCACTGATGGAGTTGTATATGTAAATTGCCATTTGATTGAGAGGAATGCATATATAAATGCCTTGTGCTTATGGGTTAATTTTAAAGGAACACACATCATTTTTGGGTTAAATAAGAGGGTACATACCATTTCTTCTCTGAGCTGTATACTAACTGGTGTAACCCACTTCCAGTGAAGTATACTATAAGCTAGGCTAGCAGTGTTAACGGAGCCAAACAGGGTTATTGCAAGCACAGAGAAGAGAAGGGGGAGTGTTCTTATGGAACTGGGGTAGACAGCAAATGAGCAAATTTCACAAAAAGCTGTCGTGTTCCTTTAAAATTGACCCAGCAATTAACCCATAACAACAGCCATGATTTTTCCCTTTCAGAATTGCTCCTATTACTGGTTCTTTGCAGCATGGATGGCATATTACATTAACCATCCTCTGTACACTCCACCAAGTAAGACATACCTCTCATTTTTAACACTGTTTTAAAGCATTTCACATTTTCAAAGAGTGAAGTTTCGAGTTTGATGTCGGGAGATTATCAACAACACCACTGTAAATATGTGTTTTCAGTGTATGGGGAGCAACAAGTAAAGACTGCTCTTATGATATTTCTGGTAAGAAGCAGTTGTGGTATAGCTAATACATATTGTATTGCTCTTTTGGATTGCAAATTTTTTAACGCTGAAAGGCATTGCTTGAATTTATATTCACAGTTCTGTCAGTTAGGAAATTTCTCCATCCATATTGCCTTACGCAACCTCAAGCAACCTGGTGAGTTAATGGGGCAAGATGGCATGCTCTTTCCCAAGAGTGCATAGGCACACCCACAACTTTTAATTTACTGTCAGTAACTGCTGAAATTGGTATGCACTATGCAGACATCCAAGCCAAGTGCTGTCACATTGAAATGCAGTTGAAACTTTCTCATCTGACGTGTCATCACAGGTTCAAAGGTGAAGAAGATCCCTTATCCATCTAAGAATCCTTTCACATGGATCTTCTGGGTGGTTTCCTGTCCAAATTACACTTACGAGGTATTGAAGAATGACATCGACGCGCTGTGTGTAGTGGTATTTGCCTGAGTACTGTTGAGTGTTGCTGCCCCCCACTGGCTAGATGGATATTTTGCATTGAGTAATGAGGCAGACAGTCCCCTGCCAGGCACAGTGCTGCTGTAAGCTTGCTAGAGGGCATTCTCGTCCTGGAGCTGTCTCACAATGACATCGCTACAAAACATCACATATTTAAGAGTCTGAATGATGGAGAAGCACCAGAATAACTTACTGTTTATGGTTTGTGTGTGTGTATGTGTGTGTGTGTGTGTGTGTGTGTGTGTGTGTGTGCGCGCGCGTGTGTGTGTGTGTGCGTGTATATGTGTGTATGTTTGTGTGTGTGTCTGTGTGTGTGTATGTATGTGTGTGTGTATGTATGTGTGTGTGTGTGTGTGTGTGTATGTGTGTCCTCTCCAGTGTGGCTCCTGGGTGGGCTTCACAGTGATGACCCAGTGTGTGCCCGTGGCCTTCTTCACCATCGTGGGCTTCATCCAGATGGCGATATGGGCACGGGGCAAGCACCGCAGCTACCTGAAGGAGTTCCCGCATTACCCCACCCTCCGCTCTTCCATCCTGCCCTTCATCCTGTAGGGCACGCCAGACACCCTGATGGACCCTAGGGAGTGAGAGAGGGGGGGGGGGGGGGGTTACCCCCATCACCTCTCCATCTGCTCATGTCAGCAGATGTTTGCCACAGCATCTAGTGAACAGTTTAGACTCCGAGCAATGAAATGCTCTTGATGGACGTTGAAGTGAAATACTAGACGAGGAAAGTGATTCATGAATTACATTGCCTGTGTCAAATAAATCCATTTGTAGCCTGAAATACTGACTTGTGGGTATTTATGCTATGAAGGTTGAATGTGTTAAAAGAAACTGTTGCCATCACATCGAATGAATATTTCATGCATAACTACACAACACCATTAGTTTAACCAGTGGTGTTAGAACCAGAGTTCTACCTCTACCCAATAACCTATTGCTTTTATCTATCTGGATTACAATAATAACTATCCAGATAGTATACTCTGAATCTACTAAAGCTTTTTTTATAATTCATTACACAAGACCAAATTCATGTCACTTCTTTTTTTCTCTTTGTGGATATAATTTTATCCTTTACACATAAATGACTAAAATATACTTTCAGAAGAATCTGAACATTTGCATTGGTATTTTTGCTGTTGAAGTACCTTGAGTTAGCCTGGGTGAGCCCAGACAAATATGTGACCACTTTTGAATTTGTTCTGTAGATCTACCTGGCCACCTTCCAATTCCCAGCCATTCCCAAAATCACAGAAAAACCTTTTTAAAGTTAATTTCACTGCTGAATATGTCATGCCCCTTGGAAATGGGAAGTTAACGAAGGGTCCCCTTACCAATTCTCTTTTGATAGTCCGGTGTCAGCCAGACTAGCCTTAAGCGTTTCAGGGTAACCCTCATCAAACTGGAAATCAAACACCAAACAATAAAACTTTTGTCCCTTTCAATTTCCCCCCCAAATATATGAAGAAGAACACTGCGTTTCCACATCAAAGCTCAACATCCATGGTGCTGCTTGGACGCAAACGTCCCCTATCTCTCCTCTCAATTTCAGCTGATGGTCTTTGCTGTCTCAGTTCCCTCAGCCTGATTTTTAAAAATCCAATTTTCCTTCTGCCAAATGTATCGTCATATGTGGTATCCACTAATGAGTCTCAGCTTGTCTAAGCTACAGCAAGACTGGTACACTCTGAAAGGCATTCAAATGTCTAAGCTACAGCAACACTGGTACACTCTGAAGGGCATTCAAATGTCTATGCTACAGCAACACTGGTACACTCTGACAGGCATTCAAATGGAAGTGTGTAAAATAGACATATCGGTATAACTGATGCTCAACCATCACAACACAGAAAACAAATATTGAAATTGATGCCTTGAGTTCGCATTTGGAAAATAAATTCCAGAATGTGACTGAATAAACTTATTGTATATAAGAAAAGATGATTATATTAGGGCTGTCAATCGATTAAAAAAATTAATCTAATTAATTACATACTCTGTGATTAATTAATCTAAATTAATCGCATATATTTTTGCTGTGAAAGTATTTTAAATATTTAAATTCAAATGAATCATTGAATAATCAGCATTAGTGACATTCAAGTTCAAAGACTCTTTTATTATTATTTTCATTGTTCAAATAATTGCCATAATAATCTATGATATGACCTAATATGCTGAGGAAATAAATTCAAAAGTGCTTCTGAAAGAAGTTTTTTTTTCACATACAAGGCATTTCAGGCCACAGATATAACCTAGGGGACACAATGAAAATAAATGAACACTCCCCTCAATGTCAACACTTATTTCTTTGCATTGATGTGCGACTAGAGCTGATGAACTCCAGTGATATGCAAATTCCTTGCTGCAGACATTGCAGAGGACTTTATTTTCAACACTTTATTTTTTTATCAACACCATCAGGCCGTTTTTTAAAAGTAAATGTTCCAAACAATGATTCAGGCAGCACGTTTTCTTCTCTCTCCTTCATTTTACAGTCTAATTTTTGCTGACTAGAATGGCTCGGGGTCAAAGGTCATACGGAATCGATTAATCTGCACTAATTTTTTTAATCAGTTATTTTTTCTGAAATTAATTAATCAAAATGTATCAGTTATTTTGACAGCCCTAGATTATATCATCAAAAAATATCTTAAATGTCCGCTTGAATAGAGGACACCCTAAGAGATATGATAATGCCTACTTGGTGGATATGCAATCAATGGCATTAAAAAATGCAAATCAAATCAAAATGGGATTCCTGAAAACCCTCAGTTTAAAAAGAATTACAATGACATAAGACAAAATGAAACAGGACATAGCCTCATCAGATGCTCAGTCAAATCACTTTAATATAAGCGCCAGGTTAACAAAACAAACCTGTTCTTCCAAACAAGGTTTCCCCCGAGGCCACATCATACTTTATCGTCAAACTGTTAGTTCTTGAGAGTAACAACAATTTACTCTTTATGCCCAAAACAAACACTTTTCTGTTTCCTGAATTCAAATGAAAATGCATCAGTTTATGTAACTTATGGATATTTCTTCTCCTTAGTGCCAGACACAGAGATATTATATTCATTTTTTTATTTTTGTTTCACATGCATTGGATGCACAGATAAGTACCTTCAAATAAAAACGGAAACCTGATGTCTGTAAAATCAAGGAAACAGTCTGACTTAACAGTACATAACGGTTAAAATGCTATTGTTATGCATCTTATACACACATACATATATACATTCAAATCCAGAGCTAGTGGTCAAAATTACTGCTCCATCAAGGCAATGGCAGTGTATGTACCATGTAGCCATTAACTTTATAACACTATATACATTAACCATATCTTACATGGAATCCACTAAACAAGGTCTCCACACATGTGCAAAAGTAGAAGCTGTTCAGAGGCCAGTTCCAGAAACAGAGGGAGAGAGATTGAGATGTGGCACAAGATAGTCTGTGCTCTCTCAGTTCTGAGGGTGAAGGGTGAGAACCTCAGCTCTGGCTGACGTGATTTTTAAAGTGTCTCAGCTTGATGCCACTGTTTCAGTGGTGACCTTTTTGACTCACTCAGGGTCAAGATGGCTAGCTTGCTCGCCCTGTCTAAGAATGAGTGAGTGAGTGAGTGAATGGGTGAGAGACAGGCGTCCCAGGTTGCTGTACGGACACCTAACGGGGAGGTGGAGAATGACGACCATCAGCTGAGGTCACCATCGTCCTGGAAGACCCTCCTCTGCAGCATCTTCACGTGCCGCTCGTAAATCTTGAGGGCAGGCCCAAGCCTAATGGACAGGCCGGTCAGCACATCACTGCGCTGCATCAGGAGAAGAGCCCGGCCATCAATTTCCTGTCAAGGACAAAATGGTGTAAATAACAAAAAGTCAGACGTTTGACCTTATGTAGAATGTAGCTTGTCATTTATCTCCAGTATGGCTAAGGATATCAAGGGATCTACTTTAACAATTAATTTTAAAATGGTTACTCTGTTGCAAACGACTGTGAATGAACATATAGCTCCCCCCTGTGGTGAGAGCAGAGAGGACAGCCTAGGGGTATATAGTACCTGGGTTCTGAACGCCAACGCCTGTTCAGGGAACCCTGCTGTGGTGAAATAACTGGCAACATCTGCCACAGTCCACTGCATCGGATCCTTACCAATCTCCCCTCTGCCCTCTGAGCTGAAGACACAAGAAGCAAAATGGACAGGCGTGAGAAACAGTTGAGGCCATGTGGCAATATGAGAAATCTTTTCTCCGAACCTGTCAAGATGTTGGCATCTGCGTTCAAACAAAACTTGAACGGGGCTCTTGCATTACTACATACTTCAAACAGATAGAGAGGGACTTAATCCAACATACAACATCTCACTGTGTGTGTGGGTGCTTGTATAAGTATAAGTATAAGTATAAGTATATATACTTTTTTGATCCCGTGAGGGAAATTTGGTCTCTGCATTTAACCCAATCGGTGAAATAGTGAAACACAAACAGCACACAGTGAACACACAGTGAGGTGAAGCACACACTAATCCCGGCGCAGTGAGCTGCCTGCTTCAACGGCGGCGCTCGGGGAGCAGTGAGGGGTTAGGTGCCTTGCTCAAGGGCACTTCAGCTGCGGCCCACTGGTCGGGGCTCGAACCAGCAACCCTCCGGTTACAAGTCCAGAGTGCAAATCAGTGGGCCACGGCTGCCCCCAGTGGGCCATGGCTGCTTGTGAGAGTGTGCATGCATTTGTGTACATGTTAACTAACCTTTAACATGAAATAAGTTGCAAGATAAAGAGTCTATTGTTTGTTTTTTATCCTATTATGAACATAGAGCTCTAAAGACATACTTACACTTCTCTGCTCTGCTCTGTATCCTTGACGATTGCATCTTGTTCCAGAGTGGAGGTCACAGTCACCTTCATCCCCTTCGTACTCTCCTTACCTGGAACGGGACAGGCAGGCAGGACAAGACGATCAATCACCACAAACCAGCATATAAAACCCCACAAGGTCATCATCTCATTAAGGTGATAAAATTGGGCCCTCTCCACTCACCATTCTCTGAGCCATAGGAACACATTTGAGAATGTCCTTTAGAGACCTGCATTGCTTCATCCTGCAGGCAGGCACACAATAAAGTGAGTGTGCAACAAGAACGCACTAAAGGACTTACATTATACAAACACATGATATACATCCAATATATACATCCGATGATCAAATGGACTGACCTGCGTGGGGCTGCACTTTGACCCCAGCTGATCCGGTGTGGCCGCACTCTCTACTGCCCTCATCCCTTCCTCTCTCTTCAGAGCGTACCTCTGAACAGACGGGCAGAGTGCAAGAGGCTGGCTCCCCAACTCCAACACTCCTATCACACACACACAAATACAGTTAATTGCATTTCTTAGCATGCCTAGCACACCTTTCATCTGCATATTCCCTTTAAAGGCAACGTTTTGAATGACTATCATCAGGGGCGCTGCTTGAAAATGTGGGCCCTATGACAGACAATAACCCCCCCCACCAGCGGCGCCCCTGACTATCATTATTACCTGTCTCCCGGAGCGATCCAGTCGGTAGGGGCTCTGCTTGGTAGGCATTGCCCTCATATCCCTCATGTTTTAGTGGGGCCAGGCTAGGAGAACATTTGCCCAGGCTGGGCCTGTCTGAAGGCCAGTGGCCATTGCATGATGGGCCCAGGGGGTGAGGAAGAGAACTGACATGGGCACAGATGCCCATCTCATCTCCATGCCCAGAGCGGGACCCAGTGTTGCCACACTCATCCTGTGTGTTGCCTGTGCCATCCTGTGTCAGAGGGTTATTCAGTTCCACGGCCATGGACACGCTCCCCTGTGAGACAGAAACTGATGTGATGCTGAGCAATACTTCATTATATCCACATGTTTAATTAAAGTTAACAGTGAATGAAAATACAACTATCACACACTGGAGCCCACAGCTTGAGATTTATATTAAAAATGTGTAATAATACAAAAATGTCATTATCTAAGAGAGAATTTTCTCTGGTTTTCAAGAAAATGTGCTGGAATCGAATAATAAGATTTAGGTTGATGCCCTAAGAATCTGTTGTCATATGATACACACTGCCCATCACTGGTAAGAATGCAGACCACCATGATCATTCACATTGATTGTCCCATTGGCATGGGCAATGCTGTTTCTGATTAATTCAATGAAACACATTACCGACATAACCCCGTAGCAGCATGTTCGCGTTTTCGAGATCGGTATAACCTTCTTGCTCTTCGTCAGAGAGAAACTGTCTGTGAAAGACAGTCAAGTTGTTTTGTGTCTTTATGAATGCGTTATGTATGTAAACTGCGCCATATCAACAAACGCATTAACACTGACCTTTTGCCTGAGTGGATAGCGGGCATAGAGTGGGATAGCCCATCATCTGCTTGAACGCGAATGCAGAGATAAAGCGCTAATGCTGAAGACTGAAGAGCGTATGAAACAAGTGACAGTGGTTGGTGCAAAAAAATAAATCGTTTTTGTACGATTGTAAGAAATATGTGCTGATACACTGCTCGCATGTCGACCCACAACGTCGGGCAGTCTCGAAAACGTTGCGAGTTTTTAGGCCTTGCTAATGTCCGTGTCTTCACAAAAGCGCTTTTTGGGGGGCTACGATTCGCAAAAACACTTTCATATTTCAGAGTTTCAAAGGGGTCAAACGTGTAGTTTGCAAGCGGTCGGTCGGTCGGTCCCCCCCCCCCCCCCCCTCAAATGTGTGTTTCCAACGAGACATGAAACGTGAGCCGTGTCTCGCCGTACGTATGTCTGTGTGTAACTAGCTGAGGCGCGCGAGTGCGAGCGCTAACTCCACAAAGCCCGCCCCGCACCTCACTGAAGCGCTTGCTACTGAGAACACGCAAAACAGACAACTAGCCTTCAGCCTGTCCTGTCGATAATCACCAAATACACAAACACAACTGTTTAGAGTGTTGAACAAAACACAACAAGAGACCAATCAGATAAGACATCCGAATTTGAAGAAGTTTCCGTTATTTCCAAAAGCTCTAGTTGCTCTCGCTTGGATTACCTATTTCGTTCAGGGGGGAAAAGGGGCAAAACGCAGTGCTGACGTGCAATCAAAATGCTAGCTAGCTAGCTACCTTTTCCTTTGCATCGGCGCTATGTCGTGAGTTCTTCGATAACCGCACCGACTACTTCGTTCCCACTTCCGAGACGAGCAGGCTACTCTGACAATTAGCTCCAGTCGACGAAGCAGATCTGTGCAGGCAGGCAGGAAATCTCACTACCCATTCACTTTGTTTTGACTTAGGGACATCTCTCCCTGCGACAGGCGCTCGTTCATACCTATACACCCCTTATATCTTAGAGCTTTGAAGTGCATGACCTTTGAAATGTATCGTCCTCACGGCGCTCGGCGTTCAGAGCTGAACCAGTCGATCCCCTATATCCAAGCTGTTTTGGTTACGCTCTGGCCTCATGTCGTTGCATGCTTGGTCTACACAAGGCTCTAGTTTGTAGGCTACTGGTTCTTTCTGTTCGTTCTCATGGTACATGTCAAAGTTTTATGCTTTTTGTTTGTTGCATTAGTTACAGTTTCTACTTGGTTGCAAACTTGGTTCACAAACACTTGCGTTGTTCACGCTGACAGGAGAGCGCCTTCCATTGTTGGCGTTATTACCCTGGTCATGAGAGGTAGTGCCGCTCCCCGTCTGCGGCAGTTTTCTGTGGGTGCACTTGCTTAAATCACTAAAACCATTAACATCTAAATTCACTTTGACGAATACCGGTGTCAGTGTGAAAATGGTCGTTTCAGACACTAAACTCACAGTTGTATCCTCGCCAATGTCGGTAGAATCTACTGTTGTGTCAAGCGTAGAGTCGTGAAACTGGCTGCCATGCATTACTTCCATATCCCCCATCTCATCCTCCGTGGGACCGAGAACACTGTCGTCGTTGCTCGAATCTGGGAGCGCTGGTTGTTTTACCACTGATCTATTTGTCACCTGACTCAGTTTTTTTCGATTTCTTTGAACCTTTGCAGCATTTCGATAAGAAATCGAGCCTTTGTAGTTAACTTTAAGGACCGTTTGTTCTTGGATCAGTTTCTCCAATTCTTTACAGGTTCGATCTGGCTCGGACCCGTGTCGTCTTCGTACCATCCTACAAATTCTTTCAAGATCTGGTCTCGCTTTTCTTGACCGTAAAGAGTCTATCGTCTCAAGTATCCAGTCGCGATACGATGGTTCAGACATTTCTTTCCAAACAGGTTCGTCGGATTCTTTGAGTGTTCCCAATGTGACTGCGCTACTTCTTCAAGCCGCGGTCGCGGTCCGAGCCCAGTTGAGACTCGAGAGAACGGAAACCTCACTGTACGCGTGCGTTGCTCACTTTGTGCGCTTAAGGTGGACTGCCCGAAGTGGAATGTGCCGCCAGGGGAGCAATTTAAGGGCGTACCGACTGGGACAGGCGTCCTTTAGCTGCATTCGCGCGCTCTTCCCAGACTGCGCCTCATCTGCTATTCATTATCAGCTTCGATTAATGAAAAGTTAGTCAACTAGCCACCCTTTGCTGTCGACCATCCATGAATAACAGGTCCAGCGTCTAACAAAATGCAGCCATGTAGTTGTAATTTTAACAAGTAAAACTTTATTGGAATGATACATGTTGTAAAATATTACTTTTTTTAACATACTCGATGTGTGCTAAGGGTATCTGTCAAGTTATCCAGAAGGTAAAATAATTAAGACTGATAAAGGCAGAGATATACAGTATTGTTCCCCGAAAAAAGGTACAACAGACTACACCATCACCATACCTGCATCGGGAGGAAAGATTCCTGTTATTTATACATTTAGAAAAAAATGACAAAAAAATCAACATTTTTTCCTCCATGATTCATAAAGCGAAATGTCTGTAGCCTAAGAAGTGCGTAAGGGAGAGTGGATGCATACAAAAGCAAAGGTAAGCATGAACTGGTGACCACAATAGAGCAAAACGGTGGAAGGGGGGGAAACAAGGAAGAGGGAAATGTTGACAATCGACACCGTTCAAGAAAGGTTAAAAGAGCCAGATAGGCTATTAAGTACTCGGTGTCATTCACATGTATATTATGAAGGTGATTGCTCCTTTACAAACCATTTCGGTTCTGCTCTTTCCTTTTTTTTAATGAAGCACTGTGCTATCGTCCACACCCCAGACACCAAAAACTTAAAACCAACCTCCTAAATCTGCACACCCAGTGTCGGTGTGTTATACAGCCACCAGGTGGCGCACACCACTGCCGCACTTCGAACAATAGTAATGTGAACGACGTGAGTTAAGAGCGTGAGGCCTGCACCAACACCAGGCCCGATTCGGTGGACATCCATATGTGACCTCCACTCTAAATATGACGGGAGTGGTACATAAAGGTGAGAAAACAAACATGATGAGTGCCTTGCACATCGCTCTAGAAAATGTGCAAATCCTTTTTTGCATCTTCATCACATTTGAAAATCACTTTGAGAGGATTTTGAAGGAGAAAGGTGCTTCATCACCTAACCATAACCACAACCACTAACCTGCAATGCAGTAAAGCATTACACTGTGCAGGGACCCTTCGAGAAATCTCTGAAACCCAGTATGTTTCCTCCTTCATACAGCATTTTAAACACATTTTTTACAAGACAGAATTCATCAGTTCTATTGAGTCAATTAACCCAGTCCTTCCAAACAAAAAGAGCATTTGAAAGGTTTAATAAGCTGGCAACAGACTATTAGATTTGTGAACATTCAGTTGAAATAATTTAAACTAGCCTAAATGTCATGACAAAACAATGTGTTAATGTTCATTGAAGAAACAAAAAGAAAAACACCAACACATATCAGCTGTGTGCTGTTGCAGCTGGCGAAAGAACAACTGACTGGGCGGATGGGCCAAAGATAATGAAATGAGTATGAAAGAAGTTCACATCAACCAAGAAGCCAAAAGTAAAAGTTTGGACAAACAAATTGTTTTGCATTATTGCACAGGGTTCTTAAAAAGCCAACCGTGTTGGGGATTAGGCCATAGATTGTCTCGCATCCTGCAGTACACACAGGGAATCCTGTCCAAAATGTAACCGGGCTAGCAGACTTTAAAATGACCCTCTTGCAATGATTCATTTCTGTACATTATAGGTAGATTTTTTTCATTTACAGATGGAATTGTAAGCCACATGGACGCATTGGTTTCCAGAATACACATCCAGAAAAAAAGTGTCTTTGTTAATGGAGTTAAGGAGGGGTAGGACATGTCAGAGGCTAGAGAGGGATTGACTGGACAATTTAAAAAGCTGCTTTAAAAGAAAAGCAGACGAAAAAGTTCACGGATCTTGTAGCCCAAGCTCCAACAACTATTAGAGATCATAGAGCTGGGGGGGGGGGGGGGGGTCTTGAGTAGAACTTTAAAAAAAAAAAAAAAAAAAACTCAAACCTGGCATATAGAAACAAATCTACACTCACTCCCTAAGCTCCCTTCAAATATTATGAAGCAACAGAAACAAAGGCATACACACACACACACACACCAACAATAACCTCCACCCCGCTCCCACCACCAAAAAAAAAAAAAAAAAAAAAAAAAAAAAAAATACCCACAACCTTGTGAAACCTGGCCCAAACAGATACCGAGAAGAACCAAAGAAAAGTGTTACTTACCCTTTTATACGTGTTATCTACAAAAATGGCATGCACCATGTATCTGAAACGTTTTGCGTTTTGCTACTTTTTCCCCTCTTTACAGTCTCCCATCACTTAAATTACTTACATAGCATTTAGGCTCTCAACAATGCCGTCAACATTTGTGATTTTGGCAGATATCATGTCAGTTTATTTGTAAAACAACCAAAAAAAAACTTCATTTAAGTTTTTTTTTCTTCTTTTATTCCACAGCTATTAAAGGCGAGAAAAAGCGATGGGAGTGAATGAAAGGGTGTGGAGTTAATCATATCGATGTATATTTATGTGCTACAAGAATCTATGCTCAGGAGTGATCATAAAAATGGTGGTGATTACTAAAAAAAAAAGGAAAACACATTATAGATTCTGTCCAAACGACTAAACAAACACTCACACACACACTTAAGAAGACACACATTATTCGCATAAAGGTTATTAACAAAAAGAAAGGGGAAAAACCTCATTCATGAGAGCCACAGATGGACATAATTATCCCTACAAAAGGCTGAGCATAGGTCTGCTAACTGATAGGTCCCTAGGACAATTAAGACCTACATGTCAAACCAGTTGAGAGACCAACTTTCGGTACATGACTCAAATCTAGTCTTGCTTTTCAAGTGGTCAACAGTGATGGAACAGAAAGCGCTGAAAAAAAATAAAGTAAAAAAAAATACTAACAATCGTGCCACAATATAAACACATAATCGATGAGTGTGTGTGTGTGTGTGTGGTGTGGTGATGCATCAGGCATCATGATTTCAATTCTCAAGAAAAAGAAAGAAAAAAAGACAGAACAGAGAGGGTTCGCTGCCGCCACAAGCTGAATCCCAGTGGAGGTACTTTTCAGCACGACCACTGAAAAAGCTGCCATCATGACAGGCACAGTAGAGACATTAGAGCTGAACTTTGTATTGCTTGGGCAGGTGAAGGATAAGGAGCAAGGGCAGACTGAGTGTGTGTGTGTCCAGATGGGGTGACGTGTGGTTTCTAATAACCAAGCAGTGATGGTGATGCCCTTGTTCACTGACAAGCACCCCCAGAGATGACCCACCCTGGGAAGGGCTGCAACCCAGTACCACATATACATCAACGCCAGCAACCAGCTGCAGTGACTCAACAGTGTCACTCTGCCTTGATTTTAAAAAGAAAAAAATAACCAAAAACAATGACGACGGATTACAAGAAGAAAAAAAGTGGACTGCATCTCTGCCACCAGACCAAGAGATAGAGAGAGGGGGGAAAACATTAAATGGATAAGTAATAGGTGAGAAACAATCGGAGAAGGCAACACTGCTGGCTCTATCTGGACCACTTCATTGCTCCTTCCGAGGAAGGGAAGGAAGGAGGGAGGGGGGTTGTACATTGTTGTTGTCGCTCTTTCTATGTGCAGGTCGGCAGTCCCGTTTTTTTTCCACCTTTATGCCCCCCCTCCCCCTCAACCCTTTGCTCTTTCTCTGTTCCTCCCCTCCACTTTTTCTCTTCCTCTTTGTCCCCACTCTGCCTCTGCTGCACCTGGGTGCGTTCAGAACTCGGCAAACTCCTTTGCACACTTCTCTGTGAAAGACACCCGGATCTCCTCCTCCTCGTAGTCATCGAAGTTGCTGGTGTCTCCAGGACCTTTGCACTTAGGGATGAAAGGAGCCTCCACCTTAAAATCACACACACACACACACACACACACACACACGTTACTCTTCATGCCACTTCAAAGATCATAAAATTACATTCTTCGTGACACATATAAAGATCCATGTCTACAGTATCACCACTTCTCTTTGTTACAGCTCTAAAATGGTGTGCTAAACTGCTAATTAGCCACACTGCCCTGTTTATAACGGACTGCTCCTTTGGACAATGGACCACACCGCATTTGAGTATTAGAAGTTATTGCACATTCAAGGTGGCAATGCAACCACTACGTGAACTGGAGCGCTTTAACTTCTGATACCCAAACTTAACATTATTATGCATTAAATTCTAATAACCCAATGCCATGAAGTCCATTATCTCCCTTACTCCCTAATTTACTGATATCATAAAACATAACAAAATGTCTGATATGCTAAAACTGTCTTGTTTGTAGAACTACTTTCCATCACACATTAATTAATTTCTCAACTTACAGGACAAACTGCCGTTACTAGTTCTAAATGGATGGTTGTTACAGCCAAAGTTCAGTCATTAGTTCCATCTCTTTCATTGCCAAGCTAGCATATCCAGAGGTTTTGTTGAGCCTTAGCTTTGTAAACTCACTGTTTTATTTACTCCAAATGCAGTGTAAGCCACCTCGGTCATATGTTACACATCAGTCATCAGTCACCTCAGTCAGATCGGCAATTTGTAACTCTGTTGCAATGTGCAATGTGTCTCTGCAGGACTAAAGCTTGTCCTTAGCTGCCCCCCGGCACCCCCCCCCCCCCCCCCCCCCCACCCCCTCACTTTGCACTTTACCAGAGTGACGGGACTTTACTTCCACACATACAACTGAGCAGGACACCACCGTGGGGCCTGGCCTGCCTCAGCTCAGCCTTTACTTTTTCACTGACACTGACCTTCCGCTGGTAGATGGCGATCCAGTCGGTGGTGGCGAACCACTTGTGGCCCTTGATGTCGTTGACGCCGTTCTTGAGGTTGCCGAAGCGCTTGGTCAGGTCCACCTGCAGCAGATTACGCAGCAGGTCCTTCAGGTCTGAACTGAAGTGCGATGGGAAGCGCACCTAAAAAAGCCAACGGGGTCAAAGGTCACTGCTGGGGTTCAGCCATGAGGCCAAATGAACGTCCCAACCTAAGCAGCTGTTAATCGGGTTCTGCATACAATTTCCCTTTTAGATAACATTTCATAATGCATTTCTACACAGCTGTGGTTGCACAAAGATTTACAAGTCAACCATGACAATGCTTTGAAAAGGGCTCTGATGCTCTGACAGTTGTTTGTCCTGCACCTGGGATGTGCACAGTGACCTCCTCTAACTGAATGTTCTGAAAATGACATGCTCACACATTCATTTGCTTGAGAGAATCAGATATTCTAGTAAACTTCCACTCAGCAGACAAAAGGGATTCTATATTCCACGTTCACACTTCATCTTCAATAATGCACACTTCTACACCAGACCATCTCTTGACTCAGAATTTTATACCGTAAATCCTCAAATTATGGCCGGGATTCTATTTATAGCTGGGCCTCGGATAATAGCAGGGGCGTGGTCAATTCGGACAAATAAAGGCCGGTCCCCAAATACAAGCAGGGGTTATAATTGCCTACCAGTAGGAATATCAGTCCACGAGCACTAGAAGACATTGTTTCGATTTAACTCAATGAAATTGAAAGCTCTATTATGTTCACTGTGTGCTGCTACCTTGGCCAGGGCTCACTTGTAAATGAGATACCTATCTCAATGTGATTTTCTTCCCTGGTTAAATAAAGATATAATAATAAAAAAATGATAAAAGAGCTCGTCTTAATATTTCATATTGTTGGTTGGTTTAATACTGTTGCCAATGAAAAGTCGTTGTCCTACAGCATGAGTCTCCAACACGTCGCTCTCAAGCTACCAGTCTCTTGCCGCTCCCTTCTGAGCTTGCCAGAGGCTCATGCAGTACTACTACATTTAAACACAATTGTTCCCGTGAAGCGTTCCATCCTACGAATATAATAAAAAGTAAATCATGCATAATTAAAAAGTAACTCAATTTAGGCTACTTGGCTACACAATAAGGTTTCCATTACAGCACAGCGCACGTTCAATGAATGAATGGAAGTGGCTACCTTGTCTCGCAATAAATAATAGTGAAATACCCCCCAGATTCCAGTGCCCATCAGTCCCAACATGTAGCAATATAATCAAACAGTCCAAAAGTAAATTAAATACCAAGCCAAACCGAAAATCTTCTGCTTTTGACAGCCTACCGATATGCCGGTTACAGAAAGTGTTGAACAGTGTTGGCCCACTTTAAGAGTAGCCTTTTACTTTACTTCTAAGAATAAAATTCTATAACAGAAGCCTAATAAGAAATAAAGGCCTGCCTCGAATACAACCTGGCACCAAATAAAGGTCTGTGCTTTGCGCAGTCTAAGTAAATAAATGACCCCGGCTACAATTTAAGGATTTACGGTATACACCCATATGTGACCCATATGTGGAAAAACAGAAGAGAGCAAAAAAGAATCGGAAGCAATTGGTCTCCTTTTTTCGCAGTTCAATATCTGGACTGACCTTTCCCGAGACAATCTTCTCATAGATCTGAATGGGCTGGTCAGCAAAGAATGGGGGGTAACCTGCGGCCATCTCATAAATAAGCACCCCCAAAGCCCACCAGTCAACAGCTTTATTATAACCCTAAAGAGGGAGAGATGTAAGGAGAGGCAGAGAAAAGGACAAATAGAAGCAAGGTCAGTAAGAGACAAAAAAAGACATCATATCCTTTCATGACTAAAGCCCGGGCTACAACAGGTCCGCAACTGAATCACTTTGTTTGTGTAGCATAGCAATTGTTTTGGAAGACTGGACTAATTTTTCCGAACATACTATCACGACTGATGTAGCCAGTTCCATTGATTACAACTTACTTATTGCAGCTGACATAACACCAACGGA
The DNA here is from genome assembly GCF_046254945.1 of Alosa pseudoharengus. NCBI lineage: Eukaryota > Metazoa > Chordata > Actinopteri > Clupeiformes > Clupeidae > Alosa > Alosa pseudoharengus. The sequence goes on from NW_027468774.1 coordinate 43,488,857, forward strand.
CTGGTTCAGTTACGTGCCCAGAATAGCCTCCCTGTACTGTACCGTCCTCCCATGACTCGGATATAGCCAAGATCAAAACATACAAACGCACGCACACACACACACACACACACACACACACACACACACACGGAAGGGGCACTCACTTTGCTGAGGATGATTTCAGGGGCCAGGTACTCTGGGGTGCCACACAACGTCCAGGTCCGACCTTTCACCCTTTTGGCAAACCCAAAATCTGTTACCTGTGTAAGGATAATCAAACTTAGTGTGAACACTGAGACTCCCACACCCAAAACGGCACAATGCCTGAGCTGAAAGCATCTCGTGAGGCTGACACATGTTGTGACTGAGGCAACAGTTACAATCCTTATTGTTGTGCTTACTGTGACTAAGTATATGTGAGTCACTCCCTGCACAATGATCTAAAATCCCAAACATTTCTCACATTCTCACAGATATAGATGCAGGCCAAATCTCAGAGTCAAACACAAAAAGTAGCAACGTGATTGATGGGTATTTTTGGTATTGGGCTCTGAAACACAGCCAGTGGCCATATCTGGAGTAACTGGGAGAAAGTCATGCAGGGAATGACTCCATCAGGACACCCAACTCCTCCTCTGCTGTCAAATCCTAGGATAGGATAGCACAGGCAGCAGGTGGACGTACCTGTATGTAACCTTGCTGGTCTATGAGCAGGTTCTCCGGCTTAAGGTCTCGGTAGATGAGGTCTAGTGAGTGGAGATACTCGAAGGTCAGGACGATCTGGGCGGCGTAGAAGCGGGCATGGGGCTCACTGGGAAGGAGACAAGCACAAAACAACAAATATTTTAAAAGACTCTTCCCACCCTGTCCACCATCTGTTTGACCTTCTGCCCTCAGGCAGACGATACAGAACACTTAGAACACGCACCACTTGATTGTTGAACAGTTTTTACCCAAAGGCCATCACTACACTGAACACTACCATGAAATCATCCAGATAACTGGGATTGTGCAATAATTGTATTTATTTATGTTTACAGCATATGTTGGCCGTATACCTGCTGACTGTGTGTGAGTGTTGGTGGAAGGGGAATGTGCAAATGTTATTTATATAGTTTTATTTTTTTACTTATTTATTGCTTGAGATCTGTCCTCACTTGGTGCAATGAAATTCCGTTGTATTCTTTTAAAGTCACAATAAAAGGAATCTGAATCTGAACAAGTGATCATGAGAGCAACAGACTCAGTTACAGTTTCAATGACCTTCTTCACAGCCACATTTCTCTCAACACATAGAAATACACTTTTAATCTGATTTGGTATACAAAGGGACAGCTGCTTGGTTGACTTGAACTTAGACAGATTGCAGAGAACAGAATTTCATTCATGAATATAGGCATTCTAGTGTGTCATCTGTGCTATTTTACACTAAAGAAATTTGCATAGCCTAGTTTTATGTCACTCATAAACAACAATACTACAAGTGCAGGTTCTCTTGTTGTGTGTTAGTCTGGCTGTCCACTTGTGGCTCCCAGCTCATGTTTCACTTGCATTACACAAAGTGAATCTGAATACACAAAGAGAATCTGAATTCACAAAGTGATCTTGCGTCTGGTTAAATTCAGGCTAACAAAAACAGCCATTACACAATACTGCGCACAGTATAATAATGGAACAATTATTAAGCTATGGTGTTATGGTTGGTATGGTATTACTATAGTAAATATGAGGTACAACAACAACTCACCTGAACCTGCCAATTCTCCTTAAATGAGAGAACATCTCGCCCCCAGGAACGTATTCCATGACCATGTACAGGTTTGTGTTGTCCTGAAGAGCACAGACAGCGGGCATAAGTACAACAAGAGTCATTGTCAAACATGTCAGAAGGCATGATACTGACTGATATCATAAGGCTGGGCAGTATATATCAATTTTTAAGATATGTCGATATATTTTCAAACTAGATATCGGATAAGACATTGTTTATATCAATATAGTTTATTTTGCGTTAAAATGACTACACGTTTCTTCAATTCAGCAACCAAAAAAGAATTCTCTGACTTGTAAATTAAGTACATTCAGAATGCAAATTCTCAACGTGGCGATGTAGAATGCAACAACTGTGCTGTGGAGCTTGCCTGGTGTAACTATAGATAGGTGTTGTACTTTGCTCGGAAACCACTGCAGCTGTAAGTTTAATAACAATAATTGTGCCATGCTCTCACATGTTATATCCATTTCTTGTTAACAAACATAAAATAATATATATATATATATATATAATAAAATAAGTACACCCAAATAAGATGTACAGACACAGCCATCTTCAGAGCAAAGATTCTAGAGCGCTACAGAGTTTGTTTTTCCCCAAAGTAATGTTGCTGAACTGCAGGTCTACACAGACACCAGCAAAGATTCAGTTGACAAACAACCCCTGTTTAAACTATGAAGACAGTGTAGGCCATTTGCGTAGGCTTGGGTTTGCTATACATTTTAAGGCCAAATTAAAGTGCAACTAATAACCCTAATGCATAGCCTAATGCTTTGGTGGAAACAGGAAAAAAAATATTTAAAAAAAATAAAAAAATATTGTATATATAGAAAAATATCGATATATTGTATATCGCCAGGACACACAGGACACAGACACACACAAACAAGCAATGACTGTACCTTGAAGGAGTGCTCCAGCCGCACTAGGAAGGGGAAACTGACAGCCTGCAGGATGCGCTTCTCGTTCAGCGTGTGCTCTATCTGTTTGAGCTTCACCACCTGAGACACACACACACACACACACACACACACACACACACACACACACACACACTTCAGTGAGCAACAATACTAATGCCGCAAGGAGCAACCACATCAAAGCCACAGCAGTCATGGGAGTATCCATTTAGGCCACTCTACCTTCTGTTTGTCAAGGATCTTCATGGCAAAATGCTGGCCCGTTTCTTTATGTCGTACCAGCATGACCCGTCCGAACGAGCCCGTGCCCAGGGTCTTCAACCGATCAAACTGGTCAAGGGCTGCGGTGTTCTGTGGAGAGGGGAAAAACACTGTCAGAACTATAGTTGATAAATAAGATAAGGATTTGATTCTAATGAATCAGTAGAAACTCTAGTACAGTTTACAATCACTTAACACGCATGGCCTACAATCGTTCAGACCCATGTTAAGGAATACCATAGAACCATAAGCATTTACCATATTTCTGGAGCTTACAAAAAAATACTCTCCAAAACCTCAGTTATATATGGGGAAAAGATTCACCATTCATTTCATCATTCCTGCCTCATATCATTGCACCATATGCCCAGTAGGGGGCACACCCCCCCCACCCCCCTCAGACACTTAGTACCACAGTCACAAAGGTGAACTGAAGGTGAAACATACCAGGGCCTGCCTGATAGCGTGTGTACATGAGGGCATTCCTTCAATGAGTGAGAGGCCAGGGCGGCCATGTTGTGTGTGTGTGTGTGTGTGTGTGTGTGTGTGTGTGTGTGTACTGGTGGACTCACCTGTGCAGGGTTCTCCCATTTCCTCAGGAAGTCTTCTTTGGCTTTGGCGAGGAACTCCTTCACTGTAGGAGACAAGAGAGAACAGAGGCTTAGAGCACATACACTTCTTTTCTAGAGGATTTCAGCAATGATCTGATGCCTGATCGGCAGCCAACTTAAAACTGCACTCATTCACTCCTGAAGCGCCATGATATGAAAACCATAGGGGTGCTTGTGGTCGTTATCTGTTGGTTTCATAGACTGTAGGTTTGAGCCACATGATATTGTGGATGAAAAAAAAAGCAGTTAACCCTTAAAGGTGGGGGTTTTTGAACATTCTAACATAAGATTCCGTTCCGTAACAATTCAAGGTTCTAAAATTCTATGTTGAATACAATGAACCCAGAGCCTTATAGATAGATCCAGAGCCATATAAAGGTACCTTTATATGGCTCTGGATAGATCTATCTATCTATAAGGCTCTGAATGAACCCAGTTATTCTTTAGAACGTTCATTTTCCAACATTCCCGTCACACCGGTGTGATGGTACACCTTTATGAATGCATAAAATGGAAAATCTAAAAACTGGTTACAGTTGTTACACATGAAGCTTAGACCAGTGTTTTTTAACCACTGTGCCGGGGCACACTAGTGTGCCATGAGAGATCATCAGGTGTGCCGCAGAAAATTACCCAAATGTCACTCACTGGTCCAGAAAAGCAACTGTTGCATCAAAGAATTTATAACCACATGCTCTCATTGATTGTATGATTGCACTATTTGTGGTATGCAGGCATTGTACAACGGGGGCCCCATATCCAGTATTCACAGAAACATCACATATCCAGTTCATAACAACAATTAAATTAGATATAGTCACCTACAAATGAAACAGAGGGCGCTTGTTTTATTAAGCAGGTCTTGCATAGAAGCCATATTAAGGCCATATCTGTGTATTATTTGACATTTTAGGCTATGGTATGTTTATTTTTTCTTCACACAGGATGTTAGTGTGCCGTGGGACATTTTAAGTGTCAAAAGTGTGCCGTGGCACAAAAAAGGTTGAAAAACACTGGCTTAGACAAATAACCTAAACCTGGGGGGAAAAACCCTCTCATGTGGGTGTCAATAGTGGTTGAAATAGATCAAGTCATTGTAGTTCTTAGAAGAGCACAAGATATATATGATAAATCAAGTTTATGACTGGTTACACCGGCAAGACAACCAACTCATTATGCAACTTCAGTTCTCTACATTCATTTCTTACATATTTCATAACAGGATATGTGACTGAAAGGCTTCTCAGTTGGAGATGTAACTACACATGGGTGGATTATCATGGGGACATTATCTAAGAGGCTGAGGGCTGCAATACTGTTTAGTTTGATAGCCAAGACGGCACAATTTTAATATAGCTATATCTACATTGTTATAACATAGCCATATGTTGTTAGGAATTTGAACAACCAAAATAATAGTGAAGTTTACTGACTGACTACTGACATAATTTTGAGGGAAGCCCTAAAACCAAGTAATTCAGATCATCATATTTTTTGGTTAGTCTACAGCCATAGCAAGAATAAATTGCCATAATTTCCCTCTGGGGATGAATAAACCAATCAATCAATCAATCAATCAATCAATCAATCAATCAATCACAAAAGGTAACCTATATCAGTTTATATATCAGCATCAAATAAATAAAATGTCTTAATAGCAACTTTGTTGTCTATAAAAATACAACAAATATTGACACATTTGACTAGTTGAGTCTTCGGAAATAAAAATCAACACAGAAAATGAAAATCCAGTACAACAGCTTCTTTTCAGTCAGTCCTTTTCACTGGTCTAATCTGTCTAAGCGTATAACCTGGTTGGTCTAGTCGCAGCGAGTATTATACTTGTTTGCAGGGCCCATGGCTATCTCCACTAAACCAATGCTAGCACCGGTCCAATTTCCACAGCTGCAAGAGGCATATTGACCAGATCCCTGCATTATATAACACATCCTGCCCCGGCCAGCCACACAGGAAAACTGGAGAGGCAGAGCCCCTGATCGATAGTATCCACCACTGTGTGCACATGCACATGGGTGGCATCTGCCTTTAAACCGCCACACAAAGCCCCAAAGTTCAGACCGGCGACACGTTAAAGAAGAAGCCTTCTCCTTTTGCCCTGAAACTGCCTATCGCCGCCCATACACGCCGCTGTCTCATGCACAATCATATTTGGTGGCCTTATCTTTATTGGGCTAAACGCTCTGTGGGAACATCCAGATTACAGCAGGGCCTTCCTCATTCCACACCACCACTACTCACATGTGTGAGAGAGAGAGAGAGAGAGAGAGAGAGAGAGAGAGAGAGAGAGAGAGAGAGAGAGAGTGTGTGTGTGGAAAAAGAGAGAGAAAGTGAGGGTATACACACAATTTTATGTTACTGTTTCCTGTAATGCTGTCAATGTTCTAATTGTTATGCTGTTTTAATTGTGCTTTGGCAACACTGTACTTACTTACAGTCATGCTAATAAAGCAACCTTGAATTGAATTGAATTGAATTGAATTGGAGAGAGAGAGAGAGAGAGAGAGAGAGAGAGAGAGAGAGAGAGAGAGAGAGAGAGAGAGAGAGAGAGAGAGAGAGAGAGAGAGAGAGAGAGAGAGAGAGAGAGAGAGAGAGAATAGTAAGTAAAGATCAGACAGACAAGAGAAAGACTGTAGATGGCTTCTAAACGCAATAGTTCTCAAATAGTCATCCACCAACACTGATCCAATAAAAAGTTTGACCATCTATCATTAACATCACACACTGTGACAGTCTTTTTGAACACACATGCAGTGGCGGCGATGCTATCTCTGGCCTGCCCCCCCCCCCCACCACACCCAGACAGAGCTGCTGCTCCAGTAGCCTGCTCCACTCCGCCCAGCCACACATGCACAGGAGGTGAGAAGAACTCGACTCCTCACAAGCCAACCAAACACATGCACAGGAGGTGAGAAGAACTCGACTCCTCACAAGCCAACCAGCCACCACAAACCCGTGTGCACAGAGTAAAGGAAATAAGATACATCAGTGGAGATAACCGAAAGCGCGCGCGCACACACCACACACACACACACACACACACACACACGGCTCTACATTTCCTGCCAGAAAGACCACAAGAAGTTTCCTCAAAAGGACTCTGAGCATTTGGCCCTTGTGGTTCATAGAAACCAACAAGTCCATTAGGCTCTTTCAACAGCAAAACAAAACAGTAGTGGCTTCTCTCTCGTCTATGTTTTTACTCCCCGGGTTCCATGGCGACCGCCCTGGAAGGATGCAGCCGGTTCCCACCCCTTACCCCACTCCAGCAGGGCCGTGGGACAGTCAGACGTGGAGCCTCCCCCGCCATCAGCTGTTCGAGAAGCTGCTGACTCTCGGGCCTCCCGTGATTCTTTCGACTCCCGTGGCTCTTTTGACTCCCTTGATTCTCGTGGCTCTTTTGACTCCCTTGATTCTCGTGGTTCTTTTGACTCCCTTGATTCTCGTGGCTCTTTTGACTCCCTTGATTCTCGTGGCTCTTTTGACTCCCTTGATTCTCGTGGCTCTTTTGACTCCCTTGATTCTCGTGGCTCTTTTGACTCCCTTGATTCTCGTGGTTCTTTTGACTCCCGCGACTCTTTCGGTTCTTTAGGTTCTCGCAATTCCCTGGATTCCAATGTCTCTTTTGGCTCTTTCGCCTCCCGCAACTCCCGGGCTTCTCGAGACTCTCGGGACTCCCTTTTCCCGCCGTGCCTCCGGGAGCTCTTGCGCTCGCTCATCGGGCTGCTGGGCCTCGTCCCGCTCACAGACTCATGCTTCCTTGGTGATGGAGGCTGCCCAGGGGCTGAGGCCGGGGCTGCAAGTGGAGGCTCTGGCTTCAGCACTAAAGAGGTAGCACCACAGCAGCGTCCTGGTTCACAGCTCACAGTGCCCTGGGTATTCAGTCCTCACAGTCCAGCCTGCAGAGAGCATGAGCCTCTCAATCTCCTCTGTGGTCACTGTAGTCACCACAGCTGCTAACTTTACCCAGCACAATCAATTGGACCCTTGCTCCGTTTCAATCCTTATCAATATTTATTCTGCACACAGAGTAGACACGCAGGCACACACACACACACACACACAGTATTGATCCTCCCTTGGGTCCGGTCACCAGGAGGGGCATCATCACCAATCACAACAACAAAGGTGAGAGACTGACAGCTCGTAAAGCCAATCCCCTGGTTGGCTACTAACCATACTTCATTAACAGTTGTTACGGTGACTGGACACAAGAGGTCGAGTGGCGCTGGAGTGACATGGAAAACCACCCTGGAGCTCAACCCACCAACACACAACCATATCCTGTGTGTGTCCTCCAGCAGACAAAGCATATCCATCTACCGTCCATCCCTCCATCCATCCATCCATCCATCCATCGATCAGACCCATGGATGGATCAGTAGTGCCCAGCGGCAACTGTGTGCCACTTTGACGTAAAGCAGGCTGGGAAGTGTGGTGGTGCTGGTGGTGGGAGGGGAGGCTGTGGGGTCAATGGGGCCAAAAGGGGGTTAGCAGTGGTCTGGGCATCAGATAGGGGGCGCGCTAAACCAGATATCATCTCCACAGCCAAATAACGCTTGAGCTTCCAGCCGCCACTCGGTGTGGGGCACGTCCCTAGTGGCACATGGCACGTGGCACAACGCCATGTATCCGAGCCAGTGAAATTTGCGGTCAGAGCAACAGTGGGTACATGAGCACAGAGATCCACAAGCTCATTTGACGAAACCCGGAGATGACGGCCGTATTTCTGGTAAGTTTACAAAATTTGTTTTCACTGCTTTTAAATCCAGTCGCTATGTGGTTCTTTAAGTCCTGCAGTCAGCATGACAGTAAAAAGCAGAGCGGGGAGGGAGGCAGGAAAGCAGCATCTGAGCTTTACAGTAGAGAGGTAGACACCCTGGCCATGGTGAACATGGGGAGCAGACAAGGGCGGGGATGCAGCTTAAATGCTGTTGAGCGATGCAGTGCTGTTTATTTCCCATGTATATCTTGAAGACCTTGCATGTGCCACATTAAAAGGAAAACTGGCTACAACCTCCTGACTAAACAAAGGCTGGGGGCAGAAGGGAGAGACAAAGAGAGGAGCAGAATGAGACAGTGAGTCAGTGAGTGGGAGTGTATGGAGTGGGAGTGTATGGAGTGGGAGTGTATAGGGAGAGTGTGTAAAGTGACAGATGGGTGGAGGGAGGGGGTGCAGACAGACAGTCAGACAAAGCAGACAGACAGACAGACAGACAGAGAGAGAGAGAGAGAGAGAGAGAGAGAGAGAGCGCAGAGAGGGAGAGAGGTGGCCAGACGGGGGGGAATCACATAAACACAGCGCAGCACACACGGATCGACACTCTATTAAGCCCCACGCTACAGGACTCTGGCCCGCGCCGCTGACGGACACACGGACGTCTCCCAGGAGACAGACACACGGGCGCGATGGAACTCCTGTGTGACGCAGCCAATGCCAGGCAACAGAGCAAACACGAGACGCTGCATAAAGAGAGCATTGTGCGAGTGTTAGTGTGCGTTTGTGAGAGAATGTACGTGTGTGTGTGTGTGTGGGGGGGGGTAAAGCACCGTAAGTCACACACCCCTGTCCAAATCTCTAATCAGGGAACAATCTGCAGAACACCGCAAGCTCGTCCAATGCCCCAGCTTCCTGTTTCGCTGCTTTCACTACACTGCTACTGTTTTAAAACAAAAACAGCTAGACAGAGAAAGCCAAGCGCTTCAGGGGATGTCACCATCCCAGTTGAGCAGCTGAGGCCCACATTTGGCTTTTCAGAAAAAGAAATCTTTACACAGTTTAGGGGACTGTACTGGACCACCCTCACCTATTTGAGTTAAGCAGCTAGATAACCAAGGACAGTGACAGCTTTTTAAAGAGCAATATACAGAAGCATTATGCTTCCTAATTTTTGGATTTCAGGTAGTTCTTTTTATTCACACTACACTGCATTCATTTAACATGCATAACATAGACTAAAAGAAACTGTCCTTCTTCAAATGGAAGATTTATTGAACGACTCATTCTGTGAATCCATCCCAAATCTGACTCTACCAAACCACATATTGATGACAATGGTTCAATGATGACAGGAGAGGCCTGATTTACAACCTCACATGCATCTACGAGAGCCAGACCGAGCGAATGGCAGCAGCAGCAGTCAGAAGATCTCCTCAGACGAGCTGCTCACAGCCAACCACCCCCATCAGCCGTCCCTCCTCCCACCCACTCAGCCAATCAAAACACTCACTCCAGCCAAGGACCCCCGCCCCTCAATCCCACCCCCCCCCCCCCTACCACCACCACACAAACACACAAAACCCTTTTTGAGCAGCACAGCTCTGTAAAGTCAGTCAGTCAGGCACTCACTCCAGCGGCAGGCCTCAGGCTCGTCCGGCAGCTGGAGGTGACTGTCGTTCTCGCGACTGCCCAAGCACGGTCCGGCGCGCTGGAACAGTCTCCCCGCCAACTTTTGCAGAACCGACATGCCACCAGAGGGTGTGTATGTGTGTGTGTGTGTGAGAATGTGAGTGTGTTTATGTGAGAATATAAATGTGTGTGGCAAAAAGTAAAAACAAGTGTAGCCTTATTGGTTAAGTGTGCCCAGTCCCCAAGTCCAATCAAGAGCTCGCACCACCCCTCCGTCTCAGTCCAACTCGATGTTTTGTCCAGACCTCTCCAAACTTCCTTTAAGCCTTTTTGTGCCACCCCCACCTCACACACCTCCACGTCACTGCGTCCACCACTCTCTCTTCCTCCGTCCTGCCTGAGCTCAGACTCGGCCAGCAGGCAGGCGGGCAGCGCTTCTCCACTTCCTGTCGCGCCACACACTGTCCACCCAGCCCTTTCCTGTGGGCCCGAGGCTCCCCGAGGCACCAGGAAACTCCCGCTCTTCCCCTGACCGCTAGCGGAGAAAAGGGCAGGTAGGGCAAGAGTGCTGCTGCTGCTGCTGGTGGTGGTAGTAGAGTGGTCGTGGAGGGCAAGAGGAGAGACATAGACATTTGCTCCAGAAGCTCCAAAAGCTGCAAACACCACCCCACCCTCCAAGACAGGTGAACTTTAACCCTGCCAGTCGTGGCCCACGATCTCCTTAAGGTCCTTCCCGACCGGCGCGCTGCAGGTCCTCGTCCTCCGAACCATGCAGATGTACTGGAAAACTGAGTCGACTCGGCGTGTGCCTGCGTAAGCCCCCACCACCACTACCACCACCACAACTCTGACCACCATGCCCCTGCACCTGTTCCTGGGCATCAGGGTGGACCTTGGGCAGACACAGCTGATTGGGGGACTGGCTTTAGTGGGGGGAGGGCACTGTGTGAGGTTAAGTGTTTGAAAAATGTTTGAGAGTTTAAAATATGATTTGTATGAGAGAGACAAAGAGAGAGTCATAGAGTAATGTCAGGTGTGTGTGTGTGTGTGTGTGTGTGTGTGTGTGTGTGTGTGTGTGTGTGTGTGTGTGTGTGTGTGGGGGGGGGGGGGGGGATGACATTAGTGCAGCTGGAAGTTACAAAGTGTGTGAAAACGCATGCTCCTTAGACTGGATGTGTGTGTGTGTGTGTGTGTGTGTGTGTGTGTCTGTGTATTTATGTGTGTGTGTGTATGTGTGTGTGTGTGTGTGTGTGTGTGTGTGTGTGTGTGTGTGTGTGTGTGTGTGGGGTGGGGGGAGTTGTTATTTTTGTATATAATAAGGTTTGTTTGTTTGTTTGTGTGTCCATGAGTAGGGGAGAACTCCAAACCTGCCCTCCTTGAGGGGATTGGCTTACCAGCTCGCACTGCTACGGCTTAATCACCCACCTCCATGAAAGGCTTCAGAATAGGAACATAATCTGCCAACCCCCTACCCCCCCAGCCCTGCACCCTGCCCTAGTCCTCTCCAGTCCCCCCCCCCCCCCCCACTCCATACCAACGCCACCCTCACAATCCCACCACCAGCGGCAGCAGCAGCACACGTGCCACACCGCAGCTGAATGTATCGGGCATATTCAAATGACATGCAGTCCCATGCAAATAGAAATCCACTCTTCACACTTACGCTCCACCGGCAGCCTGTTGCGAAGGCCCATTTCACACATCCCTGCTTCACCTCACGGCCAGCAGACACAAACGCACGCGCGCACTCTTTCTCTCTCTCTCACACTCACACACTCTTACAACCAGCGATGTCGGCGCTGGCTCTAAATTGCAGATTTTGCACAAGGTGTTTCGACAGTGGTGGCAGGCTGGATTTAAAAAATCTGGCAGCCACGCATGTGTTCCATTCCTGCGGTAGGGTAAAGCTAAATCACTCACACAACACAAGTGAAGAGGTAGTGGCTGGCCTCTGCAGGACAGTTTGGTGGTGGTGGGGGGGGGGGGGGGGTTCTCCGGCGCCGAGAAGAGAAGTGAAGAGGAAATGAGATAAATAGGGAACAGAGAGTTGTTGGGATAGTAGGAAAGGAGGAAGAGAGAACAAGAGAGAGCAGAGCTGCCCAAAGATGGGCACAAGAGGGTCACACACACACACACACACAAGTAGTCTTGTTCTAAACACTGGGCTATCACATGATGTTCAAGAGACTCCTCAGCGTCACAGTTAAGCCTGGAGTGGATCACATCGACTGGATCATATGACACCTCTACAGCCCAGAAAATGCCGCCCCCCCCCCCCTGACACACACACACACACACCACCACCAGACTTCCAATACCCCCCCCCCCCCACACACACACACACACACACAGGACAACGCACACAGCCCCACCATCACTACTACTTTGTGCGGCCACTGATGTGACTGCCACAGAGCGTGAACATAAACAGACTTCCTGTGAGGGGAAGCGTCTCTGCCTGCAGGTCAGGCGGGCCCGGCCCCCTGAGGGTCACCAAACTGTATATTTTTGCATGCGGGCCCTCACAAGAGCCAGAGCGACCCAGCGCTTTAGTTCTAGGTCCCTATACCCTCCATTGCCATCTGACCTACACTGCACTTCTCCTCAAACTTTGCCACTTTCCCCATCTCCTTCTGAGGTCACAAAGGCAACTTTTCCGATCTCGGAGAGGTTGATAATGAGCTTGTCAACACCACGTTATTTTCCTCTCCATTGCACATGTGGTATAAAACTCTACTTCCCCTCCACAGGTATGCTTTGTATACTGCCACCCGTATCTTCTTCTGACTCAGAAAACAAAATAACAGCAAACATAAAAAAAAAAAAAACTGTTGACCTATGCTCCATCCTAAAGGATCCACTGTCTTGAGACAATGTGCAGACAACACTGAAATACAAAACATTGGGGTTTGTTTCCTAAAATGTTCCCCAGAAAGAAAGAGATTGTTTTGAATACTGAACAGGTTGTGATAGTCGCGGTGGAACACTGCATTTGGGAACTAAAGCTTTGAATTGAAAATCCAAAGAGATAGCCTACCTGTTCCTTACTTCCTCTTTGTTACAGTCATCTCAAAGGTAGATAACAGCAATTTATCATCTAACCTGCCCCCTGAACAGTCAACTTGTGAATGAGGTTGCCATACCCAGACAAGGAAACATGGCTCCGAGCTACTGGAGTCCTATATCTTCAGTCTCACGAAAATATGTATGTTTGTGTTAGCAAACTCTAAACAACACGCATTTGAGGTCTTCATTTTAGCTTCTTCTATTCTAATTCATTATATACAGCAAAAAAATCTCTAATTATTTGGCATACCAAGACTATCAAAACTAATCTCAACCATGGAGGAAAAGCTTTGGTTGGCTTTGGTTGACACTAAGCACAACAAGTCTGGGTTCATGACACTCGTGTTCCATAACACGCTCTCTCTCACCCCACACATAAACACACGTTATGTTCCATTATATTCTACACGTTCTACACTTGGCCACATACTGCTGGACATTGCAGTGATAACCTTAATGGTACATTACGTTTTGAATACCTAACCAACCATGACAACGATAGGCCTACTTCAAATGCTACTGTGTTTGAAAGTCCTGGCTAGTGGATGCATTTTCAATATTTGCTGCAAGCATTACGCAAAGTTTTTTTTTATTATTATTATTATCTCACCTAGACATCATAACTGTGCATCACGTCACATTCAAAATCAAACCAAACTGTCACAAGTGCAATGGCAGGGTAAAAGGCAACGTTGCAGATCTCTACAGAGTGTAAAATGGCCAATGTCAAGCAATACCACCAAGTATTTCCTTTTTGAAGGCGAGGTTCAAAGACCCCTCAAACTGACAGGAAGGAGGGAAGTGGTTGAAGTAAGACCTATCGTGAAGCTTATCCAAACCTGTGCATGTAACATTTGCGTGTGTTAGTTCGTAAAACGACATTGGAAGAAAAAAAGTCAACAGGATTCGAGGGCCTTGACCGACTGCTGCTACTCATCTTCAGGAGAGCAAAGAAAACAACTAAGCTAGTTAGCTAGCTACGCGTTTACATAGGTGTTTCAGTGCCTTGGCTACCTAGCCAGTCAGCTAATAATACATAATCGAAAGTGTTCCCCATTGACATTTGGCCCACCTATTCAGGTGATGCATGAAGACCCGAAATAATTCTGCATCATACTAAGGTTGCTAGCTATCCAGCCAATTGACTAATGTTTAACCATACAAGCAAACTCACCACTCTCCATCTCGTTGCCCTTGTTCTTGGCGGTGGGCGCGTTGCCCATGATTGCAGGCCAGGTAGGAGATCCCTTGATACAGAATTTCTTGCGATTTTCTTTACGTCCACTTCTCAATCGAGTCTTCAATATCTAGAGTCGATGCGCACGTAGTCTACAAACATAATTCGCAACACGTCTATACCAATCGTGGTATCTCCCCGTTGTTTGTTCTACCTTGCGTTGAAAAAAGTCCGTAGGTAACGTTTGCTAGCTAAGTAGCTAGCTAGCGAATAAACGCCAGCTAGCTCTCTGAGTTAGCTATTTAGCTACCTTTGGGTTGCAGTAAACTGCTAGCCAACTAATGTTTCTCGGCTCCCTGGGTACAGTAGAAATCGTCGAAACCAGTTCTTTGCGTGTATCTCTACCCCTCGAACGTAGCTAACGCTACCCCCTCAGACTCTACTGTAGCACCCAGCAAGGCCCGGACTCTGCTGCTGGAGAAGCCAAGACTTCTCTAACAGCTGGTATTATTTCTCTAATAAAAAATAATTTTCCCCTTTCCAGTTGGTCCCTGCCCCGATGACTTTCTAGGATCCAGAACCGCTGCAGCTAGCTAGCTTGTTCGCATAATTCGACAGACCCCCATTAATCCTCCGACTACAGCTAACGTTAGAGGGAACTCCAGCTTCAGACAGAACCAATCCCCTAAATCTTTCTTATTGGTCAATGTTCAGATGACAGGCTCAAAGAATGTCTTTGATTGGATACAGTTTTGCATGTGTGGTCTGTGCAGAATTGTGATTTGTCAAAGACTATCTGTCAGGTTAACTTTGTCCCACCCTCGCAGTCCAATGAATAACGTCATCTATTTTCATACTATTCATACAGTTAAGATCCACATTTCAGTTCAGTCATTTAGAACTGCAACTTAACTGTGCAAAACATTTCGTAGATCCACATAAATTATTCTGGCCAGCAGCCCATGGCTTCTGAAACGAAATGGCCTCTCCCGCCCGACTAATCTGTGATTGGCTGTGTGACGTCAAGATGGTCTATTTTTAGAAAGTTGGTCAGAATTTAAAGCACGCGGACACCCTACGTTTTTAGAATATAAAAAAGAAGTCGGTTTTATGGCAAGTCACAACATTGAGGTCACTTCTGTTCTGTGTGTATAAGCGTATTATTAGAACGTTTGATTACCGTTTTCCAATGGGCAGGAAAATATAAAAAAATGGCTACACAGCATGGGAATTGTTGAATCATTAGGGGGCGTCTTGCTCGAGTACATTGACCGTTTCATAATAACACAGCAAAATCCAAAGTCTTTTTAATGGCAAGAATACTAGGAATTGCACTGCAGTTAAACTATACAATTTCCCTAATGTGTCTGGCAATACGGTTATACTTTAACGTGGTAGAATCCAAAATTGTCATTAACTGGCTAAACTGTTAATTTATTATAAAACAATACATTACTAGGTTCGGCATAAGGGAGGGGAAAAAAACATAGGCTCTTATGTTCCTGTGTTGCATGGTTGCGTGCTGTAACTGCTCACGTTGCTTAGCAACAGGAAGCGAGCTGATCCACTCACTCCAAAATGACTGGTGCTCCTTTTTTATGAATGAAACCAGAAAAAATGTGCCAGGCTACTCTCTATTCCCTTGTATCAGGCACCACACCATTTTGCATGAACAGAGAGCATGACATACGGCAATGAGCATAAACAAAAGGAGTGGGAATCAGACACCATAACCATAAAAAAAAAACTTCATCCTGTCTAGCATATGGCATTTAGTGGATATGCAATAGCATGAAATCGAATTATTTATTAAAATTTGAAATGACAGGTATGACAGCATAAAAACATACATTTTTTAAAAACAAGTAGAGAAAGAAAAAATCATGCAAAAACAGCTTAAAGCAACACCAAAGAGTTTTTGTACCTTAAAATAATGTTTCCAAAATCGTTTCAGTGGTTAATCAACTCGTAAAAGGGTGAACGGCACTTCTGCATTCGCTTCGCTTCTATGTAAGTTTGCCAGATCGGGTAGCGGTTCTGTAGTTTGATGGAATGAGACATAAGAAACTACAAGTTTGACTTGCATCTGATGTCGCAATACATCGTACTTTCATAAAATCATACCTGGTCTGACATCGTTATTTGCAAAGCCAGTGCTGGATAAATAGCATGCGTGCGACAGAGGAAAAGTTCTTAAAGCTCAGAGGAGTTGTGTTGTCTTTTAGTTCTACTCATAGGCATTCCCCATGAATAGAGGAGTGTAGGGGCTGCAGGCATGAGCAGGGGAAGAGCTTCCCTTTAATATGTTCGTGTGGGTGCACAGGTAGCTACATCGATGTGATCACGTCTTTCACAAAGTATTGGAAAAGAAAAGATAGGATTCCAATTATATGCAGCAATGTTTTTTTGCACTCTCTCTACTCCTGACTCTTTGTCAACTCACCCCACACTGGGATGAGAATTGGATAATTGAAGGTTAGGTATATTTGCTTTAGAACATGACATGGGAGACTAGCTCTTTTGGCAACTCTGGGATTATGAATCCTTGGCCTCGCCTTTGCAGATCATGTACTTGATGTGAGCATCCCATGACAAGTCAGACAAAATCTAAACTCCAAGATGACACTCTGTCTACTGGTAGTCCAGTGATGTTGAGAGGGAATGTTGTCCTCTCTCCTGGCACTAATAGCAATTGTCATCTTAATTCCATGATCCACCATCACTTCTCACCCACTGTTCCTTTGATGACCATCTGCTATGTCTGCATTCCACAGCAATGTATAGAAGGGATTCTATAATCTTTGCCTTCCATCAAGACTAAGAGCAGAGACTTTCTGATGAGGAGACAGCACTCAAAAAATCCTCCATAGAAATGCATCTTAGTTTGTAACGCCAATATGGCAGTTGTCTACGCATATCACACCCCTTCCGCGGCAAAACGTTGACATGTGAATACATTGCGCCAATCATGTGCCATGTTGTGAATACATTGAGCCAATAATGTGGTGTGTTGTGAAGACATCTTGCCAATCATGTGTTGTGATCTCGCCGCTGGAGCAAGATTGCAGTAGATTGGTGTCGTGAAGCCTTGCGCACGCGCATTTCTGCCGAGATGAATGCCCGATGAGTGCCCGTGCCCAAAAAGCGTTGCCGAGTGGAGGGACTTGCCTCAAAGGACTTTGCTAAGAGTCAGTCAAGGCTTTTATGATTCCTCATTTGTGGAATTGTTAACAGTATGCTCAACATTCTAGCTATAGTTTTCGGATCACACACACACACATACATACAAACAATCTCTTTACCTTGTATCTAACTAATTAATTATCAGAGTTAGTTTGCATGTTTATGGTTATTGTTGTTATTCTGTTAAATTCTACTCTGTCTATTATTACTAAAATCAGTTATCACTTTAAGTCAATAAAAGCCTCTACTAAGAACTTAACATAAACATAATGCTCAGAAGTGATTCTATTTTGGTGATGTAGTATTAAAGTGTAGAATCAAGAATGTCTGATGTTAGTGACCTCTTGCACCCCCCTCTCACAACCAATCAACCAGATATAACAAAACATGGTTTATTTGAAGACATATAGAAAAACACAGAGTATTAGATGTACAGTATAATACACTTGACCACCCATACAAACCCCGTCACCTGCATCCTCCACTAAGGAAGAGTTGTTGGTAAATACAGACGGCCAATGAGGAAGAGTTGTTGGTAAATACAGACGGCCAATGAGGAAGAGTTGTTGGTAAATACGGACGGCCAATGAGGAAGAATGGTAAAGGCACACATTCACATTTAGCCCAACAGGCCACCTGCCCATTTCCTTAGTAAAGAGTAAAGACTTTAAGGTATAAATAAATATTTAAATTATAGATATGATTATCCCAAGATCGTAGCAGCTATGCTTGCTTCAATGTTCCCTAGTGCTTTTGCAATGAGGCTCTCGATACGATACATTCTTCAGCCAGAGGCGCACAACGTCTATCTGCTGTAAGTGCATACCAGCGGATAAAACAAACATACTGAAGAGGTTTGGGGGCTGTTAAGGCTTAGCTGGCTCAGTGTGTCTTTCAGGCAGCCACTCCCTTCTCACTTCTCAGGCTTGACTGCCTGGACTGAGCGAGGCCGTGGATGTGCTCCTGTGTCAGGTCTACATGCAGAGTCCGTCTTACATGCAGTCCATGGAGTTGTCTGGCATCATTCCAAGACCAAGGGGTGGCGCTTTGCCCCCAGCACAAGAGGGCATCGTGGTATTGGGGGCCGGATCCACATTCTCCAGATCCTCCATCTTCTCCGCACTCCCCTCCCAGTTGATGTGGAAGCGAGTTACACGTGGGTTGGAAGCCAGAATGTTCCTCTGGAGCTGAAAGAAAAAGCACAAAAAGTTGTTGTTAATGTTCTGTTTGCTGTGGTGTGATGTCAAACATACAAACAAACTTAAGAAAATAAATGGAAAATAGCTATTTCCTGCTGCCAAATACAGGGTTTTTGCAGATAAACAAGATCATTGTTTGATTCAAAGGACTTTTATCACATTCATAGTTGGCAAGACGAGTATAAAAAATATGGAGGAAAATGAGAAGTACCCATCCATTATTTTATTCAGATTCACAGAACTGTGTGCATGAAATAGTGTGTGTATATGTGTTTCATGCATGCCCAACATTTTTGTCAGCCATCTTGAGCAGGTCACATATAGTTTATAGTCCATGTGTGTTGCAACCAACTGAAATGTGTAGCATGAGTAAAATGTCAGTGTCTTCCCAGTTTTTGAGGTTTAACCAATCAATTAATACCAATCAATGGTACATTTTAAACTTTTTAAGACCTCACAAAAACCCTAACATAGGGTTTCTGGGTTCACTTGCCTCTATGTGGTCTATGTAACCTGTTATTATAGAGAGGTTTCGATCTATGGCATTTCCCCCACATTAGGCCTACATTGTTGTGTTCAAAGCTAGCACACACCAAGTCGAGGATTGGACATCTGAAAATGTCGGGCCTCTGAGAATCTACGGTTCAAATCAGTGCAGGGTACCCCCAGAATTGTCAGACCTAAATTTAAGACTTTTTAAGACCTTTTTAATACCAGATGAAATTTAATACCTACATCGCACCCATTCGGATAGAATAAATAATATTAAAGGTAAGATTAAACCTCAAATAATTACTATTTACAAGTGTTTGAACATGCCAACATGAACATGACAGCAGTGCAGTGGCAACGCAAAGCTTTGTCGCGGTAGTAACGTGACTGAATGTCCCGCTTCATGGACAAATTTACACGGAATAGAACCTAGTTGATTTCAGGGATTAAAGTGGGAAAAAAAAATCGTTTGACTGAACTTTTTTCAGGCCATAAGTCATACGTTGTTCATATCTACCTATAGAGATAGCACCCCTTTTGCGGTCGCGACCTATTGTTTTTTAATGTACAAAAAGATGCAAACAGAAAGTAAAGCACCAAATAAACACCAAAACGAGGCTACAGGGTACTAAGTTACTATGTAATTAATGCTACCTACAGGTGAATGCATAGAACATAACAATCCTATGGTTTGTGTACCCTGTAGCCTCGTTTTAGCCGCCAATGGCCGCCATGTGAATAAGGCGAATTGAGAGTGTTCTTCATTGAGATTGAGTTTTCCTGTTGAACAAAACAATATTTCAATACCATCCCTAACCATTGCTGATTAGCCATTGCTGTTCTTTTCTACTGCAGCAATACTGTAGCAAGGCTTTAACTTACACTTATTTAATTACTTCAGGCCAAAAGTGTTTAAAGGGGAGATTTTTCTCTTGTTAATATGCAATTCAACACTAAGTAAAATCTATAAAATCAAGTTTGCAAGACTTCACATTTCCTCATCAAAGTAATGAATCAGAACAGTCTAGATATTGTTCATATTTCCATTTGTTGCCTCATCTGCATTTAATGAAAACATGGTAATTTTGAGTTTTACAGACAACTCAAGTTTTCCAATGAGCAGCAATACTGTGTGCGCTCATGCAGGAGGTCTGCGCATCTGATAACGACAATCATGTTGCGCTATGAAAGAACATGCGTAGCCTACTTTCTGAGCGCAAACATGGTCAGCCATCAGTGTTGCCACAGTTACCTTGAAAAAGTAATCTGATTACTCCTTTAAAAGGTAACTTAGTTGCTTTACTGATTAATTGATTTTAAAAGTAACTAAGTTAGATTACAAGTTACTTTATTAGTTACTTTCAGCAGCTGCTGACAACACCCCCAACGCCTCAACATAAAAATGATAACCGGTTTTGCCAATACTCACTATACTGGAAGTGCATTTTATAAGCAATGTATAGCAGACATCCCAACCTAACCTACTTAGATACTGAAATTCAGATGTTTGTTCAATAATGTCTAAGTACACCAAATAAGGAAGGCCTATTGATAGAAATTGTTATAGTAAAATATGTAGATTTTTTTTCATGTAGCCTTGGCAACTAGCAATCTTGTAGCCTATAGGCCTGAGTAATATGCAAATGAAATTACACTTGTTAAACTCACCTCAACAAGTCTTTTGCAATCATTTAACCCGCCGTGAGCAATGCTAAAGTCGCTGTTACAAACAGTGCAGCGTGCAAGACTATCATTATGTTTTAATCTTTTGAGACAATTGGGTACACTTTTGTGTAGTCTGATGTGAAATGGGTCTTAAATCTTCCTTTTTGAGGGGCACTGACGCTGCCATGACGTTTCTGTTCCTAGATACACTGACTGAACTGATTAATTATGTTTGGGAGAAAAGAGATATAAAGAGATATAAAGAGTTCGGGGGTTCCATGTTCCATATGTGTTGTGCATGCATTACTTGAAAAGAACTAGCTTTAGTTATGTATGAACAGTGAAGGTAACGATCTCTTGTGAAAAACGTGAACTTGAAGAAGTGAAAATTTAACAATATGAACTATGAATATTGAACAACTTGAAGCTACATCTATACGTGTGAACATGCTTAACAAAATATGGGAACAAAACATGGGAACTAAACGTGCATTACGAATATAATCAGTGGGAGCCCTGCTTGTTTCCCTACAACAATTAAGAAGCTTCCATCTGGGGGTGATGGAAGACAGTGACACCCTCAGTGTGTTTGAAATGTCCAGTCGATTGCGTAATTTGGTCTTAGTTGCAGTCATTGCCGAAAACCCGGCCTCGCATAGATACGTGGTGGGAAACGTTTTCAGCGCTTTTACGGCTCTCGGGATATTCTGCTTTGGTTTTGATCCAAAAACCCGCCAGAGAGGTTTCCTTATACACACTCTTAACACCACCGTCATTTGCAATTTCGATCAACTGCTCTTCCTCCTGCGCTGACAAGTTAGGACTGGGATATTGACAAATGGTTTGCTGACCCACTCATTGGTTTTTCCGTGGATCTTTGGAGGATGGGAAGTAACGCTCAAACTCATTTGAAAGCGCAACAAGGTGATCGCGCACCAGCTGCAAAGGAAAGGGCCCTGCCTCAGTCTCTCCCAAAACCCCCAATACTGTTTGGAACTTATCTGGTCCACTCGTCGTCCCCACAAATCAAGCTTGGCTTTAAATGCAGCGACTTTATCTGCCAGTTTAAAGACAGTCGTCATTCTCTCCTGGAGTGACAGGTTGAGGTCATTAAGCAACCCGAATATGTCACACAGGTAAGCGAGTTTTGACACCTAGTCCTCATCACTAAAATGCGCAGCTAATGGTGACTTTTTTTCTGTACGAAATATCTTCAGTGGCTCTCGCAACTCAAACACTCTGGCCAGTGACCTGCTAAAGATGCTTGTTTTTTGTTGCTGTTTTTGTTCGCCAAGAACTGATCAAGTGAAGTGAGCTGACCTGAGGCTGCGCAGCGCTGAAGGCAATATGTAAAAGTGTTGAAGGCGGGACAGACAGACGTAAGAAAATAGACCTTGCAAAATGCAAACATGCGTGCAATCAAACAACTGCATATAGGCCTATGCCATGTAAAAACGTGACATTATTGCGAATTAAATTTAGTTTAGTTTGCATGCATTTTTTTTAAACTCATGTCGTAGTCTACGGCCGGTACCGGGCCGCGGCCCGGTGGTTGGGGACCGCTGGCCTACATGACAATAATCCCCAAGACAAGAAGAAAGCAAAGAATATATATTTTTATTAAGGAAAATGACAAAAATAGTAACGCACAGTAACTTAGATAAGTAACTTTAATCTGATTACTGGTTTGTAAATAGTAGCGCGTTAGATTACTCGTTACTGAAATAAGTGGTCAAAATAGACTAACGCGTTACTAAGTAACGCGTTACTGGCATCACTGTCAGCCATAGATAAACGTAGCCTATCTCGTCATGGTGGCTAGTTGCACCAGGTAGGGAAGATGTCCTGAAGAACGTTAACCTTATGGCGGTCTTCTGATTGTTGGCGTGCTAAAACATTTTCCTATTGCATCCATGAACAATTTTCTTGCAGCAAACCGCGCAAAAGCAAACCCCTGGCACTTTATTTTTTTACACCATGGCTTGTTAGTTCTCCCCCGTTTCCAACAGCCGCCCATCTCCATTTATTTTTTTAACTTTTGACACCTGTGCCTTCCTTTATTGTTGTTTATGTAAAGCACATTGATGTTTATGTAAAGCACATTGAATGACCTCTGTGTATGAAATGCGCTATATAAATAAACTTGACTTGACTTTAGCAACGCATCCATGACAGCTAGTGGCCTTGCCAAATAGACGCACACAAATCATGACGCTAATATGCGAGGTTCTGGTAGGCCTACTGGTTATGGTTTTGTGCTATACATTAATAATAGCAAAGTTTTAAGTTGACTATTTTAATTGCATGGTTATTTTTTGTCAACATACGCTCACAACCTACTGTCGTTAAAATGAGGCCTAAGCAAAATAGGCTACAAGGCTGTCTGTGCGTCACAAACACGACTGACCCCCTTACTCAACAGTTCGCGATATTTTTATTTCATGTTAACATGCTCAGTCAAAACCTTCCGTCGCAAATTGTGAAAACAGACGGGATAGGCATAGGCTATGGTTTATATTGAGTCGCTTTACTGTTAGTTGCATTGATCAAAAACTGTAACAATAATAGTAGGCTACATCGGGTGGCAGCAGGCTATCTGTTCAAGTCATAGGTGACACCCAAAATGAATGACCTCCCCTGACAAGAGTTCGCGATAGTAAGAAATTGTCTACATTGATGCACGGAAATAACACAGCCTCCAAATTCGCACAGAGCTCACAATATCATATCCAAAAAAGTTAAACGGATTGGGCAACCTCATCAGCTGTCTCGATGGGGTCACTATAATCCAACTTTGACCATCCTCCAGACGTGTTCTTTTTTTTTAAGCAACCGCCCCAGGCCAATGAGACAAGCGTGTAGCTACAACATAAACAAAGCGAAACTCATGGGTGACGTATCTTCTTGAGCGGTCTGATTGAGACACAGAAAGTTCTCAAGAACACTATTAGGTCTTTAAATATTTACCATCACACACATTCATTCATCGGAGCTAATATTTGTAGTTGCCTTAAAAAAAGGAAAAGAAAAGGTGATAGACCCCCCTCCTATTTTTTTTCCTCACCGGATCTGCATGACGGAGAACTTTAATCCTTGTCTGATTTACGCTACGTGAGGATATTAGACTAAATCTACTGATCATTTGAAAAATTAAGACCTCCGTGAAAAAATTCCAGACTTTGAGGTGAAATTCAATACTTTTTAAGGCCTTTATTTAGGAAAATGAAATGTAATACTTTTTAATACTTTTAAGACTCCGCGGGTACCCTGCAGTGTGATGTGTGCTGCATCATTGGCATCGACAAACCTCTGCTAGCTTGTATGCAGCTGATTCAGCATGTTGAACAGGCGTTGGAGCTGTTGGTAAAATGATTGCTCCGACTGGCTGTTCAATTTACCTATCTGTTGTCAAAAAGTACAGTGTAAGGAGATACAGTCCTGGCAGTGTTTTGCATCTGGACTACTGGATCTATTTATGTGGTTTCTACAGCAAGATTAGAGTGAAAATGGTAAACAAGTGCAATGAGTGCTGCTCTGTTTACATTTTGTACATCTAGAATGTACACCACTCAGAATGTACTTGGTAGCTGACCATGGACAGTAGTTTTTGCAGGGGTGTTCCAGTGCAACTTTTCTGGCCTAGTACAGGCAACACAAGGCAACTTAACAGTCAGTCAGCGTCGCAGGTGATGCTTTGCCATGCAATAGCCATGATACTGCTGACAATGACATGAGCAGTTTTTAAAACCATACCTGTACCTATAATCTGGACACTGCTCAGTGTTGCGTTCAGGTGTTGTATAAGTACTTGTATAAGGATAGATATGGACAACTTATCAAGAAGATATAATATTAAAGTCTATAACATCCTTTAGGGATGTCCGATATTGGCTTTTTTGCCGATATCCGATATGCCGATATTGTCCAACTCTCAAATTTCGATTCCGATATCAGCCGATACCGATGTCGATATGTGGGTTATTTTTCCTCAAAACTAATTTAGGTAACATCACATATCTCCTGTTGTGGAATTAACACAACATGCTTAATGTTATTGTGATGCCCCACTGGATGCACTCTTGAATGCAACAAGGCTTTCCAAAAAAAGGCTGTGCAAAATAAGAAAAATACTTCAACTTAATTTAGGGAAAAAGTGCCATGTTTATTTTTTATTTTTTAATTGTCTCAAACAACAGTTTGGATTACACTCTCCCTGAGATAATCTTGACAATGCCCACAACAAATAGGGCAAATTTGACTTCTTCACAAATGATAAAACATTGTAACTGAACAACTATGTGCAACATAGCAGAATGTAAAGCCAACTAAAATAACAGGCATAGTGTATGACAGGCTACCCTTTTTCTGTGTTAAATGAGCCTGCATTTGTAGGATGCTTCATGAACTGTTTCTTTAACTAAAACTCAATCACCTTAATTGAATGAATGCACAAATATGAGTCAATTACAATGTGGCAAGCAGCTATACTGCACAATTTTGAAAACATTTGTTTGAGCTACAAAAAATACTGTCCTCTGATTTACCGATATTTAGGCGACATTTGTAATATTTGTTTTGTATTTGGCCCGTTATGAAATAATGTGGAACAATTTAAACACAGTGTAAAACTTAAATCCCAAATTTGGAGACATCCATGTATGTTGAAATTTACTGCAAATTCAAAACGGGATTAGTCTGGAACGGCTAACTGTACAGGGGACTGATTTACACCTTTCTGTTCGGTAAGGTCTGCTGTTTATTCTGATATATGGTTTGTCATATGTTAAACGAAGGGTTCTTAAGTATTCCCACCGAGATGAATGGGTAGGGAGATGGACGCAAAACCTTCAGTAGAATTTATGATTGAATGATATTATTTACTTTTCTCGCGAACCGTTCACCACAGCAATTAGCGGCTAACATCGTTTAAAAGCTGAGAAAAAGCTCTTTCATGTGATACTTGTGATGTCTGTGTGATGAGTAGGCTACTTCGCGAGTAGTTCAACTGAGAAGAATGGGTTAATTTGGACGCACTTTCTTGCGCTGTCACTTTCTCCACTGCGTAATTTGGCCATAGGCTAAATATATATCGCTATTAGTAGGACGCAAAGCAAAATATTTAAAGAAGGGGGCACCAAGGCCACCGTGGCCTGTAAACCTCTGATTTTCAAAGGGGCGTCACGGCCAACTCAAGGGGCTACGACGGCCATGGCCAATTCCAAACCACAGACATAATGTTGAAACAGAGCGAGCAAGTTTGTTACTGCAGCCAGAGCCCGTCTACCCTTATTAGACATTCTCTGCTGCAGCCATCCACGCTTGTTTGTATGCTTCAAGACGCAGCTTGATGAGGTCATCATCTGTGCGCCGGTAAACGCTTCAGGAGCGCATAGGCACTATTTGGGTGTAACGCAAGCATTATTTTATCGGTTTTAAGGCAAAAAAAAATCCGATAACGATATTAACAGATATTACATTTTTATGCTAATATCGGGCCGATAATATCGGTGGGCCGATATTATCGGACATCTCTAACATCCTTATAAGATCTAAAAGATAAAGTGTATGGCTGTCATAAATAGCTGTAAAACCTCAAAGGACAAAGGACAATCAGCATTAATAGACAGTACAGTCATTTTATCCAAGAACACAAATGCATAGGTACTAAAGGTGTTTGAGTCGTGACTCACTCGGATCTTTCATCCGTGTCTTTAAATTAACCCATGAGTCGCGAGTCTCTAGTATCATTAACTCGGATCAGTTGAGTCCTACTACAATTCAATCTAAAACGATAAACAGCGTCACACACAAACCTCTTGCAACATTAGCTAGCCTCCTAGCCCTAGCCATCGTAGCTGGCAAAAATTTAACAATTTCGTAGGCAACCACAACTCCACAAATCAACTCAAGCGACTGAGTGAGCAGGCAGTCCGAGATAACTGGTTAACTTCCCGCAGAGCCGGAAACATTGCAGACTCACAGACCATGGGACTCAGATTGGAGCGGCTGAGTAGCAATCCGGGTTAGTCGGATCAGCCGGCTGGTTAGGCTACGTTGAGTACGAGTCAGTCGAATCAGCCGGCTACGTTGTCATGAGTGGACCTCCTCGAGGTGAAAAGCAATTCCACAACAAAAGCCATTCTTTCACTTCTGAAATAACATTCAATGTTCTGCATGTAGCCTAGACATAATTAGATTTGGTGTATAGATGTAGCATATTAAAATGCAATTAGGTCGTGCAGACAGTCCGAACTGCACGGTCATGGAGCTGCTTGAGTATCTACCTGGGTCAGTCGAATCAGCCGGGCGGGCCGGTTACGTTGTTATGAGTGCGAGTCAGCCGGCTACGTTGTCATGAGTGGATCTTTAGAGGAGCGAGTAACTCCTCGTCAAGGTGAAAAGCCAATCCACAACAAAAGCCACACTTTCACTTCTGAAATAACATACGTTCTGCACGCATAGCATTAAAATGCAAATAAGCAATAGTCAATTGCTTAGGCTAGGTTAAGACAATAAATAAACAGTCTGGCTCAAACTGCTTTATTTCCTGTGAGTGGGTGGAGGTTTTGATGCTATTATATTAGGCTATTTTATATTATATTATATTAGGCTACCTGACAGTATAGCTAAGATTAATAATAATATTAGTTGCCTAGTATTAGCAGCCTATAATACTTATTAGAATAGATTCCTAGTAGCCTACTATTAGTATATAGTAGTGGTAATAAACATTGTAGCAGAGTAGCATTAGACCTAGGCAAACTTTTCTATTGTTAACAAAACAACAACAAATAATTAATTATTATAATATAGGCTACCCTCTCTGTCAATAAGATCAAAGTTTCTGAACATGAGCACCAAAAAGATGAACAATGTGTGGATGCACTTTGACCAGGAGAGCAAAACTCTAAAGGCTAAATGCAAGTACTGCAAAAACCTGGTTTCAAATCATGGAGGATCCACATCCAACATGAGAAGGCACTTAACGAAATGAAGCACCCCACTGCACTGCTTGAACGTAGGACTGAATTTCTTTGCGATTTAGCAATACTGACTCAAGTGACTCGTTCAACCCGGATCAGTTTAGTGAGTGACTCAGAATAACCCGGATCCTTAAAAGGAATCGAGTTTGACAGGCCTAATAGGTACAGGTAAGGGAGGTTTTTCCGTCGGCACTTGTGGCCGAGCCAAGGTGTAACACGCCAATCTCTTTCCATTACAACTTTGACTGTGCCACACCGTGCTGAGCTGGTCCACTCATTTTGGACTTTATCCTGAGCTGGGCCAAAGCCATACCAAGTCTGCCTCCAAACATGCTAAGTGACTTGGAAACTACCATCAATTTTGTAGCTCAGTCATTATCCAGTTCATCAGTCAGTTTTCCACTGACTTTCCACTGTTTCAAGGTGGCTTCGAAATAAGTCTACTTAGAATGAATCATACAATATACCGACCAAAGATTTCAGAGTACCTGCGTAGCATTCAAGAACCTTTTTTTTTTGAGTGGGAGATGAATAAATGGGCATTGAATAAGCAACGTTAGGCTAACCACAACCACTCAAGCAAGCAGTAAAGCTAATTACCAGATATACATCAATTCTACGTAGACATATAATATATAATAATATAAATATTATTTGCATTAATGTATTTTTGCAAGTACACTTTAAACTGCAAAATCCCCTGATATCCCATGACTTTGCCCCACAAATGATACAATTCCATGACTTTCCATGTCTGGAATAGACTCTATCAAATTTCCATGATATTCCAGAAATTCCATGACCTGTGGGAACCCTGGAGTCACTGTCAGAAGTATTGACAATTTGACTGCATGTTAATCAGATAAGAGATTGGTTCCCAATAGAATTCACAATTGAATTGAATCATAATTGAAGAAATCCGGGATATGTAAAGTTCAGAACTACTAGCCTACAAATTACATTTGCTGCCAGGGCTAGTCTAGCAACTCTCCGGTGACAATGTGAGCTCCAGAAATCGAAACTTAATCTGGCATTGAAATCGTGTATAGAGTCTTTTGTTGGGCTTAACATAATGATTAATGATGATTCCCTGCTACTTGAAAACAAATATCCTATTGCGGTCCTATATTGCGTGCAGAGGGAATTTGAAAGACAACTGATTATCCCGCACCTCGTACTGAGCACTGCGAACGGTGAACGGTGAGTGGAAGGTCGTTTTAAACATTTGAAGCAAGAAGTCAAGGGTTGCCTAAAAATATAAGGCAGAACTGTGGTGTTATATTACGATTTCACAGAGTGTTGTGTGAATTGATGCTAATACTACCTGTGAGTAGTCTGGCTTGATAGGTGGATTTTCCCGCAGCTCAGGATCAGTGTACTCATTGTTCACATAGTAGCCAATGCGGATGAACTCCTGTCCACGGTATGTACAGGTGATCAGGACAACAGTAACGCCTACTGCATCACTCTCTGGTATGAAAGAAGGGTTTGCAGCCTCTGCCTGGTAAAAAAAGGATAACAAAAAAAAAAACTTTAGCTCGCCAGGTAAACTGGCTGAACTCGTACAATTGGGTATAAGGGAGCCATCAGGTAGCGCAAGCTGAAGGAAAGCAAAACATGATGGGGACATCAACACTCACCTGAAACACAAACATGTGTCTCCCAGCTGGTACAGGACCAACCAGCACGGAGTCAAGAGTCTGATCATATTCCTCACTCTCTGCTGAGCCAACATATATTATCTTCCATTCCAGGTCTTCAATACCGAAAAGGCATTTGAAATAGACACCATAACACGGGTTAACCTTTGCAGCATGATGTGTTAACGTTCCAGGACTAACAATTGTCCATCAAGGTGTAATTTCTCTTGTCACAATACATATATGTTTTTATTTTGACTAATAATCAAATCAAATATCAAAACAATTCAAATCAACGTTAACGGGAACTTCAGTGGCATTCTGGCTAATACTAGCCAAGATAATGTTCCTCTCCCGCCACGAACATCATCTTGGAGGGAAAGAAGGAATTTCTAACATCATGGCTGGCAAGCACAATAAAGTCGCATTGGCCTGTATCAAATATACTCTGCATGTTTTTTTTTTTATCAGGTAACGATATGTTTTGCTTACCTTCAGATAGATCTTCCATGCACTCAAATGTAATTTCAAACTGAAAAGGGTTTCC
Source organism: Alosa pseudoharengus (assembly GCF_046254945.1). NCBI lineage: Eukaryota > Metazoa > Chordata > Actinopteri > Clupeiformes > Clupeidae > Alosa > Alosa pseudoharengus. The sequence continues at coordinate 43,518,724 of NW_027468774.1, forward strand.
GAAAAGACTTGGATTGTCCAAAACAGCAACATTGAGAACCTGGACCTTCGCCATTAGTCTGGCGAGTAGCTAGTTAAAATTGCGTTTAACGTTTAACTGAACAAACCTAAAGGATGGCTGTCAATGCAGTTAGTTAATTAAACAAAACGTTTCTCCAGGAGTTAGCAAGGCCACTAGTTAGTTTCGTTAGCTAGCTAATAATAGCTAGTTAGCAAGGTGACAGACAGACCTGGCCGGTTAAACAGCTGGTTGGTTAGCAGACAAACCAATACATCTACGAGCTTTCTGAAGGAGGTCGTCTAACGTTAGATAACAATACACTTTGGTTTAACAGCACTACAACAGAAACTATGACCCTTCTACGGTCTTTCTTTCTCCTGGAGCTGTACAGTCCTCCCGCCGACTACGAACATAAGCAAGCGCACCTAAAAAAAGAGCTAATTAATCTCATTTCTGATTGGCTGTGGATTTGCCATGACCCCGTAATACGGCCATTTGGATTGGCTGAAAATTGGCAAGCGTTATCCAATTGGAGCATTTCACAACGAGGTATCAGATTGGGTCGTTCCTTAAAAACAATTCTCCACTTTTTATGTAAGATTGTTTTCTTAATACCTGATTGTTTGAGAAGTGGGAGTGTAGATTTTAAAAATATTTTACAATTATATATGGATCTATATTATATTAATTATATAATGATATATTATATTATATCTGATACTAGTAATGTTGTGGACCATTAGGCCTACTACACAAAAAATGCTCCATCTATCATTTCCAAAGAGCTTCATTTCCAAAATCCGCCCAAGATGATGTTATCATAGCTTGTCATTTTAAGCAGTTTTGAGTGTCAGTGATAACATTGCTGACATGTGTTCTGCTGACAATAATATGAGTCAATAGGTGGGAAAGAATATTCAGACAACACCCTCAAGATCCATTTCAGTCTGTCACTCATGAGCTATTTGTCTGCCAAACCTTATTGCTACCTTTTTTCTTGATAATCATTCTGTGGTTGTTAAATAAACAGGGAGATTATGTTAAAGAATACGGTGTACTATTTTCAGTATAATGACTGCCATGGCACGCACCATTTGGTTAAGAAGTGTGACACTAGGCTATCCCAAGAAACGAGTATTTTGCATTCATATATACTGACCACTGTTTTAGCCTGAATTTGAGATAGCAAATGCAATTTGGACCAGAAAGGGATTAACAAAGCACACTGCGATTAGTCGTGCTCCTGGAATTTTAAGAATTCTTGCTTTCCTAATTGTCCAGAATATCATGCTAAACCACTGGGGGGCGCAACATGCCATTGTAATACATGAATTTAATTGGAGGGCAAAACGCACTATGGTATGACGCTTAAAACAATAGCATTTACTTGCTGTCCTTTGTGGAACTAGAAAAAGTTTAGTGTGAGCCAAAAGCATTTTGAAATGTTCGTTTCAAGTCTCCACGGTGATGGATGAGAGTAGTAGCGCTCCAGTGCGCACAGCGAGCAGGTGGATTGCAGTCGGCTCAAAGTGCACACAAAGACACGTCTGTATCGGCCTTGCAACAGGTTGAACATTGGGCTCAGGTACTGTAACGTGAGCCTGCGTCATGTGATCACCACAGGGACGACCAGAGGAGGAGGAAAAAACTGTTTTACATAGGTCGGTCTCGGCATTTCTTTTTTTTGGGGGGGAAAGAAAGAAATTGTGCTTCAACCAGATGTGTGTAGGCTATAAAGGCTACTCAACAGAGGTTAGTAAATGTCCTATATATGTATTAATGCAAGTTAATTATATGCCAGAACTCCTTCGATTGAATTTAAATTATCGGTCGCAAGGCGGAAGCGGCATTTTTTCTTCATATCATTCAGAAGGATAACCATCACCATTGGATAGAGCTCATTCTACGTGAACAGGTATTGATATAATTCATTCCTTTAATTTGATTCCTCAGCATTTGTCCATGGGCATTTCTTATCCGGATGGTAGCCAACTGGTCAGTCAGCGCAGGTCATTTTCAGTTGACTTTAACCTATCCTACTGGTCACTTGTTTGGTCCACTACATAAATAGCCTAGTTCATTTTATGCTTGTTTTTATAAACAGAATGTGAATCAGCATCATAAGTTATTCGTAGTCTGTCAGACGTTTGCGCCGTTATCCTCTATTTACCTCTGGTTTGTTGCTAGGCTATTATTAGCAGGTGCAGCCATGCTGGACAAAGATTAACTTGTTTCTTTTTGGACATTTGGTTTTGAAAATTGTTGAGATATAGTTTATGAGAGAGAGATGGGTGTTAGAAGAGAGATGTATTTTCCTCAGTTTTAGTACATTCTCAACTCTATAAACATATTTCTCATTTCTCTCAGGGTGGCAACGGCTGAGATTATTGAAAAAATGGCATGAACCTGATTCTTGGACACAGAAAGCCGACCCACAGAGTTGAGGGGTGGCAGAAAAACTGAAAATGACACTTGGGCCAGACACAATACCACATTTTGGGCTGGTGGCAGGTGGTGTTCTCCTGCTCTTCCTGAAGAATAGCTCTGCTAGAGGTAAGTCATGCCTGGCCCCTCCACCATTTCATTGCTGGAATTTAATCTTAACCACCCAAGAAGGCACTCACTCCCACAGGCTTGGCAGTTGAGGAGCATAGGGCTGGGAGGGCGTGTACTGTGCAGTAAAGTTTTTTCAGTCTTCAACTTCACTATCCACTATTTCCTGTTCTGTTTTTTTAGTTCCAGTCACTGACAGGCATCAACATGTCAACAAGTTGCAGGAACATTCAAGGATGTGGGAAGGCAATGTGGTCCTGAAAACAGGAATAAGGCACTTTACACTCTACATTCCGTAGATAAATATTATATTATTCACCCAATATGTGGGTCCCTACTGCACTTTGGTCAGTGTCAGTCCTGTTATCTTTCATTTAAAATATCCATCTCATGTACTGGAATTAAGGAACTAAGCAAACAACAATAACAGCAATAAAAACTTTGCTGTCTTGACCAAGATGCCACTTCCGTCCTTGAGCTCTTTGACCATTTACCTTAGGTGAATGATTAACTACTAATCTGTCTCCAAACAACCCTCCAACCACCATATGGTTTTGCCACAAAGTCACTGAGAGTTCAGATCTCCTCAAGCTTCCCCTACACCTAGGCCCATGTCCAGAAGTGGTTTCCAAAAGTCACACACAGGTTCTGTTGTTGCTTCTGCTTTCTTTCTCGCATGTCCCATTTGATGTGGTCACTGAGCACAGTGCAATCGCAGACTGATCACATGGCCAGAGGCATGGAGAGAAAAGCTACTAAGTTGAGAAGTGGCTTGGTCACTGTAGAAACCTGAAGGGCATGGGCTAGATTAGGTCTGCGAGTCTAATCATATTTTGTCAGATTCAGTGAATTGTTCCTCACTGTACTTAAGTTGTCCGTTGTTTGATGTGTGTAATAATAAAAAAAACAGTATTCATACACACTCCTGGTTCTGTAAATGGGTAACAAAGCAGCTCAGACTGAGCCAGACACAATTCCACCCAATTCCATTTCAAAGGAGTTAACCTTTATCCAAAATCACTGACTAAGTATAAGTATATATACTCTTGATCCCATGAGGGAAATTTGGTCTCTGCATTTATCCCAATCCGTGAATTAGTGAAACACACTCAGCACACAGTGTACACACAGTGAGGTGAAGCACACACTAATCCCGACGCAGTGAGCTGCCTGCAACAACAGCGGCGCTCGGGGAGCAGTGAGGGGTTAGGTGCCTTGCTCAAGGGCACTTCAGCCGTGCCTACTGGTCGGGGTTCGAACCGGCAAGTCTGAAGCGCTAACCAGTAGGCCACGGCTGCCCCAACGACTGACTGTACAGTCATTTAGAAATTCTCCAAATGTCTCCAAATGTACATTTCTCTCAAAATATGAAAATACGAATAGGTGTAGATCTCTTTTCTGGGTATATTGAAGGAAAGTGCAGTCATTTTGTGTGACACACCCTTTGAAAGAGTTGCAGTTCCTATCTAGTTTTTTTTAAATTATTACTGTGACTCAGAATGGCAAGGTAAGAAGCCCTCCTCTTGTAGGACTATTTTGATTTCTGTGATGTAGGCTGTGTTAATATGTTTGTATGGGGATGTTGAATTACGTTAGGTTCTTCTAAGTAGTTGCAAAGATTTAGGTATGAGTCTTTGCATATGGATTTGTTGTACTGTATTAGGTTATGTGCAATAAACACTAAGGGCTAAATTTTAGCAATCTGAAACGCTTGGTCAGAGATGCAAGGTTTAAGGCGTGTCCACTCCACATTCGCTAATTTAACAGTGTGATTTTGTAACATTGTTCAAAAGGGTTGTTCTTATGTTTCTTAATCAGTCATGGGTGTGTTTTGGGCGTAACATCCTTTAAACCAATGAGAGTGACATCTGTCATTTCCTTTAAGAGCAAGCAGCAAAACGTCAGACAGCGTGTCGGTATTTTGACAGAGCGCATCTTAAGGAATCTGCTAGCACACGAGAGATTCCACTAAACCTTGCTTTAAAAATCTGTGTGTGACTAGAGTATAGCCTACATGCATCTGTTTTCGCTTATTATTTGAACTCATAGGCAAAGGGAAACTAACTTCACCATGGTATCATAGGCAACAGCAAAACACAGTTATTTACTTTCACTATTGAGGGGTTACAATCGAAAACAAGCAACACTTACCCTAATAATGTTCGAATGACTGAATAAAAATCCTAAGGATATTTGTCCTGCAGACGTGTCATTTGGGACTTGTTACTAAGGGGTGCTTACGTCTCGCTTTATATGCGCATTTCGTTTTAGACCAGGTTTTTCTTGGTTAGTGGCGTAATGATTTTAAGAGGGTGTAAGATACTAATTTTTGTATCATGTGCCTGACCACACTTATTTTTTTTAATTGACACGCCCGTGGGCACAATGTTCAATTGAAGTGGAGTGCATGGCGAAAAAGTCATCACTGAATTGGGTGTAAGATATGAACAAGGCTTGGCGCCACGTTACACCGGGTGTACGATAGGGCCCAATGTGAAGTAAAGTGAAGTGTTCCAGTACTCATAGCCACCATTCCATCCCTCCTCTCTGAATTGTATTCATGTGTTATCTGGCAGTCTGCATCTCTGTTTCATGATTGGTTAAGACACAAATTTGTTTTTCATATAGCTAGTTTGTATCTGATTGCTGGAGTAAGTAGCTGATTCGGGAGGAAATGTTCCATATTCAGCATGTTTCGTGTTCAGCATGTTTGACCAACTCACTAATTTTCCACAGCTGGAAATGCTACAGTCATCAGTGGTCTATCCAGAAATTCAAATACCACAAGCCCCCAGGTGAGTACAGAGCCTATGTTCTTTGTTGATGTTTTTGTTGTGACTGACACTAAAAATATCATCTCTCAATCTCTATTCGGTGCAGTTTTTCCCATTCATGCCGTACTGTAGTAGTCTTCTCACATTGATCTCCTGTGTTTTGTTTTACAGGATGTTGTAGTCATCGTGGTTCCCATAGTGGTGCTGGGTCTGCTAGCCATCATCGCTGCAGTCTTGGCATATCTCTTCATTGTGGTGAGGAAAAAGAGGCAGACGGAGGGCACGTATCGGCCAAGTGCCGAGGAGCAAAGCGGGGCACACAACGTAGCCGTGCCCGATGCCCTCAAACTGCCCAAAGAGGAACGGCTGATCTGATGCACTAGCAGGACTTTAAGCACTGCTACCATCCGAGTGATGTCACAGTTTGCTTCCAAAAGGGAGTTGTGCCTTCATCCAAATAGGTTCTGTAGCGGCTGCTGGACTACAGTGGAGTGTCAGTAAAGACACAGAGACAGCTGTGCATGGATTGAGAAATATTCATGTGATGTCATCAGACTGCTCGCTATTAAAGAGGAGATATGATAGAAGCGTACGCTGTCATCGTCCACCTCACATGCTTTCCAAGAGGCCACCTACAGATGTGATGTCATTCCTAGCCTTATGATACAAGGAATTGACGTAGGGTTGGTCAGTGACTAGAGGTGGAAATCTTCAACACTGACCAGAAGGATAATTTTATAGAAGGATAACACTTAACAAAATGTACCCTGTGGGTAAGCTTAAGCTTGAAGGACCGCAAGAGGAGATTCTTGTGGTACTGAAGAACAGATGTTCTTCATGTGAAGTCCTGTTTTGGGATTCCTGTGGCACTAGCCTAACTGTTTTAAGTAGCTATAGTAACTGCTGCTATAGCTTAGTGAGCTAGTGCTTGTTTGATACACACAAACTGCACATAAACATTTCATGCTGGTTATTTGGGATGTGTTGAAACCCAAATTACAGTTTTTACTAAACTACTTAAATATTTCAAATGTTTAATTATTTTTGACTTTTTTAGAGATATGATTGGCGTTTAATGTATGTGATGTGACACTAATGGTCTTCATAGTAATGGGAATCTCATTGGCAAGTTTCATGTATCATAATTTGAATGTAGTAGTAAGTAGAAATGTGGTGTTTACACTTTAATCGTTTTACCATGAATTTCAATCAGACATTTCTTGATAACTATCAATAAATGCACAAACCTTGTGCAGTTTACTTTGAACACTAAAACTACGACTTAGGAATTACTCCGACACTTTATCTTATTCAGCTGTAATTACAATGTGATCTCCATCTAATTTGTGAATGTTATATTAAATGTAATTTTTATCAAATCAGAACTGGCATTCCTATTTGTGTTTGTCACAGTACTTTATAGAACAATTTTATTTTTTTAAGCCTTTGGACCTTTGTGTTAACCTAAGCTTAAAATGGTTTGTTTGCTAAATATCCTATTAAATCTGGATATATTTGCCCAGTTAGATTTATACTGTTGATGACCAATAGTAAGATATTTTTGTCGTTTTTATATATTGGCATCTTTTTATAAGTGCAGAAGTTTTAGTTACCAAGTAGTAGTAGTTCATGTGAGTGGTTGATGTGGATGCTGAGTGCCATTAGATTGTGATGCGCAGATGGCAGCTACACTTAAAATACCTTTGTAAGCATTGTTGTTTTATCTCAACAACGTTGTAATCTTTTTCTGTGTGTTAAAATAAAACATCCACTTAAAGTCAGCCAAAATTAATTATAGGCTATGGCAACCCATAATAAGGTAATGTGATGAATCCATATGATGGATGTCGTACATCTCCATCTAGTGGTGGTCTTAAGAAATTTTCATCTCTGGTCTTGTAAACCAGTGGCAGCACTAAAATATGAATCCATTCATTTAAAACCTGGTACAGTAAATGCGTTTGTGAATACAGCTCTTGGGTAAATTCAAGTTAATGATAACGTATTCAGTGTAAAACAATTACAGTTTGCCTATGTGAGATGTACATTTCAACTGTTTTCTATTAAAAGGTGTAATAACATTTATTTTATTACTAAATTATAATTAAATCAACATACATAAAACACAAAAGGCTTTGTTTTTAGAATTAGCCTTTAATCAGATTCACATGGACAGTTGTTACATATCCAAATCTGAAGGCTTCAAAGTTAAAATAGTTTGATTTTCACTATTGCAAGGCAATGAGTGGGCAATGTGGTGCAGCAGTGCATTCACAACATACAAAAACACAATGATGAATTAAATAGAAAGTTCAAAATTCTGCAAAACATCAAGATTTATTAAATGGGAGTAAACATGATTGTGAATGAAGTTCACTGAGGGGACTATGGCGGGGACATCTGTTCCCATGGAGGAAAGCCGAAGGATGGAATTAGGATGGAGTGATGGGGGGAGGGGTGGAACTCTGGTTGAGCGGAGATTTAGGCGACCTCCTCTTCGCCCTCCTCCTCGAATTCGCCCTCCTCGGCGGTGGCATCCTGGTACTGCTGGTACTCGGACACCAGGTCGTTCATGTTGCTCTCGGCCTCGGTGAACTCCATCTCATCCATGCCCTCGCCTGTGTACCAGTGGAGGAAGGCCTTTCGGCGGAACATGGCGGTGAACTGCTCGGAGATGCGCTTGAACAGCTCCTGGATGGCGGTGCTGTTACCGATGAAGGTGGCGGCCATTTTGAGACCACGTGGGGGGATGTCACAGACGGCGGTCTTCACGTTGTTGGGGATCCACTCGACAAAGTAGCTGCTGTTTTTGTTCTGGACATTGAGCATCTGCTCGTCCACCTCCTTCATGGACATGCGGCCGCGGAAGACGGCGGCCACTGTGAGGTAGCGCCCGTGGCGTGGGTCGCAGGCAGCCATCATGTTCTTGGCGTCGAACATCTGCTGGGTCAGCTCAGGCACTGACAGAGAGCGGTACTGCTGGCTGCCTCGGCTGGTGAGGGGGGCGAAGCCGGGCATGAAGAAGTGCAGGCGAGGGAAGGGCACCATGTTGACGGCGAGCTTGCGGAGGTCAGCGTTGAGCTGGCCAGGGAAGCGTAGGCAGGTGGTGACGCCGCTCATGGTGGCCGACACGAGGTGGTTGAGGTCGCCATATGTGGGCGTGGTCAGCTTGAGAGTGCGGAAGCAGATATCGTAGAGGGCCTCGTTGTCGATGCAGTAGGTCTCGTCGGTGTTCTCCACCAGCTGATGGACGGATAGTGTGGCGTTGTAGGGCTCCACCACTGTGTCTGACACTTTTGGCGAGGGCACCACGCTGAAGGTGTTCATGATGCGGTCGGGGTACTCCTCACGGATCTTGCTGATGAGCAGGGTGCCCATGCCCGAGCCAGTGCCACCGCCCAGGGAGTGGGTGAGCTGGAAGCCCTGCAGGCAGTCGCAGCTCTCGGCCTCTTTCCTCACCACATCCAGGACAGAGTCAACCAGCTCAGCTCCCTCAGTGTAGTGGCCCTTGGCCCAGTTGTTTCCAGCACCACTCTGGCCTATGATATGGAACATTATTCCACACAAATGAAGGCTTGGGCATTCAACTAGAACTATTACTAAAACTGAATCATCACTGAGACACTAGGGCATGCTAAGGCCTATGTATCATGTTCACTGAAGACTTAAAGAAGATTCAAAGCTTTGTGGGTTTTTTTTACAATTTCTGTAAGTGGGTCATTTTAAATGGATATCAACTGAAATGAATACAGAGGGTATTTGAGAAAGGTGCCATTATTCACCAAAGACGAAGTTGTCGGGCCTGAAGATCTGACCGAAGGGACCCGATCGGACAGAGTCCATGGTACCAGGCTCCAGATCCACCAGGATGGCACGAGGAACATACTTCCCACCTGACAGGACCGACACAGATATTTACCATTACTCCCCTTCTAGCATAACATAACTGTTCTTAAAATATACCTATTTATCTTTTTAAACGAAATAACAATATTAAGTAAGTTAACAAAAATATAAAATACTACAGGAATTGAGGACGACGACACATAAATATAGCTAATTTATTCACTAATTTAGTTGATTCTTAAGCCAAAAAAAGAAAAGAAAAACATGCAATAAGAAATGTACACACCTGAGGCCTCATTGTAATAAACACTTATCCTGTCTAGCTGGAGGTCGCTGTCTCCATGGTATGTGCCGGTTGGGTCGATGCCGTGTTCATCGCTGATCACCTCCCAGAACTGAGGCGGAGGAGAGGAAAGGCGGACGCCACGGGGGAAAGGGAAGAAGATTAGGACATACTGTATTTTCATACTCGCATGCAAAAATCGAAAATCCTCATGCTGCAGGATTATCCAACCGAAAAGCACGAATGTTTGAGCAAATTATACGTTTATGGATGACTAGCCTACAAATGAATGGTACTGTCTGTCCTTTAGTGGGGGATGGATGGTGCAAAAGACTCCCAAGCATATTCGAGGTTTCCCCATGTTCATATAAACTATAAGCTTTAAGTTACTATTTTCTCTTTCCTGATTTAAAAACATGTAAACCCCCAATTATTCTGTTCATTTTGTTGCGCGCGATTGAACCCTGAGAAAATTGGTCATTCTGCAAAAGGATGCTTACTCATGTAATAACAATGCAATTGATCTCCCTGATTCCTTCAGAGTGTTGTATAACTGGTAGATATAAATATTGGGCTGTAATTATGCTACAATTATCATATAACTCACAACCACGCAAAGACAATATGGCCAACATGACCAATATTGCCTGGTTGTATAAAAAACGGGTGTCTTTTCAGGCTTTCCACCTTCCCATTGTTTAAAGTGGGATGAACCATTAGGCTACTTTTATTTCATCGAAAAGGCTAAATCTACACTTGTCTCCTACCTAATTCTGCTAAATTCTCATTTCAATCTTGTCTGAAACTTCCAATAGCCTACTTGCATTGGAATTCTGGAACATTCTTATGGGCCGATTAGGCTACCTATAGCTTTTGCCCTGAGTAGCGGCTTTTCGTGTGATCACGCCCCCGTGCAGCTCATCTTTGCGAGAAAAAAACACAAAACAACACAAAAACGCGGTCTTTCAGCCTACCTTTGCACCGATCTGGTTACCGCACTGGCCGGCTTGCAGATGCACGATTTCGCGCATGGTGCCGCAGAAAAGTCAAGATGTTCGCGTGGACAAGAGACTTAAAAACAGCTTGCACAAAGCGTCTCAGCTGGAATGCGCCTATTCTCTCTCCGTGGCTTGAGTCCCATACGCTTGGAGAGATTGCGCCCGCCTCTCTCGCCACGACTGGGCCGAATCCGTGGTGCAACATGACGTCATCGCCATGGTAACCAAGGACCGGAGGAGAGAAGGAGGTCCTTGGGCTCGTGGAGACACCGGATAGGATGCTGTGATTTGCACATAGTAATTTAGGAGACCATGCTCCGGAGGGATGGAACTATGGTTTGATGTGCGTTTACGTTATGAAATGGCTGTGCCAAAGGTTTATATAATAAGATGGTTGGAGTATTTTTTTTAGCCTTACTGTAGTAAGGGTTCAGCAAGTTCATATCAATGCTAAGCCTCAAGGTTACAGTGGCGCTAACATCTGTCACAGAAAGGCAAAATAAAGAGACATGACTGTGCAAGTGACCCAGTGTAGCTTACTGAAGGCCTTTTTGGTTGGCGTGCTTGGCTTGGAGTAAATGTTTCTATTCATTCATTGGTTCATTCTTTGCATTTTATGCATCGGATTTTGTATGGTCAATGCCATACTTTACTGTTTTTCTATTTTGATCTGAGGGTAGGTTGTGGTTAGTGAATTCTACCTTAAATATTTCCATTTTTAGAGCTATGATGACCCTCCAGATGTGTTAAGGGCCCCCCACTAATTGTCATATATGTGGGAGGGGGGGTTTGGGGGTCCTCCCCCAGAACATTTTTAATTAGTTTGATGTGATTTCCTGTATTCTGGTGGATTTTGGGGATGGCCAATACTAAATTCAATCAGATTCATAGCCTACATCCTGATTTGTTGATATTGAGGCAATGATTCCATGCAAAGGCTTGGGCTTCAGGGCCCCCTGACCCCTTGGGTCCCTGGGCCTGCCCGGTAGGCCCGTGCAGTAATCCATCCCTGTGACCCTCTCCAGTGTTGTAATGTAACTGAGTATAAATACTTCGTTACTGTACTTAAGTAGACATTTCACGTATACTTTACTTCACTATTTAAATTTATGTCAACTTTCACTTTTACTCCACTACATTTCTTAGATAAAATGTATACTTTTACTCCGTTATATTTCCACTAAGCATCTTCGTTACTCGTTACTAAAACATAAAATTAGAAGAAATGTGACTGCAATAAGGGAGGTTTAGCGAATCACTGCTCCTAGATTGCATTATGCACGCTCCGCGCTCTATTTCAGCGCTTGTTTGTTGTTAAAGGAGGAGAGAGGAGGACGCACAACTGAAACCGCCATGGAAGCACGAGCAGGAGCACCTAGTGGAGGACCTCGCGTTATCATAGACGACCACCCCGACGATAGTGGTGAACTCAGTGAACAGGGTAGTGGTGAAGAGAAGGTCATACACCCGTGGCCGTATTTACAAGAAATGTTTCTGTACATTGGCAGCTTTCTGTGTAGCTGAACACTCCGCTACCTGCCTCAGCGGCCTGTGAAAGGCTATTTAGCATCGCAGGACTTGTCTTCAGTCCAGGAAGAGTAAGACTGAATCAGGCCCGGGGTGGGTAATCGGGAGAATTCCCAGTGGGCCGCTTCACTTTTGGACTGGTCGAGGAAAAAAATATTGACATTTGTCACGTTAGTCTATCTTTTCTTAAAGTAGGACACGTTCCGCATTCTGTGCATGACACCAATGCCTTTGCATGGGTTGTAGCCTACGTGAGGGAGTTCTCCCCTCCCAAAAAGAGTTGGTTGGGTCCATATAGCCCGTCTTTTCCAAAAGTTTTCTCAGATACCGATAGCTGAGCCGGCCCTACAGTAGGCTAGACACAAGCGTCAGGAAGAATGGATGGTAGAAAGAGGCCAGGAGAGACTGAGCAGAAGATCAACCAGTCGAAACCAACCACTGAAAATGATGAGCCCGAAATTAGTGATGAGAAGGCCATGACTACAGGGACAAGTAGAGAGGATAAATTAAAGTTATTTAATGTAAGAAAGAGCAATTACCCTACATGATAAACCTATATGCCTTGTTTGCTCAGAAGAGGGTGTAGTAAAGGAGTAGGCTAAATCACCAAACAACAATATAGCCTACCCATGCAAAAAACATGTAGCCTAAACATTAGTTCAATATGCCTCTGTGGAAGCATGGGATAGGCTACATTTCAAATGCTTTCTTTCTTTCTTTCTTTGTTAACTTGTGGAATAGTGGAATATTTTTTGTTAACTTCTCAGTTGAAGTGAATTATTATATAACCTTTACACATTTGTTGAACCATGGTACTAATAAAAACTACAGGATAGTAATAGCTGAAATGTTGCTTCATTTATCCAATTTCCACCACTATGGAAAACGTGGGCCGGTCTTGGGCCTGAAACTCCCGGGCACTGAATTCTGGCAACTTTGAAAACCAGCTTCTTTTGAAGATGAACAGACACCTTTTCAGTTTCAACTAATGACTGGCATATTAGTAGCTGCTGGACATAGGTGGCCTGTGTGTGTGTGTGTGAGAGTGAGATGGTGACCTGGGGAGTAAGCCCTAGAAATGCTCATACTACATGACCAACATGTTCTCCCTACAAGCAGGTCATTTTTTTAAAAAAAGAAATAAGTTATTTATTTTTCATTTTTACCTGAAGTTCATACAAAAGTGAAATTTCTTGATGAGTGAGATTAACCTAACCTGGGAACCCTGAATATGCTTTATGCTTTACTATAAAAAAGCCAAAATAAAGTTCACAATAAAAGTTCAAAATAAAACCGCTTGCTTTTTACTTTTTACTTTTACTTCAAATACTTAAGTACATTAAATATCAGAAAATTACTTTTGATACTTAAGTACAGTATATATCAGATACTTTAAGACTTTTACTTAAGTAATATTCTAAAAGGTAACTTTCACTTCTACCAAAGTCTTTTTCTAGTACGATACTTGTACTTTTACTCAAGTATTGCTTTCTAGTACTTTATATAACACTGACCCTCTCCCCACTTAAGGTAATGACTAATTTGTCTGTGTAGGCCTGACGGGAGAGCCGTTAGTCTTAAGGATCAATATGGTGCTTCGAGGCAGAGCACCAAAGGATGCCGGAGCGAGGAGGACCAAATATAGCTTCTTCTCCCTGGTGTTGTTAGCAACTTACACAACTGATAGAGCACGGGCACGGGCACTCTTACTGGCACCTCCTGCAGAGAAAAGAACCTGTTATATACTTACAGCATTTTTAATACACAAGGTAGTTTAGGGTGCTTTTACAATGAGGCTACAAACATTACAAAGGACGACAGATGGAAGTATGGAATAGGACACAAAAAATAAAGCAGCTATATAAGCAAATAGGAAAGAAACTCAAGGTGAAGTCCTGGAACAGCCTGTGGTCCAATACCTTTTCTTAAGGCCAACATCCATTGGCGGCATCTGACGTGCGTCAAGTGACGCCAAAGTGTAGAACTTCTAGCCTGATGAGCCAGACCCACATCAAGATGTAGGGTCTGGGAACTCACCATTCACAGTCCTCAATCCGAGGGGCGGGATAAACGCTTGTCTTTTAAAGGTTGTATCAACGATGGCGGGGTAAAGTCACTTCTGTTGACGTTCAAACAAAACAGAGAGCTAGCTTGCTACTCCCTCCCCCTCCCTCCCGTGCAATTGAAACTCTCCTGAACGCGCATCTCGTCGGTTATTGGTTGGAACACTTTATTTTGCCTTTGAGTGGTTGGCAACACTTGTTGGTAGCAATTGTTTTTGTGTGCAGATCTCAGAGCCTAGGCTGCCTACAGAGGCACATTTTTTTGATGGCCTGCTTATGGGGCAGGCAGGTAGCGGATCATTAGGAAAGATTTGATAAATGTGATAATTTATGTTTGGGCCTTTTTTTGGCCTGCAATCACTGATACAACCTTTAAATTCCCTCTGCACACAATAGGATAGCGCTATCAAACTTTTGCCAACTTAAAAAAAGCTTAACTCGCGCCACGCTGTTCACCAGCAGCAGCATCCATCTTCTTTGTTTTCAAGTAGCAGGGAATTCGCCCTCCGACTCTATACACGATGTGATTGGCCTGATCGAAGTTTAATTCCTGCAATCCAACGGAGAGTTGCTAGACTACCCTGGCTGCAAATTACATATGCTGCCGCTAGGGTGCGTATAGATTTCTAGGCTATAACTTTATTATTTTTAATCATAAAGATGCCATAATAGCACTTCTTACAGATTTCATCATTATTTTTTGGTTGTAGAGTTCATGAATAGAAGCAACAGATGCCTTTGGCCTTTGTTTCTTTCCTGTGTGGCTATTCCTCCCACAGGCTAAGACCACTCATGCTACTTATGACTGCCAATGCCACACAGGAACTGGGTTTAACCTGGCTCTTTAAATGGGCATTGTTCATGGAAAACCTAACTTTAGATCAGGGTGAGGTTCTACTTCAGGAAGGGAAATCCATCAGCCCTTACAGTTAAAAAAAGAGAAAAGAATGGCAGTGTTGTGAGGATGCAGTCATGAAAACAATGACTGGTTGTACTCTTGTAAAACACTGTAAATGCCAGGAATGATCAAATAATGTCCTTTTTTTTAAAAATTACTCAAATGTTACCTTACCAGCCCCTGAACTTTTTGTCAGTTAAAAAGTTTATGATTTTTAAAATGTGCTACATATGCAGGCACTAATTTATTTAATTAAAGTATCTGGTAATATATGCTATAGCTTAGCAAAGTGTGGGAAAGTCCAATCTAGAATTTTGCTCCTGCAAATGACTGTTTTCAGTATGAAAGGGCATTAGAAGCAGGGCCCGTAATTACACATCAGGACATCTCACTGTAAACAAAACTGGTTCCCAACACCTCCATTAGCACCAATCAGCTTTGTCTTCCTGTTTCTAGACACCAGCTGACAATGTTGTCATACTGGCTTCTGTGTAGCTGCTTTCATAGGCTGAGGCACTGGCAGGCTGACTAGAGGAGGGGTCACTTTGGGAGAGAAAAAAAAAAACAAAAGACATCCTCTGTTAGACAATGGTAGTAAATTCAGCGGAGAGACAGGCAGCTACACGCAGTCAGCTGCTCCACAACCCCTGAAGTAAGCGTCTGCGTTGAAAGTGGTCAGGAAGAGGACCGGTGGAATGTCATCTGGGCTGTCCTTACCAGAGGAGGACCTCTCCTGCCCTGTGTGCTGTGACATCTTCAGGGACCCCGTCCTTCTCCCATGCAGCCACAGCTTCTGCCGGGAGTGTTTGCAGCGCTACTGGGAGACTTCGGGGGCTCGTAGCTGCCCGGTGTGCCGGAGACGGTCGTCCCGACGCAACCCCCCTGCCAACCTGGCCCTCAGGAACCTGTGCGAGGCCTTCGCACAGGACAGGGTGCGGAGGGAGGCCAGCGAGGCCGGCCAGCTTTGCCCGCAGCATGGGGAGAGGCTCAAGCTGTTCTGCCAGGAGGACCAGCTGCCCATCTGTGTCGTGTGCCAGGCGTCCAAAACACACAAGGGCCATGAGTGCCTGCCACTGGAAGAAGCTGCCGTCGACTACAGGGTAAGACACACGCACACACACACACACGCACACACACACACACACACACACACACACACACACACACACACACACACACACACACACACACACACACACACACACACACACACACACATACAATTGAGTGAGATAGAAATGTAGCTGAACCTCTGTAACAGCGAGGTGCTCTATCGCACGTGTTGCCTTTGTTTCTGTTAACTCTGCTTTGTCTCTGTCCTTATATGGAGCACAAGGCTTGCAGAATGCTGTTAATCAAGTCTGTTTTGACATTATCATGGGGCATATTGGCAAAGCACCACTGGAGAGAAAATACTAAACCACACAAAGGTGTAGAGCTGCATTCCTTTCAAGTTGTTTTTACATCAAAAAAATCATCTGTTTTGTTTCTTTGTTTTATGACATCTGTGTTTGATAATTGAACTAATAAAAAAAACAATGCATGTCTATAAATAGAATACAAAGTTTGAGCTGGATTAAAAATAAGAGTGCTTTTCTTTTATAAACTGTCCTACTAACAATGTGTGTTGTGAAAAAGTTATGATTGATCTATCAGTGAAGTGCAGGTCTTTAAATAGAGATATCTGGAATCTGGCTTTGAAGAAAAAAAAATTCATCTGGTTCGCAGGCTGAGCTGAAGGCTGCTCTCAAAACCCTGCAGGACCAGCTAGCTGCCCTTAATAAACAGCGATCCAACGTAGACATGACCCTTGAGCACATTAAGGTAATTACCCCATCTTCATTGACATTAATTGCATGTGCCATGTGAACAACCTGTTTATACTGAGACTGTGGTGTTTCTCTCTCAGCTTCAGGCCCAGTCAATAAGCAAGCGGATCAAAGACAAGTTTTTGAAACTACACCAGTTTCTGTTTGAGGAGGAGAAAGCCGCCCTGTCCAGTCTGAGAAAGGAAGAGGAGGCCAGGCTCCACACGATTAAGGAGAAGGCCGTGTCCACCGCTGAGACGATAGACTCCTTCTCAGAGACCATCAGGAGCCTTCAGCAGGAGGTGGCAGCTAATGACTTGACTGTGTTGCAAGTGAGTGCCTGGGTTTCACAGACACGGTTCGGTTGCCAGATCTCTGTGGTTTTGCTCCATCTGTTTACACTTGCTTAGGACTCAAGGCAAATAGGACAGATTATTTTTTCAATGTTATATGACCATAGAATGCGACTAACATAGAAAACATACAGAGAATATGGAAAGGGGAACACACAAATCCTTATACCATTCTTTTGTATTCCATCCAACAGCCTATAACTGGGTGTGTATAACATACCTGTCAACACTCCCGTTTTTCCCGGGTTCTCCTGTATTTCAAGGTCATCTCCCGGCACCCTCCCGTTTTGTTATTTCTCCCGAAAAACTCCCGTAATTTGCATGGCCTTCAAACTTCATAAACTGTTATTGAGTGTTGTTGATACACTGAACTTGTGTCCTCGGAACCAAATCTGACAGCAATCAGCTTTGGAGTTTGGTAGGCTGCAGGCAGGCAGCTGGTGGATAGCCTACATAACTGGCATGCATAAGGTAATGGTAAGGTAAAAGCAACGACCGAAATGCAGTGTTGAAACACGTGTATAAAACATGTTCAATATGCAAACACTGATCCTGTACAAACACTGACACCCCCCCCCCCCCGCCCGAAAAAAAAATCTCCCGTTTTTGGAAAGCTAAATGTTGACAGTTATGGTGTATAAAGAAGCTTTGATTTAGTAAGTCCCTTAATGTGTTATTGTCTTCCTAATTAGCTGCTTGTGTGGTGGCCAAGCCAACCCATAATTATCCCTGAATCTATGCACACATGGTCTCTTTAAAACCAATCATTTCTGTGTTTTTTTGTTTTCATTCTGATGGAATCTACAAGTTATTTACCATTGCTCATTGTCTGACTATGTTCACAGAGATTTAAAGCAACTATGGAGAGGTAAGGGCATTTCACATGGTTCACTCAGTTCAGTTCAGTTTCTCACTCAGCTCTTATACAGTTACCCATTACACTATATGCCAGTGCCTGTGAATATTAAAGCCATGTGAGTTCCACAGAGTCCAGTGCTCCGAGCCAGAGATGGAGTTGGCCTCAGGGTTGTTGATGGATGAAGCCAAACACCTGGGGAACCTGAAGTTCAGGGTCTGGGAGAAGATGAGGAGTGTTGCTCCACACTGTGAGTGAGGACTGAAACACTTACTCACCACTTGCTACAGGAAGTGAAAATGTGATGTTTTTGTTCAGTATTTGTGACCCAACCACGCTGAACTAGAGAGTTCTTTGTTGTTGGCTCTATCTGGAAGAACAGGAAGTATATTTTTTGGGGATTTTTGCCTTTAATGTGATAGGACAGTTAAGGGTCTGACAGGAAGGGAGTAGGCTAACCTTTTTACCATTCGTTGTGTCCTAGTTCCTGTGATCTTGGACCCAAACACAGCCCACCCCTGTCTCAGTCTCTCAGATGACCTCACTGCCCTGCAGCACAGGAGTCCCGCGCCGCGTCTCCCTAGCAACCCGGAGCGCTTCCACATGAGCGCGGAGGCATTGTGCTCCACGGGTTTCTGCGCCGGGACGCACTCCTGGGTGGTGGACAGCACCGGCAACCAAGACTGGATCCTGGGCCTGGCCTACCGGTCGGTGCAGCGCAGCGCCGAGATCTCGGCCCGACCTGAGAACGGCTTTTGGACACTGTGTCTGCGAGACGGCGTGTACCGGGCAATGACGTCACCGCCGACTGTTCTGACGCTGAACGGGAAGCCCAGGCAGATTAAAGTTGAGCTCGACTGGGAGGGAGGGGAGCTGTCTTTCACAGACTCAGAGGAGGGCGTCACCCTGTACACGTTCACGCAGACTTTTGAGGAGACTGTCTTGCCATATTTCTACACACAAAGTAAACACCCTTTGAGGATTTTACCAGAACCAGCAAGTGTTACCAGAGGAGTTTAGAATGTGGATACCAGGCTGTTTACCTCTGACAGTTTTAGATAAAGTCGTATTCATATTAATGTATATCATATGTTTGTGTTTGACAATGGTCTATGCATTTCTTGTCAAACAAACATTGAATAAGGGAATAAACTCATTGCATCATTGTCAAGTTCATTTTAAGAATAAATTGTATTGTTAATAAATCTTACTTCCTTTTTTCTTCAATTGCCAATTGTAAAATAATTTTCTATGTAGACAAAAGTGGCAAAAGAAAGTATGTGGAGAAACCTGATCAGCCACCTGGGTTTGTTTGTCGGGGCAAAGATCAGCTCATAGATAGAGGCCACAGAGGAAGGGCGGCATTTATGAGGAAGCACTTCAGTATGAGTGAACGCAGTCAGCAGAATCAAGCGTTACTTTACACAAACACACTGCCCCAACTGATCACATCAGGTAAGTTTACATGTATGTTTTAACTTCAGGTAAGAATATGTTGATAACCTTTGGTTTGTATTTGTGTGTTGTGGAACCTCATAATTCAGAGATGGCCTCTGGGTCTGAGTCTCACGTGTGTGTGTTTTTAATGGCCTAGCCGCTAGCTCGAGGTAGGCGCCTGCGCTTTGTGTAAAGGTTTGTGTATGAAAAGGTGTTTCGCCTGGTGTGCAAACGTTTGTATCTCAGCCACGGCCCATCTAAGATCTTGTACACTGTTTCAGCTTATTTTAATGCAACACTATTTAAGATCTTACACTGTTTCAGCTTATTTTAATGCAACACTTAATGTTCATAACAAACAATATGTGCTGAAGTGTGAAATGTATATGCAGACCAAGGAGCCAAGTGTAGCCATCAGGACATTCACTTAGTTACGGAGATATGGTTTTACCTCAAGATAATTAAAAGTTAGTCAAGTTTCAAATGAAAGTCAAGTTTGTTGAAACAGTTTTGAAAAAGTGGTTGGCTATGTTTTGATTATTAAAAAAAACATACAAATCATGGTCCAAGAAATTTAGGTCCACTAATTATATCCTTCCAGTGTTTCATTCATGGCATGGTTTCACAAGCTTAGGCATCTCAATCTCATTTCCAATTTCCTCTTAATTTCTAATCAGGGACACATAATTAAATATCTTGATGACCCAATAGACACACAAATGGACAACATGTTTGCATTCACATTTTCTAGTCAATATTGTCTGTGGCTTCATTCTAGTTGTGGCCTTATTTACTGCGCACATGTGAATAAAGGCACAACTAGGATAAGTTGTTAAGTCGATAGCAGTGATATATAACTGCCCCACAATCTCTCCATGATATGCAGTGATTTTGTGTTTGTGACTGTGTGTTATTCCTCATGTCAGTCTGTAGTCATGGCGTATCAGCCTCTACCAGAGGAGGACCTCTCCTGTCCTGTGTGCTGTGACATCTTCACGGAGCCCGTGGTCCTGACGTGTAGCCACAGCTTCTGCGAGGAGTGTCTGAAGAGATACTGGGTGGACAACAAAGAAAGGCTGTGCCCCGTGTGCCGGAACGTGTCCCTGACGGACAGTCCCCCGGTCAACCTGGCCTTACGGAACCTGTGCGCGGGCTTCAGGGAGGACAGCGAGAGAAGGACGGCGGTGCAGTCAAAGTTGTGCAGTCGTCACGGCGAGCAGCTCAAGCTCTTCTGTCTGGAGGATAAGCGTCCAGTGTGTGTAGACTGTCTGACCGTGGAACACAGGGATCACAAGTTCTGCTCCACACAGGAGGCTGTTCAGATGTACAAGGTCTGTCTGACATGCTTGACAAGAGTTTTGAAGTGTATTGAAAGTACAAGAAAGGGTACTAGGCCTATGTTATTTCTATGGCATTCCAATGACTAAATGATTAAATTGATATTGCAAATATTTCTGTCTAAACCAACTGATGTTTGAGAAGTGCCTATCATTTCTAGTGTAACATATTATGTTAAAATTAGGTAACCACTGTTCAAAAGTGACATGACATACATTCAACAATTTGCATGTAATGCTGTCAAAAGCTGAACTTGTGACAGAGGGATATAAATATTCTGTATACTAGAAATATTTGATTTACCATTCCTTGTAATGCATTCAATGTACCGGTAGTTCCTTATTTTTGCATTTTAAAAGTACCATCTTGACCACTAGGCTGCACTGTCTTAAGAGCATATTGTGCACATACAGTAATTTCCATAAATATATAGTTTGTGTAATAAAGATATAATATCACATAGAATGTTTGAATGGTAATCTTCAGGTATTCTCTTTGCTTCGCAGGATGTTTTGAAGACTGCTGTGAAGCCGCTGCATGAGAGACTGGCAACCATGAAAAAGAACAAAGAAACCTGGGAACAAACTGGACAGCTTTGTATCGTATGAATATTTCCACATAATTTTGTACACATCACCATGAAACACAAAGCCTTATGTGTATGCATTTTGATGGAATTAACTGTATAGAATTGTATAGAAATGTATAGAGTAATGGGATAATTATATTATTTGATTTGAAGAACTATATAAATGTCTTTCCAAAGTCAGGGCCTCTCAATATTTATTAATTATTATATAAGAATGATACAGTCATTATCTAAAACTTTACAAGTGCTTCTGGATCATATTGAGCCCACAACAATGCATGTTCTGACAGTCTAACTGCTTCCACTTCAGAGTCAGGCTAAGTCCACAGAGAGCTTAATCAAAGAGGAGTTCAACAAACTGCATGTGTTTCTGCAATTGGAAGAGAGCATTTTGATTGATAAGCTGAGGGAGGAGAAGGACAAGAAAAATGAGACCATTGAGAATAAAATTGAGGAAATCACACAAGTGATCACATCTATCTCACAAACCATCACCCTCATCGAGCAGGAGATGCCAGCCAATGACCTTTTATTTCTGCAGGTCAGTCTCTGCATGCAGTCATTATGATCCACATAATTCACTAAACCCCACTTTACATTTTACACTGCATGTTGACAGTATATCTGTTTGTATTTATGTTTGTATGACTGCATGCAGAGTATATATATATATATATATATATATATATATATATATATATACTCTGCATGCAGTCATTATGATCCACATAATTCACTAAACCCCACTTTACATTTTACACTGCATGTTGACAGTATATCTGTTTGTATTTATTTTTTTGTCAGAACTTCAAAGACACGGAAAAAAGGTATTGGACCAACTTTTTCCTCATTCACCAACTGTGATATAGTACTATTTATAAATGAATTAGCAATACATGATGCCAATATTATGTATAAGTATATCATCATTATACACATACATACGCATAGAGAGATAGATAGATAGATAGATAGATAGATACTTTATTCATCCCGAGGAAAATTTTAGAGAAAAATATATACTATATATATAAATATATACTATATACTGTACACACACTGTATACATGTCTTTGCAGAACAGAGTGTACAGTTGACGATCCAGAGGATTTAACGGGGGCACTGATTGATGTGGCAAAATATCTGGGCAACCTTAAATACAATGTTTGGAAGAAGATGCTGGATATTGTTTATTTCAGTAAGATCTTTTGTGCTTTACTGACATATGGGTTTGTGGAATGTGGTTTAAATTCTGGTTGATGACTGAAAATCATTTAAAGAGAGGTCAATTAACATTATCAGCCAGTTTGGTCATTCTTTTGGAATTAATTCGAAATGGAATTACACTACGCTAACGAAATCATCCTCTTTCCAGTGAATAACAAAAATGTTCTCTTAATTTTTGGTCAGCACCCATAGTCCTGGATCCAAACACGGCCCACCCCATGCTGAGAGTGTCCGACGAGCTGAACACCCTCTCGGCCGGTGGGGTGCAGCCTCTGCCAGACAACGCTGAGAGGTTTGATACCTACCTCCAGGTGCTGGGCTCCGAAGGCTACACGTCGGGGAGGCACACCTGGGAAGTGGAGGTGGGCCAGAACCCGAGCTGGCTGCTGGGCATGGTGAGGGAGTCGGTGAAGAGGAAAGGGCCGGTCACGCCCTTGGGCCCCGTCAGCGGCCTGTGGAGCATCTGGCACCGCGACGGCGGCTACATCGCGGTCACTACTCCGGTGACCCCTCTGCTGGTGAGGAAGAAGCCGCGCAGGGTGAGGGTCGAGCTAGACTATGAACGAGGGGAGCTGGTGTTCAGTGACCCCTCGGCAAAGGTCACACTGCACAAGTTCAGATACAGATTCACAGAGAGAATGTTTCCCCTGCTGTCTACAGGCACCGACCCACCATTAAGAGTTTTACCTCGGAAAATGTCTATTTCACTGGAGTAGAATGATCAAAACAAGCACTTTCATTTTTAATATGTCGTAGGGTTTTAATGAGTCATTGAATAGGCATATTACTAAATTCAGAGCAGAAAATGTTCTGTGCAGTCATAGAATAGTCCTCATGGTGTCAGTAAAGTCCCAGCTAAACCAACGCTCTACTATCAGTCAAGGGGCAATATTTTGCACATGACACTCTAGACATAATGTTATACAACTATGGCAGAACTATGGCATTTTGTCTTTGTCTTTACTACTAACATTATATTCTTATCCTTAAGTAACTCTAGGATTTGGGTACTGATATGTAGCATATATTAGGCCTCAATCCTAAAATAGCTAGAGTTGCTGATAATTGTTCTCATATAAATTAACAACTATCTGAAAACAAAGTTAAGTTATTAAATTAATAAAATGAAAATGATGTTCAGATGTGTGTGTCTATCTGTCTGAGTGTGTCCTATGAGTTCCGCTGTTTCATGTTCAGTATGGGGTTAGGCCGGGGAAAGAGGTGTGGTGGATGCTACGGTTGCTATGGTTTCTGTGCTGGCGGTGATCGTGGGCTTCTCGTTGTTGGTGGACTGGTTGCGGGCGCAGCACCTCTTGGTCCAGGCCTCGGGCAGGAAGGGCACCTTGTCCAGGCGCGAGAGGAAGATCATTGGCTGGATGCTGCTGCTGATGTTCAGGAAGGCGAAGCCCACCGGCTGCACATAGCAGCGGAAGACGTCTGGCGTGTAGCGCTCTTGAAACGGGAAGAGCGCCACCAGTGGCAGGTAGTTGACTACGATGATGACCAGGATGGAGAGCACCGTTTTGAAGGCCTTCTTCTTCATGGGGTGCATCTCGTCCTTGCCGGCGCCCTTGGAGCGCTTCAGCGCCAGCAGGATGGAAGCGTTGCACACCATCATCCAGGTGAAGGTGGCCAGCACTTCGCCGGTGAACACCTTCTCAAAGTTGGGCAGGCCTCCGACGGCCTTAGCGGCAGAATACGCAAACGTGAGCCCAAACAC
This sequence comes from Alosa pseudoharengus, assembly GCF_046254945.1. NCBI lineage: Eukaryota > Metazoa > Chordata > Actinopteri > Clupeiformes > Clupeidae > Alosa > Alosa pseudoharengus. The sequence continues at coordinate 43,542,994 of NW_027468774.1, forward strand.
CAGGATTGTGAGCATGATTCTGTACTTGGGGTGCTTGAGGTGGCCGAATGCAATGGGGAAGACGACGGCCACAAAGCGGTCCAGGCAGATGCATGAGAGGAAGAGGGGTCCGCTGGTGTCCTTTACGCCGTAGGAGAACTTGCTCGCCGTCCAGACATCCTTGCTCTGCCATTGGTACATGTTGGCTATAATGATGGGCGTCATGACCCCGAAGTAGGCGTCCATGAAGGCCAGGCAGCCAAGGTAGATATCGGAGGTGGACGGCTCACGGCGGTTTTGGATCAGGATGACAATCACCATGACGTTGGCCGGGATCCCCAGGATGACATTGATCAGCTGGATGGCCAGGTCAAATAGAATGCCCTCCTCCATGCCCTCGCATCCGTCAAACACGCTGAATGGCTTGGCGGTGGCGTTGACCATCATGCCGTCTGTGGCGTTGAGTAGAGTGGGGCTGGAGGTCTGGTTCAGTCGGAGCTGAAGGCCTGGAGAAGCTGCCATGATCCTCAAGCGGTCGTTCGTCCTGAAATTTGGATGGAGGTCAAATGACTAGGATAAGAGACATGGCACTGATATCAACGACCATCCTGGCTCATATTTGTTAGATAGATAGATAGATAGATAGATAGATAGATAGATAGATAGATACTTTATTGATCCAGAAATTCAAGATTGCACTGATTCAATGTTGTACTTTGACATTTGTAATTTGTTGTAGTTGGGAAAGAGTGACACATTGTTTGATCACTCTTTTGTCATACATATTACGGGCAGCCGTGGCCTACTGGTTAGCGCTTCGGACTTGTAACCGGAGGGTTGTCGGTTCGAACCCCGACCAGTAGGAACGGCTGAAGTGCCCTTGAGCAAGGCACCTAACCCCTCACTGCTCCCCGAGCACCGCTGTTGTTGCAGGCAGCTCACGGCGTCGGGATTAGTGTGTGCTTCACCTCACTGTGTGTTCATTGTGTGCTGAGTGGGTTTCACTAATTCACCGATTGGGATAAAGGCAGAGACCAAATTTCACTCACAGGATCAAAAGAGTATATATACTTATACTATTCTCTTTCCCGTCATCTTAAATAAAAACTACCTTAATCCCTTTGTGTTATTTGGTCTCTCTCTGTCATTGCTGGGAAAAAACATGCCTGCAGCTATTTTCTGTTGTTCAGATCTGAGTTGGGACCCTCCTGAGATAAAATCCCTTTGTGTATGGATGCCCTGTGCATCTAAGAGAGGGAGGACGTCCTAAAGTACAGGCCACTTGTTGTAAAGACTCCTCCCCACCAGTATAAATAGACTGCTACCACAGTCGCACACAGTCTCACAGTCATAAAAGTCATATACTCCTGTTCTGAAACCAGGCATCTTTAGGCCTCAAGGCCAGAACACATATGTTGTACCATATATCTATAGGCCATGCTATTGGCTTAATGGTGCTTAACTTAAGAACAGAAAATATGACTACTTTGTCTTCATTTATCGTAATGACTTACATTTTACAGTAATATTGTTTGGCACGCATCTTATATGCGGTGAACCTCCTGAAGATAGTCATTCAGCAACACACAGGAGGAGATGTTAAATTCTTTGTGCTAATAAATAATTATATTACTCACAGAGTGGCCAGATCTCTCTGTAACTATATATATATATATATATATATATATATATTTGCAGTTAAAGCCATATAAGTTACCTCCCAATCAGGCCCAAACACACCCCACATTACTGAACAGCACAAGCTGTGTTGTTACATTTGTTTGTGTACTAAGCATTGCTGAGCTCTCTGAGAGTCGGAGAACTGTCTCTGCCACTGTAGTGCTTTATATAGCCAGGCACCTTCTGCACGCCCTGCCCCCCGACCCCACCACTGTAGTGCTTTATAGCCAGGCACCTTCTGCACGCCCTGCCCCTCAGCATCTGGAGGGCACACAGGGGCTCGGATCGCTGCCTCTCCACTGCTCCAACACACACACCTGGCCCACGGGGCTCCCCTTCCACCCATCCCAACGGGGCCATGAACGCTGTTTGCTCGAGATCTGCCTCTCTTGAGGTCCTACCACTAATCAATTGTGTGTGTGTGTGTGTGTATGTGTCTCTCTCTCTCTGTATGTGTGTGTGTGTGTGTGTGTGTGTGTATGTATGTGTCTCTCTCTCTCTGTGTATGTGTGTGTGTGTGTGTGTATGTCAGAGTGAAATAAACATTAACTGACACTTGAATTGAGACTACATGCGAAAGGATCAGACGTGACAGCGATACCGCAATCTATTCTCAAAACAATCAAATGTCTAACAAATTGTGAGTCCAAATCTTAATCATAAACTAATATTTAAACTTTAATTGATTATTAATATGGGAGATTTACATCTTATCTTGACAAACCAGCCGGAACGCAGATGGGCACTACCAATAAAGCTAATTAATCATTTCTTGTCAAATTCACAATGTTGAAAATGTCAGCCCTGCTTGGGACAATTCACTGTTAATTGAATCCTAAGGTAATTAACACATCAGCCCGTAGGAGTGAAAGTAACTTATACACTCTAAAATTCAATGTAATCAACTAAAATCCTCTGAAATACTAATTCAGCCTAGGATATCAAAACCAATGATTTATTGGCTTCCCAAAAGAGAACACTAATATTCAGCTGGAATTCACAGTGCATTATGTTTAACATCTAGACTAATTACAAACTCAATTATGTTATGTATATACATACAGTTATATTTCAAGTTATATCTCAAGTTTTTAAGTTTGCTTTGAAGTGTCTGAGTGAAGTGTGAATCTTATATTTTCATTTTCAACAGTGATCTTGCAAGATCTTTCAGATGTAGTGTATTATTGCTGATGCATAACCTGAACAATTATCTAAGGGCAATATGAAAATACAAATGTAGTTTGATCTCTTACTGTTATGATAAAGGTTCGGAAATTGGTACTGCTGAAAGTGGACAAATCACATAATTTGGATAATACAGTGGCTAAAGGCAAAAGACAATTCATAGACAGATCTTTGGTAAAGCTCCCCTTATACAATGTGCCAAAGAACTATGAAGGAAAACATCTGAATAAAAAAGCATCCTCACAACCAACCCTCCATAACACAATGTAATGGTTAAATTGATTAAGACTGAATTGAACTGAAAAAAAAAAAATCCTAATCTACTAATTTCACTTATTAATGAGATACTCACTCAGTCGAAGATACTTGTTGATATTAAAAATGTAAGTGGTTTCTTCCATTAAGTCTTACCTGTATTGAGATAAAAGGGGGCCGTTCTTGAGGGACCTGTTTATAAAGGCTTCTGAAGCCTTGAGGAATTGAAAGTCTGCATTGTGGGGAGGAGGCTGTACTAGACTGTTTTTTATTTATTTTATTTTGTTTTGGGGGGGGGGGGAGTCCTCCACAGACATGAAACAGCTCCTAGGGTGTTTTTATGGTGACTGGCATGGGAGCACATCCATAAGTGTGTCAACAGGGCTGGGTTATCATGGGGCTTGGATGACTCAAAAAAGAATAGGAATCATACAGGGGCCTTCTGTCAGAGACGGAATGCAAACGGTTGAGCTTGACTGGTAGGAAGGTGAAAACCCAGCTTGTGAGCCGCAACATTAAATGGAGACGGACCACAGTGTTATCAAAATAGGCCTCTTATTTTATTTCAATAAATATATAAATAAATCAGCTGTCTGGGGAAAAAGAGCACAAAGATAATTACATACAAAAGCATGGACAGTCCTAGAAGCAAGAAAGTGCTGAAGATGCAAGCTTCCCCATGTCTGAACAACTGCTTGTCTTTTATCCACTTTTGCAGGTGTGGACAATGATTAAAAGAATCACATGTTCCACCAAAAGGCTATTTCACTATTATGGTCAATATATAAGTCCAGTGCAAGTCTAGGATACTTTTTACTTTTATACTTTGAGTACATTTACAAGCCTGTACTTTGTTACTTTTTACTTAGTGAAGAAGTTACATCTGTAATCAGTATATTTTTAACACTGCAAAATCAAAAATCTAAATCAAGGGAATATATGCTTATAACAAAACATGTTTTTACTTGTTTTAAGTTTTTTTTTACCTTGTAGTCAAAATATTCTTGTTCTATTGGCAAATCTTGCCAGATCATTTTGCCTATTTTAAGTAGTATTTCCACATACAAGACAACTATCAAAACAGAAGCCTCTGCCCTGAGGATGCAGCATGTCAGTTGTCCTCACCTCTTTGCTTCGCCATGTCCCTCCAGAGAAAGAGATCACAGGTGCTTTGAACTGTGTACGGGCATACATATTTACATGTGTGTGTGTGTGTGTGTGTGTGTGTGTGTGTGTGTTGTGTGTGTGTGTGTGTGTGTGTGTGCGTGTGTCAGTGTGTGTGTGTGTGTGTGTGTGTGTGTGTGTGTGTGTGTGTGTGTGTGTGTGTGTGTGTGCCTGATTTTTTTTATTTCTCTTTGAGGATATGAGATATTTGCATTTGTGTCTTCCATGGAAAAAACATTGTGCCTTGTACACAAGTGCCCCATGTAGGTCAAGAGATTCCAGCGATTCTTTCTCATAATTTCATAATTTATAAAGACACATAAGGAAACACATTAAATAGTTGAATGCATGTTTAGAGAAATGTACAAATATTAAATATTTACCAAGTAACATGCACTACTAGTATTTACCAAGAAACATGCATTATGACTTAGGTTGTTGATTTATATCTGGTATGTTAGTGTTCGAGATGATCAAGGGTGATATAACTCTGTATCTCTGTGTGTGTGTGTGTGTGTGTGTGTGTGTGTGTGTGTGTGTAGTGATCGATAGTGTTTTCATAGAACACTCACAAACCCTGTGCACATTGTGTCTGCAGCTTCTACATTTGTGATATGGTCATTTCATATCTTTCCATATCATAGTGTCTATTCTGCTTTTATAGCATGTGGATCCTTTGACTCTGTGTTTATCATCAATATAGACATTACATTAAATCTTTTATTCATGCCAGAGATGTAATCTCAGATGATAGGGAGAAATGGCTTGTGGCCCTGCCCACACCCCCATCATCATCCGTGTAATGTGGTCTTTATACAACACTCTCATTCTTGTCGTGACAACACCTTCCACCGGGGGGCAGTACAGAGCTGGCACCATGCTGCACACTGTAGAACAAGAGGACTGGGTCGGTGCCACTGCGCTATCTTCTCCATTGGCTGTAGTAACACAGTAGTGTGACTCCTGTTGTGCTCAAGTTCAACTCAAGCCTCAGCTACACATCAGAATGAGATGACTGAGTCTGACGAAGGGCTCGCGTTTTCATCTGTGTTTTTCCACCTCCGGTCCATTTATGTGTTACTCACTGCCTTAATATTACTCATCGCTTTAGATACACTTCAACAACCATTTTTTTGGATTTTCTGTTCTTTTTCCTCCCTCAGGGAATTTCTCTATCTCTCTGTTTCGCTCTCTCTGAGGCCTGAACTGTACCCTTCCTTTCTGATGTTCTCAGATGTTATTTTTCTTGCAATTCAAATGTGAGTTGCATGGGCTTTATATCGAGAGAGAAATTGAGGTGAGCTCAAACTTTTCTTCTTCTTTTGTCCATTTACGTCTTTCCTCTGCCCATCCCCCCTCCACACACTATCTCTCTCCACTCCTCTGTGTTCACTAAAGCAGAGAAAGTTTGTGTCACAGATGGACAACCCTACAATATGGCGTGCTGGGTCAGGACGTCTTCCACAAGGGAATATATATATATATATATAGTTCACCAGGATCTAACTCAATAAAAATAGCCCAATGTATAAATATTTCATTCTGTTGATGGATGTTGAAAAAGAGGCCCAAAGTGAGCTCATACACAACACGGATTACACGGCGGTTCAGCCCTATCTCCATACCACAGCTTTAAGACTGTGAGGCTGTGAGCTGTAATCCTCACCTGCTCTCACTGCCAGAGATGGGACCTGGAAGTGCTCTTCCTCAGCCTGGACATCAACAGTGTCCTCCAAAGGGCAGCGCAGTCTCCTCAGTTTGTGGTGGGTGGGGGATATGGCTTCTGTCTATTATTTTAAAATAGAGGAGTTGATTCTTATTCTGGGAGGGAAAGTGCCTTTTGACAACTCTGATCTACTCTTCAAGTCTAATGTAGCTTACTTATCTTATTCCAACAATTATTCATGAGCAACACTGTTGTGAGTCACAGTGCAGTGGTTATGACATGCATTGCTAATGAAGTCCACAAAAAAAAAATACACAGTGAGATAAGATTATGTAAACAAAGTAAACCATTATGATCAGATGTACGGTAAACTCTCCATCACGCGGACTTCAACTAAACATATAATTAAAAACACAGATGAACTTATACTACTGAACCCAATTACTAAAGCACAGTTCAACATAATACATAATTAGCGTACCCAGTATTCTACTCAAATCTCCAGTGATCCATAATCACTGTAATAGATTTGCATTTTCTCTGTGTTGTAGGCTAACTAATGAGATCCTGGCCTTCTATCTCATTTACACTCCATAAACCCCAATCTCCCATCACTAAGGAAATTGCATAGGGCTAAGTGGTCTACAAGAGAAAGAAGAAAAACTCTTCACTGAATTAACTAGATATATCAATATTGAGCCATGGAATGCTATTGTTATGCTACTGTACGTTATGATTGCTATGATTGAATTACAAACACGACGCAAGAACTTCCTCAGCGGATGTAAGCTAAAGAGCGGATGTGGAGGTGGAGCACAGTATTATGGCACTGACGGAGACTGCCCCGCAGTGAAGACTGTTATACACACTCACAGGCACATGTAACGTCAAGCTGACTGATTGATGACTCACATCCCACATCACTGATACAGCACAAACAAACCGGTTAGGCTTTCAGATCCTGGACTGAGAGCATTCAAGCCTCCTGTACATGGCTGCTGTCTCTCTGTGAGCTTTGTGAGTGACTGTCAGGCTTTGCTTTGCTTTGCTTTGCTTTGTTGTTGTTACTATTGTTGTTGTGTTATTGTTGTTTATACCTTTAATGGTACAGGACAGTGAAGAGAGTGGCAGGAAGTGAGTGGGAGAGATTTATACGGTGGTATGTGGAAATAAACCGGGTTGGAATTTGAACACAGTTCCCCGTGGGCATGTGGAGCCGAATGTGGCATGGGCGCTGTTGCCAGTTGCGCCACGATGACCCTAGGGCGTGCTTTTTGACAGTCCCAGAGGTGATGTAATATGAGTCACCACTCAAGATCACATGACAGTGGCTCATCTGATGGACAGTGTATCAGCCTGATCTGAGAGAACAGGAGGAAGAGGAGGAGGAGGAAGAGGTGGAGAGGGAAGAGGAGGATGAGGAGGAGGAGGAAAAGAAGAAGAAGAAAGAGAAGGAGGACCATTACAGCTCTTAGTAATGATTATTATAATTAATTATTAATGGCAAGTAACGAGCGCCTGCTTGAGGGGAGAATCTCTGTCTCACTATCACTCCACTCCACATCTCCTTTATTCTTTTCATCTCTTCTCTCTTTTCACTCATCTCTCTGTCAGCTTCCTACTTCTTGTTACCTCTGTCTATTCCTCTTCTCTGTCTGTCTCTTTCTCTTCCTCTCTTACTTTCTTTCTTCTCTTCCTTTATCTTTCTTTCTCATTCCCCCTTTTGTCTCTCTCTTCCTCTCTCTATCCCCCCCTCTATTCCCTGGCTGTCTCTGTCCTTCTCCTCTCTCTCTCTCTCTGCCTGCAATTGAGAGCTCTAAGCGGTATGGAGCTATTACTGGCTTTGCCCCATATTGAATGCCACCAATTACATTTCTCTAGACGTGGTTCAATTATCATAATCATAAGCATTAGGGCATTCACTCCATACCAATAAACAAATAAACAAACCCATCCATATCCATTTGCTTGGCGCTACTTAATGCTCTCAATTAGAGGGGCCACAGGAAGTTGCTTCACTCAATTAAGGTACTTCACCCAAACAGACATTTTCCACTTAGTTAAGTTTAGGGACTATAAATGCTACTTTTGAAATATGATGAAGTCAAGGAAATCATCAGATAAATGAAAAATACCTTGTGGGCTGAAGCCAGAGAGAGCAAAGTCAGACACGCTTTTTTTGTTTCACTTTGAATCTCAAAGACTGCATAAATGTAAGCCTGACCTTTAAATACACCGGTGGTCTGGCCTTTTCTGCTTACAGGACATTGGCGAGGGCGCTAAAGTTTCTTCGAGGCTAAGAGAATAAAGTCTGGGGTTTGGGCTCACTCTCAGATTTGTGATATTTTCAGGATGAAATCCAGAGGGGCAGAGCAGGCGGTAAAAACAGCAGGCCTGGCCTGTGCTGATGTATGAGAGAAAGCTTCAGATGGCAGGGCAACTGAGTTCGGAGGGCAACTGCATGCCAGAGCAGAGCAGAGCCGCAGTGTTTGGGTCAGCTTGGATCACCAGGTCCACATCGGTCAGGACACCCAACTTCACGCTCCCTGGGATTAAGCTGAGAGTCAGTGCTAGGACTTTTTTTCCACAGCGCTAAAGCACATCGGATCAAAAACAGACACTCAGGACGCTTATGATCATTTCACAGCATTTTTATTTTATTTTTCTACAGATGGGAAGGCATATTCATTACAACATCTCAGACACAACATTTGTGCTAACTGGTTTGCGTGGTGTTTGGTACATCTTTGTCTCCCTCTAGAGCCAGAAAGGTTCATGAAGGTCGAAGGTTGAAGACACTATGGACCTTCTTACAAAAGTGAATTTGGGTTGTAACGCTGTCCCAAACACATGTAATAGCCTACATACCAGATGCCCTGCAGTGGTACAAGAGTGATGAGATCAGTACAATGGCTGATTAGTTTGTAAGTGTGTATGTGTGTGGGTAACATCAGCACGGAGATAACACCTATTTTCCCTCTTTCTCAGAGTCCAAAACAGTTCAAAACAGAAGGCAGTTGCCTTGTTGCCCCTCTGTTGAGTTAGATCTCATATGATACAGACCATCAGCCTCTCTCTCTCTCTACTCTCTGTTTCTCTCTCACCATCTCACCTCACCCGTCACCACCCGGTCACCCGGTCCACCTCTGCGTAGCCTCCCAGGGGACTAGGATAAGTAAACACTACACATGGATATCAAGATTCACAGTGGCAAGAGCCAGTAGCTTTATAGTCCTCAAATGAGACAAAACACTACAAGGGTTAAAGAGAGACAAGTGAGGGTTAAAAAAGGTTAGAGAGAGAAGCAAACAAGGCAAACTCGGGGGGTATGTTTGTTTAATTCAACAGGGCAAAAATCCTACTGGGACAGCGGTGAGGAAAAGGCCATGCTGACCAAACATGCTTTGCATACTTATGTAGAGCAAATGAACTGATCTCTGTACTGGCTCTCCATTTTATTTGACATTTAAAACTAATACACAAAGGATATGCCCACAGCTTTGCGCTCTGCTATCAGGTCTGTGAGCAGCCATACATTAAAATGTTATGCAAAAGTCGTAATATGATAATGATCCTCAAGCGCTATGAGGGTTTGCTTTAGCGCTCCTTCTATATTTTCATTACTAAAAAACAATGCTCTGGTTATTTTTCATTGCCACTGGCTGAAACGTCTCACGCTGCTGGCAAACATCAGCTGCAAGATGAATTCCCTGCCGCACTCGCCTCTGACTCCTTCTGAGAGGGAGCGAGGGGAACAAATGCATACAGGGTCCAACAGTGGAACGGTGCGCTGACAGGGCAATCATCTCGTCTACCAAGGAGTCAGGGCAAGGGGCCGCTGTTGGCGCGGAGGTCAATAGAAGAGATGTAGCCACAGGAACACCTCTAACCAAGAGCAGCGGAGTGAGTTTCAGGATGAGGAAAGACCGAGGCTAAGCTAAGCTGGGAGGGAGACATGCCCACTGCCCAGTTGTGAGGCACTCAAAACACAGCAGGCTAACTGTCAGCCACTGCACTGAGTTTTTCAGGTGGTGGTTCTGAGAGATGATCAAGAGGTGGTTTTGACATTTTCAGTTTTTCAACCATGTACTTATGCTCTCTGTAAGGTGTGAAGTGGTTTCACAGACAGTGGATCATTCCATTTATGGCCCATGTTTGCCTGTCTGATGAAAAGTAGGACTCTGCTAAACAGTTAAAGACCTAAAAGAAACATCTGACTCTGATAGGGAGGTTACACCGGTAACTGAAGTGTTCCATTCACAGAGCGTCTGTTGCAACAATTAGCTTCCACTGTAATCAATGGAACTGGCTGCACCAGATGTGATAGGGGTGTGAATCTTAGAAAAAATGAAAACTATCTTCTAAAACTATTTTTACGCTCCGCAAACAGAGCTCTTCAGTTACATGCCTGGTCTAGCCCGGGACTGATGTTGTTTTCTTTATCCTTCTGACCCATTTGAATGCTTAAACCTCTTTTCCTCACCTTTCTAACACCACAGAAAAGTGACACCTTATGGTGCAGTTTAAGGGGCCATCCACACGGAGACGCTTTTTGGTTTAAACGCACGTGTTTTGCATTGTCTTGGCCGATCGTTCAAACGAATCCTGTAAACGCACTGCCCGAAACCGCACTTTTTTGAAACCTGGTCCCAGGGTGAAAAAAATTGAAACCGTAGTCTCTATGGACGGTGAAACCGCTTGTCATCACCACAGCTGCCCTGGACATGACACTTGTAGTATTGCCCAACAATACTAGTTTTCATACATGACATTACCTACGATTACTCTCAGTAGGATAAATATCACAACTGGTGCTGCGCAGCGCCAATAGCTTATCTTGACTTGGTGGACTGAACAGTGTTTTTCCTATGTGTTTTCTTGATGCATTCTAGCTACTGTCAGTGACTGACGCGAGAGAACTAGTCAGAAGTTATTAGGGAAGTGCGGTGTACGTTTAAATGAATCATGCCGGTATCCTTTATTTATTTTACATGTATTACAACAGAGCGGTACAAAATATGACCGCCGCCCAGTCCAGCACATTTTTTCCACAAAAATAAGTCACGCTTGTCAAATTGTGTTCATTTCCTACTTTGTTCCTTTTTTGTGTGTTTGTAATTGAGTGTGTGCAGAGTGTGTGGTTGTTTTTGTGTATATGTGTTTTGTGTGTGTGTTTCTTGTGTGTGTGTGTGTGTGTGTGTGCTTGTGTTTGTGTATGTAGGTGTGTTTGTATGGGTGCATGTGTGTGTGTGTATGTGTGTTTATGTGTTTGTGTGCGTGTGCGTGTCGTGTGTGTGCATGTATGTGTGTGTGTTTTTATGTGTGTGTGCATGTGTGCAGGGGCGCCTGCAGGAATTAATGCTATGGTACGCACACCCATCACTGACCCACCCCAAAAAAAAAAAAAAAAAACATTTCACGCGTGGACAATATTTGTCCGTTTCCCGGTTTTAGGTCCGTGCATTGGTGAGCAAAAAAGTAACATAGCAACATTCACATGCAATAATACAACAACAACGTCTTCAATGACCTACAGTATTCATTTGGACAACTTGATACAGCCCTATACAGGCGAAAATTACCTTACAGTTTTGTTCTAGCTTACCGTGACGTCTGGCTTTAAACAGCTGTCTAATGCAGTCTAACGTTCTGACAAGCAATTGCCTACCTTGTAATCTTGCCCATCTGGAATAACTCCTCTAGCTTTGCTGCATCCATCCTTTCTGTTTTCGTTGTTTAAACTTGTGATATCCATGATGAGTATTGAGTTAGTGAATTAACTCAACAGTGTGTGCTGATAACCATATATAGATAGCCGAGTAAAAGAAAACAACAAGTAGCCTATTGCGTGCCTGCGTGCGTATTCTCTCTCCCCTGCTCAAACAAAATGTGTGCGCGTAAAATTTGGATAAGGTATTCACTAACTTCAATAGAAAATTGTAAATTGTAGGCTGATGGCATGCAGCTAATGGGAGATACTGTCCATAGTTGGGAAGGTATGGTGGGCCAATTTGGTGTGAATACACACACACGGGAAATTTTCTCTTGGTGTTGAGTAGCCTGATGGTACGCACAGTGCGTACGGACGTACACCTGCAGGCGCGCCTGCATGTGTGTGTGTCTATGTATGTGTACATAAATAAAGCAAATCAGGGAACCACCTACTCTTTGCGATAAGTGCCATGTTTGGTGGCTTTTGGCCACAGGGAAGAGTGCCACCTACTGGCCAGCCACCAACACCACTTCCAGCAGGAACCTACTTGTCCAAGGAGGTTTCTTATCCAAGTACTAACTGCTTAGCTTCAGTAATTCAGCAAAGTCAGGGTATCTGCTGGTCTGGCTGCTGGCTAAAAGGTGAAAGGCATATATGATTCTAACTGTCTCACTGAATTGTATTATGCACACTCAATTCTCACTGGTATCTGCTAGACAACAAGTACCAAAACATGATTAGTTCATAGATTTCACATGTAAAATACATTTTATACAACCCCACCCCCATCTTGCCTGTTCATAATTCTGAGAATTTCTTGAATTGTGTGTGTGAGTGTACGTGTTTATGTGTGTGTGTGTGTGTGTGTGTGTGTGTGTGTGTGTGTGTGTGTGTGCGCGCGTGCATGTGCTTGTAAATGTGCCTGTGTGTGTGCATGTGCATGCATGCGTACATATGTCTACTGTGTGTGTATGTGTCATACGTATCATTACTGTGAATGTATGTGTGTGTGTGAATATCTGTTTATGCACATGTGTGCATATGGAATTAGTTACCATGACCCCTGGAGGCAAAACAAAAAAAGCAGTTTTGACCATGTTAGGTCACAGATATCTGCGATTACAACACCTCATTTTTACTTTTTCGTTTTTAACTTTAAAAAGGTGGTCCTCCTAAACCCTATACGGTTCTCAAGATATTCACAGAAAACTGTGTCCGCCCTACCCTCCTTTCGAAAAACAATGGTTCCATGTTATCCTTGTGGGGCTACATGCCCACCAAGTTTCGTGCACCCCGGTCTTTCAGTGTACCGACTTCACTGCGCGGCGGTCATAATAATATGCATTCATAGTCTAGTGAAGTCAGATATGAGCATACAAGTCGCTTAGAACTCATGTTGAGCCTATAGTTAGATGCGCACTAAATGCGAATGCGTGATTTGATGCAGGCAAAAGTATCGACTAACAAAGATATTAAAAATGTGCCGAGGGAATAGCCTTCACAAACCGTAAAAATTAAGTTTACAAGTAAAAGTACAACAGTCAGATGTCTACTTAAGTAAAAGTACTGATCTTTTTACCATGTTGCCAGGGATGGGCAGTATTTCTAATACATGTATTTAAAATACGTATTTCAAATACAAAATACTATTTTGTAATTGAAACACTTGTAGCGAAAACTATCATTAACTTGTTCAGAAAACTGAAATAGTCTGGCGAGGTGGGGCCACAGGTTGGCACATTCCCGGGATGGACCTGCTGCGTCTTCATCCATTGTTTCGTCCATGGTTTCGTCTCTTATCTAAATCTGACCATGGAGTTGACTTTGGCGGAAAGCTGAAGGTGATTGCTGATAGGCTGTCCCAATCAGTGGCGTCTGCACAATCCAATCACAGGGAAGCAACAAATTGAGGGTTTCCGAGATTTTTTTTTTTCCCTTTTTTTTTAGAAGTAACAGGTACTCACAGTTATGGATAGAAATGTAGTGTACAATATTTGCCTCTCAAATGTACTTGACTAAAGTCATGAGTACTCCCCAAAAATGATACTCGAGTAAAGTACAGATCCCTCAAAATTGTACTCAAGTACTGTACTCAAGTAAATGTACTCCGTTACTGTCCGGCTCTGCTCAGTTGACAGTTCACTATTAGTCGACACAAATGATTCTGGTTTCCTTGCACTAGCCATTTTCGTCATAGCCTGTCTAGTATACAGAGCGCACGCTTTGGTAAATTTCTGTAACAGAAACAGTGCCACCTATAGGCTTGGAATATGAAGTAACGTGTTGAATCGTGTTGAGATGGGTCCGTTTGGACGCAAATATTCTTGAAACGATTCCAGGGAAGACGGGGGGAGATCGTTTTGGTACATGTGGACTAGGCCTAAGGGTGCAAGTGTGAGCAATGGGACGAAGCAGAGTAGGCTACAGACAGAAAAATGTCCAAATATGTTCAATCACATCTTGAAAGCATTTCAGCGCTATTTCATTAAGTGTTACCGATATTTTTTTTTTAAAAAAGCCTGAACACCAGCTTTTGAATACATTTAGTAGAATGATTTAAAAAAAAAAAACGTGTGTTTTTGTTAGACTTTAGGATAATTGGACACCACTCATGAGGGAGACAAAGCCGGAGCTTTAGTCATAGATGATGATTGCATGGAGCCGAGGGGGCCCCAGGGCAGTGGAGTGCTCACACTTGATGTAACGCTTTAGAAATTATATTTCAGATCTCAGGGATGCCTTCTAACTCAGGGTAGCGGATGTCTCTATGCGCCCGCAGGTCAAATGCTGGATTTCAGCAAGCCATCATCTTTGTTTAGTACAACTCCTGTGTTCAATGTGTGGGTCCCCTTTTTTTGCCTTGCTCTAAAATCTGGCACAAACACACACAAGCACACACACACACACATTATGCAGAACACATACTGTACACAAGCAGGCACTCAGACACACACCTATTTAGTATTCAGCTTATAGCTCTAACCAAAGGTAACTGTAAATCATACAGGCAAGAATTGCACATCAGCATTGGGCTGGCAGAGATTCCTTGAAGAAAATATCCATTTAAAGGATATAACGTTACATAGTATTTACTCGTATATATCTTCTTCACACTGCAAGTGTAGAGACAGTTCATTTTGAAATGGGATAAGATTCCTGTCAGGGGCAGTTGCTATGCCGGGGTATTCACTTTAAGGGAACTAACATGAATCATATTCTAAAGCCACTGATGCACTGCAGGGTGATTAATGTCGATTACGATTACACGGTCATATTTTTAGTTTACATGACTATGAGTGTTCCTGACAGGCAAGTAGTAGTTGTTGTTTTCTTAAGTAAATTACTAATGCCAACAAGACAGAAGGAGAATTCTGTAATTTTTCTTGTGCAGAGGCTATTCATCACAAATGTGGATGCGTCATGAATCCTTAGATGCATACAGCGAGCTCATTTCTGTTGTTGTACCAGGGCTCACATAGTCCTCTGGCAATTATACTCTCAGAGAATAACAAGAGTAAACAAGATTTAGTTTAGGATGCTTCACACACACACTTGTCGTACAATAATTCCCTAATGTAACACCAAATGGGGTGTCTCAGTATAGACCTACACTGTGTGTAAAAATATACACATCTGACTCTGTGAGAGCAGTGTAACGGAATCGTTATAATGACTTATGCATACATTCATAACATGATAATGTGATTATAAGTCATTAGAATATTTGTTATAATCATTTACAAGCAAGCATGAGACTCTATGAATGCTCATAAAGAATTATGACCTGTAGCTTTAATGTATGTACCAGATCGTATCAATATGGGCTGAAAATCTCAGAGCATTCTAATAATTATTATTATAAGACGTATGAGGTGACATAAATCAATATACATAAATGGTGACAAAGTTTTACAAATCATTGTAATGATGATCTTTATAGAAAGTGTTACTTTCAAGTAGGAAGGTACTTTCAAGCTGTTAATAATAAGAATGTCTTTAAAATCTTCACATATTTTATATGGGGTTCTTGCATGTCAGCGCTGAGGTGTGAAATGCCATGATGGACTTCTCTAGAAGCTCCAACACAAACTTCCTGCTCTCTGCATTTCTTGTTCCGAATCCCATCAACCCAGATGTCCTCGTGGCCCTGACAGCTTGGAATGCTGGAGTGCACGAAAAAACCCACAGTGTGCGAGAGATCTGCTCTTCCATCAAGATTTAGCTTTCAACACATTCCATGTCAAACATATCGGGATGGAGTAGTACATGGCACAGACATCTGGGCCTGGACTCCATCTGTGACAACAAGTCGAAGCTCGATGAGGATATCTTCACTAGGAACCGATGTTGAGGTTTTGGCAGGCTAAAGCAAAAAGAGCTTTCTTGAGCCTCACTCACAATTACATTGGAACAGCACATTTTATGACTCACTGTCCTCATAGAGTTTGTAAAACCAAAGACCATGAGATACACCAGAACTGGCAACTTCAGTTAAATCCAGGACATGCATAAGCCTGCACATAACTTGTCTACAGACTGTTGATGCTTCAAGATAGTTCTAAAAATTCATGCGAGCACTTCATGTTCCTAAGGATTGGTACAGTCTCCTCTGATGACCTTGGACCCAGCACTTGATGCTGACTGGTTGTTCTTCTGTACTAGTGAGTTTCAGAGAGCCCAAATTAAGGACAGCTTCATGATGAAGAGTTGCTTATATCATTTGAAGTGCATTTTTAACAGGACGTTTAGGAGTTTGGGAAGGGTTTATCAGAGTTATCCCTATGGCTCTGAAGCAACGGGAGTCTCTGTGCTTTGCTAATTGAGTGATTTATCTTATTTTATTTATCCAGGATGGTCCCATTGGGATACAACATCTCTTCTGCAAGGCAGTCCTGATTGACTGAACTCTCAATTTGTGTGTGGTCATTATAACAGTAATACTGCAATAATGTGAGTGAGTGGATTCATTCTTGTTTCTGATCCTCTCCAGCCAGGAGGAAGCTGCTGTTAAGGAATAGCATGATGCTAGCTGGTGGAAACAAAAAAGAGGGTGCTGAGCAGCCAAAAGTATGACGGGATATTTGGGTTCAATTCTGTCACGAAACCACTGGGGCCCAAGCTCACTAAAGAGACACGTGGGGGGCACTGTGACGCAACTTGTCACAGCGCACACACCATATTCAGGTCCACGTGCCCACGAGGACCCAGGTTCGAGTCCGACCCAGGTAATTTCCTACCCCAGCTCTCTCTCTCCCGTTTGTTTCCTGTCACTCTCTCTACCGCCCTATCCGATTAAAGGCATACAAAGCCCCTCCAAAAAACTAAGGAGACACATGTCCCTTCCAAAAAAACAAGCTGCCGGATGTCCTCCATTGTTTTGTTGTGCCACGTTCGTTGTCGTCACGCTGGTATGATGTCACGCTACTTATCTCACTGATGCGGCTATCGGCATCTGGCCTACACACCGCCTACCATGTAAGGGCACTGTTGGCAGTCGAAAAGCAGGCCAGGTCAGGGTTTACCATTCCCAACTGTACTGCACTGTACTGAACTGAATCACACCACTCAATGGAAACACTATAAGGAGACGCGTGTCCCCTCCAGTCTGAGGCCGGCTGGTGACATTCAGTGGCTCAGTGCCACATGGGTCGGATCCACATGGCATGAGACAGGACATGTCTCTAGGACATGAAGAGCCAAGATGCAGCAGTCATGCAGCGACCCGCTGCGTCGTCTTCCCCAACACTGCCTCGTGCGCTCTGTGCCTCGTGGGCTCTCAGCTGGTGTGTGACGGGTGGAATCTCTATGGTTTTCCTTCTGCTGATGCTCTTTTAGCTGCCGCACTTTGGGTAAAAGCATCTGCTAGGTGAATACACTCAATTGAATTCAACCACACAACGACTTTCAACAGTGGACATGTCTCAGAGCCCTAGGCCTAAACACACAAGAGCAAGCACATACGCAATGCAAAATTAAAGCAATCAGCTTTGTGAGGGATACATCAAATCCCAGACAGGAATCATTAGTAATAAAAACGTACAAGTCCCTATTTATTAAGGGGGACTCTGAGTCTTTTTGTCTTTTAATGCACATTTTAATTTATATTAACCATTCATGCAGTCATTTTAATAACAGCAAAGGTATTTTCACTCTACAATTAGATTTGTTGTCATTTCAAACGTATTAAGCAAAAACCACTATGATTTGAGCAAATTAACTATTTAATGGAATTAGCTCTATAAAGTAGATTAGTTGATGCAGTTGCAACATTAGGGATGTGCATATTTAAATGATCCATTAAACTTGAATCCAATTGACATTAAAAAATAACACACATAACATAAAACTAAAACCCTTTACAGACGTTCTTCAGCACTGCTTTTACCTGCTCACTTTGTCATATTCGGAGACTTGATGTTTTCTCTGTAAATACACACAGTTCAAGGCACTGACATAACATGATATATATTAAAGAATATCAAATTACTGATGAAGTGAAAGTAGAAAAAAAATCACATGTAGGCCTATTTCAAGTTATGTGTTGTTGTTGTGCAACATATTGCCATGTAGGTCAGCTATTACATCATTTGCCACAGTGGAGTTCACTAGTTCACATTCTGGAATTTGCATTTTTGGTGAAGTCTCTGGCCAGGGTCCTGAATTGCTTCGCGGAATCGTGCCGGAGTTGACTGTGCAGGTTTGTAAACGCCATTTAATTTGTTGGTGACAGGCAGAGAGAAAATAATAAATGGCAGAAAACTAATATCTACACGCAGTCTCTTTCTTCCACCCTTTGTTCATATGTTCTTTCTTTCTTTTAAACATTAACAGCTGTTTTAATATGTTCTTCAGTGAATGGTTCTGATTTAAATGGTTAAATGGTTCTGAACATTAAAGGAACACGCCACCCAAAATCAGTAGTAATATATGTTCTTATACCTTAACTTTCACGAGTTGAGTCATACCTCTCCCGCGCCGGTAGGTGCACTCAACGCTCTGTTGCGCGGCGCGAATGTGTTAGCATGTTGCTATGCTAGCGGGCTCTGCCGTGGCCATAGAGAAAGGAACATAGCAGTAATCAAACACCTCCACGTTTTCCCTACTTAAATACAGTTGCACGAGTAGTTGATAAAAATGTGTACGTCACACAACATGAAACGTGGCGATTTTCCAAGCGAATAAACAGGAGAACTACAATGTGTGGCGCAATAGCACTTGGGAGTACTTCGACCTAGCGTGGTAATATTATTAACACCTAATTGTAGATCCTATCCACCACAGAGTTTAGAATTCATGCTGGATCGACCCTCAGCCTCTCCCTCCCCTCTGAGCGAGAGAGAGGCACACACACTAGAGATGCGCTGATGGGCTATTATTTCAACCATAACTGCATAGCAAAACTTATCATCCATCAGCCATCCATCAGCACCAAAGTTTGTTGACCAATTTTAAAAACTGCACCCGCCCACCATCCGTTGGTTGTTTTAATGTAGGCTATATGGGTGATGCAGCGCTGCTGACGTGAGGCTAGAAAGCCCTTGCCTGTTCTAGAAAGACTGATCTAATGCAGCAAATATATTAAAAGGCTAAAGTCGTACATTGGCTAGGCCTATCCCCAGAATATCAGCAGCAAACTCAGTCTCTGTCGCGCAAAACAGTCTCCAAATAAAACGCACATCGGCCTGTTGCCTATTCTGCCATGCAGCTTGTGACAATATATCATCCAAAATGCTTGATTGCATTGCATTCTCCACATTTTTAGCTAAATTTTCATGTACCACATCAGCATTTTTGTTCAGTGAATCTTTTGTAAATTACTTTACAATTACCGTCACAACATGCTAACACATTCACGCCGCGCGACAGAGCGTTTGAGTGCACCTACCGGCGCGGGAGAGGTATGACTCAACTTGTGAAAGTTAAGGTAAGAACATATATTATTACTGATTTTGGGTGGCGTGTTCCTTTAACAGCTGTTTTAATATGTTCTTCAGTGAATGGTTCTGATTTTGGACTCTGCAAACATGGCTCTTGTATGGGTTTGGTTATTTGTGCTTGTTAAATGTATGTGTTTGAGCATCACATTATGAGACAAAAGCACAGATCAAGTGTTGTGAAAGTCCCATCAGACTAATTGGGGAGAGTTAGCCTACTGCACTCTAAACCCGAACTAGTTGTCATTACTAGAAAATTGCGTGGAAACCGATTGCCTTAAACCATTCTAGTTTTTACAAAACATAAAACTAAACAGGTTTAGTTGTGTCAACTAACAACCTTATGTTGATGCTGTAGACAAATTAAGCTTACATTAGTAGTCTTTACTAAAAATCTTTAGTTCACTTAACTTATTGTTTAAGAAGTTGCAGTTAAAATGTATAAAAGTATAAAATAACTAGGTTAAAATGCATGTTAAAAAAACTCATTAAAATATGAACTAAGTTCTGTAGAAAGGCCTATTATTTTTTATTTTAAGATTAGGCTACTGTATTAATTTAACTGTTTTATTAAAAATTTAAGAGAAATTCATCACAATGTATAGGAATGCCTTTTATTATTGATAAATCATGAACAAACATTTAAACTCCACATCCACATAAACTCCACTCCACATATTCCACATCCACTGTAGATGAAGAACCTATAAAAAAAAAAGACGAAGAACCTATAAAAAAGAACACAAGAAAACAAATTTTTAGTTCATGTTCATTTACTCAGTTGAAATAAAAGTTTGCTATATCACCTATGAATGCAACACATAAGTGAATGGACATCGGCTAACATTAGCCAAAAGCTAACCAACATGTGCTGCTATGGTTAGCTAAGACTGTCTACAGACAGAAACACCCATTTCAATGATAAAGTCTGAATTAAACTAAGTAGCACCAAGACAGGTATATTTACACGAAAACATATGTGATAAAGTTATAATCTACCATACACACCCATTGGAAGGTAGCTACCATGAGCTAACTGTCCGAAAGACTACTAGCATGCTAACAACGAAGCTAATGTTACCTTCGTTTTCCCAGGTAAACAAACATTTAGCTAACTATTGGTCAAACTGAAGATAATTTTCGGTTATTTCATCAGAATTTTAATTTTTCAACAAGTTCATCAGTAAGTTCACCCACCATTTGATGTAGTAGCCTATTTGTCACAGCAGCACGATGCTGAGAAGCAGGAGGAACGGTTGATGGGCAGAATTTTTATTAGACCCCTCCTCTGCCTTGCAAAAACATAGCATTTATCGTTGTCTCTGCTTAACATGATCAGTGCACTGTATATTTCACTTAAATAGTACAATCAACTAATTTCTTTTAGTTATGACATAGAGTTTTCACAAAACACACAAACATTAGTAGTGACCACCTAACATATTTATTACAACTAAATCTGGGTTTAGAGTGTGTGTTGTGCTTTGACGGGATGGATGATAGCTGTATATTTAAGCAGGCAGTTGATAGCACTTTGGTAGTCATTTAATGCCACTGTCTTTCCTCTTGTTCAAAAGGAAATCCATGCTGACTTGTAAAAGGTATATTGTAGGCCTACAACCAGTGGTGTAGTCTAGTTAGCTGTAGGTTATACTGTGATCAACCCCAAATGTCAATACATATCCTTGCCTATTTCAAGTGGGTATACGGATATGGTGATGCTTTTTAAGTGGGTACACTGCGTAGGCCTGCGTATCACATAGACTACACCGCCTACAACCATACCTTGGTAGCTTGTGATTAAGAGAACTCTTTTGCAATACATTTTTCCACATGCTCAAAAAAAGCTCTTTCATAACACGAAATACATTTTCCGTGGACGGAAGGTTTCTATACAGACACTGGAACGATTTGCACTAGTTCCATTAATCACTAGGCGATTTGAAGTCCTATTTCTAGTTCACTTTGTAGTTCAGTATATGTCATTTTGGCAGGACAAAGCCGTCAAGTGTTTATAATTCAAAAGAGAGTAGACTCATTAGATGGCGGGAATGCATTGACTCGCTCAAGCGTGTGAGGTAGGCTACAGTAGCCTACGAATGAGAATTACATGATTGTCCAGGAAGCGCTGAACGGAAACATTTAACCTAAGGGTCTAGCCATACCCCCGGTATAAGAACAGAGCTTTCACATGTGACAATGCGAGTCGGCGTGAGCACCAAAGACTGTTCTTATTCTGTTGACGCTCAAGTGGTCTGTTCCACTCGCATTAGCCTCTGTGAGCAGTCAGCGCGTGCACTGAGGCGCTCCTGTGAATGCAGAGCACTTAAAGTGTCTCGGAAGTGTCCCTGGGGGCAGGAACGAACTGATAAATCTGAGCAAGGGATGAACGTGCGCCTGCCTCACTCACCTCCCCCTTCTTCTGCGTCTGTTTAAGCAGCATGTCACCTTGCTGAGGAAAGATGACCTAAGAGGCCAAGGGCTCAGACTGAGGATGTCTTCATGGAAGAGCTTGCTAGGCGATCGATTTAACTCTCTCAGCACATGCCAAACATGTTAGTTGTAGCCTATGATGCACACATGACACAAAAATAGAAAACAAAAAGGAAGGAACATCGATTGCAGCGGGATTGAGCTGGGAAAATATCCAAAATATATTCAAAATATCCCAATTTGAGACTGCCTATATGTCATGGCATGTTTAGTAGCCAACTGTGACAAGAGACCATTGCAGTGCAGCTCTGAGCAAGGTGCTACTTATGCTACGTTTACACGTGGCCGGCTATTTTCATAAACAGACATTTCACCCTCTCCGTTTTCAAAAATAACATTGTGCACACCTGTCCGTTTTCAGAAAAGTTTTCCTTTACACTAACCTGGGTATACAGTATGCCTTCAAGAGCATGCCAAACCTGTATGTGGCACGTGGCAGTGTAATGAGAAGCTCAAGCCCATGTTAGCCGATCAGAATCCCGAAAATATCAACAACAGCAACGAATCACTTCCTCTTTCTCTATTGAACTGACTAAAAATCTCCGCCTAAATAATAAATAAATCTCTGTTTGTACCTCTTTAGACGCAAACGAACAGAGTTTCCCCAAAAAACAATCTGCCCGGAGTTTTTAAAAACTCTGTTTGCGGGGATAAAACCTCAGTTTGCGTCTAAATGACAGGGTCAAACGCAGAAAAACATCACTGGTTGCATCGTTTTCGTTGTCGTCTAAACAGTCTGTAAACAGGGCCTAAGCCTAGCGTAGGTGGTGACATTTTTCATTTCATAAAAAAGCCTACATGTAGTTGGTGTTGCCAGACGTTTCATGCCCATCCAATATGGTTCCCACAGAATGTCTTCACTGGGATCCCCACTAGGCCTGCAACCAAAACAAGAAAAACTTACCTCGGGGAGATGGCATGTCAAGTTTGTTCAGAGTGATAACAACATTGCTATGGTAAGGAAACAAACCCATTAGTTTGTCTCTTTAAGACTTTGTCCAAGGAAATTAATTTTAAGTCTCACTGAAGAAATCGTATCAATGAATGATCCATGCTTCTTAGCTGTTATGTACTTTTAATGTGCTTAATGCTGCTAATGTAAATAATTAATTGTAATTAACACAATTTCCTTATAGGCCTAGCTTTTCAATGGCATAAACAAACAGATGCATTCTTAAGACATTTCCGGTGGCACAGAAAACAACATTGAGCCAAAGCCCATCTACGGGCTTATTAGACATTCTCTGATTGAGCTAATGGTAACTTGAAGATAAAACAAAACAAATGCATTAGCATTACGCTAAAGTCTGATTCATTTTAATTGAAAATGATTTACATTGGTTTTGAATATTTCAACTGGAAATCCACTAGGAATAGATTGAAACAGTCTATAAGTCTTTGGTTTTATATGAGCTATTTAAAATTGTGATCAGCGTGGGGCACAAACTAACACAGGCTAATGTAACACAGACCATTTACGTAGTTGCAAAGGGTTGATCAGACTAGTCTAACTCAAATAGGTTTTTAAATTATTCAGCCAAGGGGGTGCTGTGGCGCAAATGGCTACGGTGCCCGTGCCAGTCATACCTGTGTGTCCACAGGGACTCGATTTCGGGTCTGGCTCAGGCCCTGCTCACTTCCTGTGGGTCTCTTCACTGTCCTGTCATAGTGAAGGCAAAGAAGCTCAACAAATTTACTTTTAAAACATTATTCAACCAAAACCAAAATGTGTTTGGTTGAACCCCACTCTCCCCTGCATTTTATGTAGGCTATACACACTAGATTCTAGAACATATTGTGCAGGTCCTTTAACAAACGTAGCCTAATGTTTATGGATGGTTATTGTAATCAAATTATGGTAGGCCATATCTATTAGAGGAGCTAAATGTGTTAGCGCCAAACACCTTGTGCCTCTCTGTAGGAACATGCTCACACAGTTAGCTTGAGTGAGACGAATGATATTCTTCCTATTTGTCAGCCAGTCCAGATAAGCAGCTCCATGGGCAGACATTGCAATCAACAGTGTACTTTAGGCGAATTCTCTGCACCACCCTTCCTATTGCTATTCTGAGTCTGCCGTATGGACTCAACTTTCCCTCTATACAGTCTCATACTGCACTATCTGTGATATCTTTGATATTCAGGCAGCAGATCAAGTTACCATGACCTCCCAATTGTATGAAATAATGTACACGATAGAGGGGCACCTACAGTAGACATTCTGGTAGCCTATTCAAACTACTCCACATGTCACAGTTCTTAGGGTTTGGGGGCAGACTACAGTGTCTGAAAACAGGTCTTAGATTAAGAGGAACATGTTTCCTTTTATTATTCCCTTTTCAAATTTGTGAATATATAGCACATAGGGTTCAGTCTAATGATTTCGGAGGCTCATGTACCACATTCAGGACCATGTGCCCAAGGGGACCCACCAGATCTCTCTCCCATTCGCTCATTGTCACTCTCTTCACTGTCATAATATAAAAATGGCAAAAAAAGCCCCCCAAAATGTATATAAAAATATTCCACTCATCTCAGCATGGGCTTAATTACACGTGTCCCTCTTTGACAGCGACAACACAACTGATCCAACCAAAACATGAATTCCTCCTCTCTGTATGAGAATCTTACATCACAGCATGCTCATCAGTGATTGATAGCTGCCGTGCCGTTCCATGCCTTTCGACAGAACCGGTAAGTTGAAAGCTTTGACCCAATATCCGCAAAGCCGTTTTTGGTGTTTTATATATATTGCACATTCCGAGGCGGCTCAACCGAGTGAGGCGTAGTGTTTCTCAGCGCCGGCAGCTGTGAAAGCTCACCTCTAATGGCTGTGGCCTGGGGATCACACACCTCCGCGTCCCCTCACAGCTCTGATTGGAACAAGGTTGCAAATGCCAAGTTGTGTGCTCTGAGCGGCGAATGTGCCCCCCCAACCCTCTTTATATGTGCCTTCTCTCTCACCCCCCCCCCCCCCCCTCTCTCTTTCTCTGTCTCACACACACACACACACACACCCTTACATACATGAGGACACTCTAAAAACGGGCAAAGCACAGCTTACACAACTGTTATAGGGTGAGGGGCTAAAACCGTGATACTTCAGTCACAAAATAAATCCAAACCCTCACAGCAGCGTGTGACTAAACACATTACACTAGATGACGTTGTCTGTCTAAGCTGTAGTGCAGGTCTCGAATTACGTGGGAGCCAGAGGGAGCCGAGCTCCCATAGAGGGAGGACTGGCTCCCATTAAAGCAACAAAGTCAAAAACCTGAGGGGGTCTCTCATATCTGAAGGTGTCTGGCATTGTAATTTAATCTTAAACAACCGCTCATTATCCATCCCTGTGCGATCTCTTACCATTAAAGACGTTAAATTAAAATATAGGCTACTACGGGACGTAGACCTACACTACGCTCTTGAACGCAGCATGACACTGGGCTAACCTACGTGGTTTGATACGTGCTGAAAAGTCCTGTTTGCTGTTGAACTTGCGCTTCACCTATTCTATGTTGATTGACAAAGCCATAAATTATGGCCCATAATGCAGCCTACAATGATTGTGTTGTCTGATGATCTAGCTATCCTCTGCCATTCAGAGCTCCGGAAAGTTCCCAGCTATTTTGAAACACCTGTTAGCAATCTCTGATGTCGGAATATTCCATGGCTACCCGACAATATCTCAGTGCAAACTCCAAAATTGTTCGTCTATTAATTTTCCACGGTTCAACACATTAGCCTACTAGAACATAGTTTGGCTGGCTTTATTCATTTCTGCCAGTTAGTGCCTTTTCCCCTGTGTATAAGTTACACTACATGCATTATTGTGTTTGACACTGAGGATAGCCTATCTGAGACAGTGGTCTGGTTTAAATGAGTTACGTTGTGGAATGGCACAGACTAAATCGTTTAGTCTATTTCTTTGTATTGTGAAATTGAAATGAGATATGGACTATTATAATCAATAATATGTTGAAATTAATTAAAATTAATCAATTTCTATGAAAAATCTATGTCTGTTGTGTGCGTGTGTCAAGGTAAAGCCTAGGCCTACCGTGCGCATATACTGTACTGCGCAAAAGCGCCACTTGCGCCTAGGCTATTTCATTGTATCGATGCGCGGGGTGTGCCAACTTTTTATGAGATAGAGAGACCCCCTTAAAGACAAAAAGATAATTCGAGCCCTGTTGTAGTGATTTGAACATTGACAGTTTGACATACTGTTTCTGTGTATTATGGCTGTGGTTGTGTATTAGTTAGTTGCATTAGGTCATAGCATAGCTGTGTTCCTCTGTGGTCAGGGCAGAAGAAGCAACATATTGTCTAAATTTACAATCCCCCATGCATGCTACCACTACAGACAGACAGGGGTGGCGCTAGTGGGGGAAAAGCTTAGTATTATATATAAAACCATATACCATATAATATTATAGATAAAATTATCGGGGGTCCCAGAATTATTGTCTGTCATAGGGCCCAAATTTTAAAGCAGCGCCCCTGCAGACAGCCAAAAGAGAAGGAGTGCCTTTTGTCCTGCAAGTAGAGAGAAAGAGAGAGAAACAAACAGAAGTTAAAAGAGAAAATGATGACTGGGGTGATGATTGGAATGATAATTTGACATAAATTAGTCATTTTTACAGCCCTAATAGCCCACTTACTATTCACTTATTCGCTCAAGATTCATCTTTGTGTGCTATCTCATTTTAGGGAAGCAGATGCTTGTGCTACGTAATGGCAGCACATTTAAGGCAAATGTAATGTGTCATTTCTTGAAATAGGAATCCCAAAATAACTCATCGCTCTGATGATTTCAGTAGGAGGCATACAGATTTCAATCAAGCCATTAAGTGAAATTAGAAATTTGCCTGTCAGAAAGATTGTCTCCCAATCGGAAGAATGGTGAAGACAAAGGACAGGAAATTAATTATGGCATTTTTCGTTACTTAGCAATCACATCCTTCATATTGAATGTCAGGGAAATGTCAGAGAGGTGCTCTTCATTGCATTCCTCTTTGTATCCAATATCTCCTCTTTCTTTCATCCTGGCTTTCTTATCCTCTCCATGGATTGAGCAGCTCTGGCTGAACAGCTCTTATATGAGTAACCCTCTAGAAAGGGTTGCTGCAATCTTTGTAGTTAGAACCGTCGTCCTTGTATATGTCCAGAAAACGTAGTTCCAATGATCAATCACAAACATGGTTGTCAACGTTTTAATTGCATTAGTTTGACTAGATTGACCCTCTGTAGTCGTACCTGAACAGCCTTCAACTGAGTATTTCAATTATAATGTTTTATTCATCTTGAGTGCAGAGGTGGAATAATCCTCTCATTCACGCCTGCGCGTGAGCAGAGGCTGTAATTAAGAAAATATTGGAACACGACAGAAACATTTTCTTCCATTAATTATACGTTGGGTTCTCAATAATTTCTATATAGATGCTCTAGTAAATATGCAGGACAAATTTTTTTATCATCAACTTATAGCCTGACGTCATTACAGTAACACTGGATGGTGTTTTGAATGACTGAACTTGCTATTTTCGACCAAACAACAATGTGTTCTAGACACAGTTGTTAACAAGGTTAAGTGAAGTTTACAACCTTTAAGTGAAGGTTGCGTCTTACCACAGGTTACCACAGATATCCTCTGACATTGGAGCTGAATAGAAGTCCAAATACACAAACTCCTTGTCTAGAGAGAAGAGGGGGGGGGGGTCAGAGATAGTGAGAGATAGTTTTGTAGCATGTATCATGTGATTTATGAGGGTGATTTAGTCAGCCATGTATTGCTTATTATGACCATACCACTCTAAGCAAGCTTGATCTTGCTTGATACTGTCAGGTGAGCGCAGGAAGAGAGTGGATCACGCCCACAGGGTAAATGTTGAGAGAGAGAGATGAACAAGTATAGAACAGATTTTTTGTTTGCTCAGAGGCATATGTTCTCTTCAAATATAATATATGTGCTTGCAAAAATCCTGCTGTGCTCTAAAGAAAATCCCACTGCATACTCAGCAAAGAGGCACACATATTACACCGTACTCAGGGTGCATCGATCATACTGCATGTCTGGCCAAACCTCTTGCTTGAGTCACTTTGGCAATCTGCCCCATGGACTATCTCCCTAGGGACTGGTTGTTGGTTTCCAGTTGGTCTTTATCTCCCTTTCTGGGCTGCACCTTGTGAGGATTCTCTTCATCTCTCTGTTTCATGTTTCCTTGTCTGTCCTTCATTTCACCACAATTCTTATTGTGACTCATGTTGAGCAGACTGGCATTGTTTTTTTTGTTCTTGTCATTTACATCAAGAATGAGCTCATGCTTTCCTGTAACTGCCTTGTTCAAATCTGCATGCTGGTGCCAAACTGGAGTTCACCAGAGCAGTCTTGTCCAATCCAGAATATGGTTTCTTGGTTTGTTTCTTCATTTTATCTTGACCTTTGGATCAGAGCTCCTCATCCAGCCTCACATTGCTTTCCTTTAGACACCAGGTCCATGGTTAGTCAATTGATTAGTTTACTGTAGCTCAAGACATCACTGACCTGGAAGATGTTCACTATCAGTCAGCACACTACAGTTGCAGATGATCCTGGCAGCCTCCTTCTTCTCTACTTTCTGTGAGAAGGAGACATTCTACTTCCTGAGAGGAGGAGATAGTCTCGTCCCTGTGAGCAGGAGATAGTGTACTCTCTGTGAGGAGGAAATACTATGCTTTATGTGAGGAGGAGGTAGTCTACTCTCTGTGAGGAGAAAATAGTATGCTTTCTGTGAGGAGGTGATAGTCTACTCTCTGTGAGGAGGTGATAGTATTCTCTTTGTGAGGAGGTGATAGTCTACTCTCTGTGAGGAGGTGATAGTCTTCTCTTTGTGAGGAGGTGATAGTCCTAGAGGCCTCTGCACAGTGGAAATCACATGGTGTCCTTGGAGTCCTTGGAGTTTGGTGAGGGGTGTGAGGTGATGATCCAGGTCTTGCCCAACTGGAAGTTAGCACTTTTCTTATCACCATGGCTGTGATATCAAGCTTTTCATCCAACTTGCTGTCCACTGAGCAGCTTGTTTCTGGACTCAGCAAACTGCTCTAGGCCTCTTATCGGTCATTTCAATTTTTATGTGACCACAAGCTCGGTCTGTGATGCTGATCACCAGTGACTAGGTCAGCCAGCACGTCGCCGTCCATGTCATATTGGATGATCCTGGCGGCCTGCTATCTTGGCCGCTTGGCCTCTCTCTTCACGGTCTCCCTCTCTGTTCTCTGCAAAGTACAATGGGTTCAGAGACCTCTTGACCGTAGAACACATGAGATTTTGGGGCCACAGTGGCTACTGATTTGATCTTGGTTTGGTGTGCAATGTTCTGTTTTTAATTTACATATTGGAATACATTAGCGAATATACAATGTAAATGTAAATGCATAATAAAGAAATGTATTGATAAAATGGCTGTAAGTAGATAGGTTAATGGGTTTAGGCCCAAATAATATTCAAATTATATCAAATATAATAAATGATCATACAAAAGTATTTTTTTCAGATAGGATATTGCAGTTACATTATGCAAATTAGGTAATTTAGAAATAGAAATAGTATACAGTAATATTAAAATAAAAAAAGAAAACATTTTACTATTCAATGTGAATTGGTAATCAACATTAATTTCTACGAAATGTACCTTTCAACCAGTATTGTCATCAGCATAATTTGCTAGCTATCAAATCAAAACTGGTATGTCCAGCTAACGTAACGTTTGCATAGTAGGAGGCTGGTTTACATGTCAAAGAAATCTTATGGCAATTTAAAGGTTTTTGGTCATATTTTCCAATTTCAGTGCACAGTACTGTTTTGTACACTGGCACTCTTTTCATTCCTATTTTGCATTTGAGCAGAATACAGCGGAATTTTACTTCGATAAATTAGGGAAGGAACTTGCGCTCCCGGGAGCGGTTCAGAGAAAAGAGGAGGCGTGTTCCGGCACAAACGTTCCCTGGTGCTATTTTGCAGTTTCAGAAAACAATTCCGCCACAGACCAGGAAAAACCTAGTCTAAAGTCAGTGGCACGTTTTTCAGATGCTATTTTAAGGGCACATGATATGCAATAATGTAGCGTGTGCACAATTTGGTTAAGATGCGCTTGCTCATAATTTTTTTATTGCACAGTGAGATGGAGTACGTCTTGGGACAGAGAATTAGACGTGGGAGGGAGAGGGTCTGCCGGCCCAGACTGACCTATCTCTCCCAGAGTGAGGAGGAATGTAGACGTAAGCTAAGCAGCATTCTTTGTGGCATGTTGTGTTTTACACAACATTCATGGATGTGCTGATGACATAAATGAGGAAATATTAGAGTACTTAAGGAGACGTGATGTTGAACTGCATGTGCTGATGCCATTTAACCCAAATGCCCCAACAGCAGCACGGAAGAGGAGAGCTTAGAGCTGCATCGTCTATAGTGAGGTATAGTGAAGCAAAGTAATCTCGGTCTAATGTTAGACTACATTGCAAAAATATCACTATGCATTCATAACCTTGTGATTCAGTGAGGGTGAGCTCAAAACATCGGAAAGTATGTCTTTGTAACATTTCTTTATTTACATGTTGTCAAAAAGAAAAAAATGCCAGTCATGGAAACAATTGCGGCAATTTCCTCCCATGCCTATTTAACCAAAGCTAATTTGTTTGTTTTTTCTCTTGTCCCTATACAATGTTTTGGTGACATACAGTAAGAGGTTGCTTTAAGACACACACACAACACACACACACACACACACACACCTCAGACACTTACAAGGCATCTCCTAGAAATTATTAGTGTGAAAAGAACACTTGTAGGACATTTGCATTGCATCAAATCTTCCTTGTAGATAATGACTACTTTATTAGAACCCCATAATACTACCTACATAATATGATGATCTCAGCTGAAGTATGCCGTATCTCAACTGATCTGCGTTATGTCCACTTGTAACTACATTACTGTAAGATGATTGTGTCAACAGCCACTCAGCCCCCCAGCTGTGCCCTCCAGGTGGATGGATCCAGAGTCCCTGACACATCTGGCTAGAGGAAGCAGACTCAGCCATTTGTGGATGAAAGAGACCTTACCATCTGTGCTTATGGGCATTGAGTGAGAGAGAGAGAGAGAGAGAGACTAAAAGTGAGAGGGTCAGCAAGAGAGAGAAAGACGGATAAACGGGTAATAGGGAGCGACAGAAGGCAAGAGAGAGAGAGGTATAAAGACAGAAAGAGTCCATTGTCAGTCTGTTTCTGTCCGCGACTGTCTCCCCAGTTGTTTGTGTTGGGCTCCTGTGGCTCTGCGATGCTCGTGTTCCTCCATGTCGGGCTCCACACAAACAGCAACACGGATGCACGAAAACAGAGACAACAACAACAGGACAACAAGAGCTGCCTCCCCAAACCTGCTAACAGCGGGAGATGAAGCGCAACAGCCGTTCACAGTGACTCACGGGGTTCAGCGAGTGCACAGATCAATACACACTCGTCACCTAAGGGTGTGGGGAGAGTTTTCAGTAGCGTAGGAAACTGACGAGTGAGTACAGCCTTGTGGCAAAATGTGCTGTGTCCCAACAAGAGGAAGAAAAGACATAGCCCCCCCCCCCCCCCCCACCAAATAATTTCCCATATGCTCTCCTATGGACACACTCCAGTGACCAATGAGAGAATAGCAGTTACTGGTAATCTGATTAAAGAGATCACCTCCTCTGTAAAATGTGCGGAAGATTCATGGGTCTAGTGAGCAAGCCAAAGGGCAGGAGTGTAATGACGCCATGCGGACACTAAGTAACAGGTGAAGAGGACACACACCACCTGTTGTCTATGTACCATGTGTGTGTGTAGGTGTGTGTATGTTTGTGTGTGTGCATGTGTGTGTGTGTGTGTGTGCTCACTGAACAAATTTACCACGGTCATAACACTTTAGCATTAAGCCTCTTCCATTAATTACATCAATTAATTAGTCATGTCACAGATTCCCAAATGCCCAATTACATGGCCATCAGCTCAATTACACATTTATTTATTCATGGCTTTGTGCTTAATGTTATCACTGTGATTACTGATGAGACTGTTTATACTCAACTAAAATGGGAAAGGCATCATTCATGTCGACCACAGGGAGAGTTAATCACTCTCTAAAGTGGTGTGGGTAATGGAACGGCTGATTAAAATTCAGTTAGTGGTGATTGGGAGGAGATTTGTTTGGCTCCGATGCCTACACCTGCACTGATTCTAGGTCAGTTCCTTAGCTTCTTGTACAGAATCCACCGGGATTCAAGGACACTAATTTTAAGTTTAACTAATGTATCCTATTAGACAGGACAGATCAGTGGGTTAGAGCAACAGCTTATTAGCATCTAGGTTAACGTGTATGTTGACTTTTATTTATCATTACAGATGATTACATGTTGCTGCATACAGTACATACACACACACACACACACACACACATACACACACACACACATACATACACACACACACACACACACACACATACATACACACACACACACACACACACACACACACACACACACACACACACACACACACACACATATATGTGCATGCACCCCCCCCCCACACACACACACACACACACACAAACACACACACAGACACTGGAGCCACATCACATATCTAGTGGAGAGTGCACATAGTAACTCTAACTCTGTGTTGCCTCTAGTAGACACAAGGGACTTACTGCATTAGGCTTGGTAAACACATCATGAATAAGTCCATTAAGTATTAAGGGTTTGGATATAAAGAAACACTGAACAGGAAGCACTCGGCCAATGATTGTTCATATAAAAAGCAATAGGTGAAATTGCCTCTTTATCACCATAATTATGCGGCTCAGAAACTATTATGTCTTCACGTCACTGGGACACAGGTGGAGGACAAAATTGGTTTCCTGACATCCCTGTGACACTTTAGCTCACAATATGATTAAAAGCAGTGTTGCTGATTCCATTCTGGGTGTGTGTGCGTCAGTACATGAATAAATTATTTAATCACACATACGTAAAAGACGTGTGGTTTGATTAACGAGGTTGGTATTGAGGGCGGACGATTCCTTTGTTGGTTATGACAATATGGTCAGATCTGACAAATTAATCTTGCTTTACAAAAACACTCGAAAAATGTTATTTCCTCAAAAAACAACAAATGTCAAGTGTGCATCCCACATTGTGTAGTAATTGCAATGTGACAGAAATTGCATCATGATTGATGATCATGAAAGATAAAGGGCAATCCTATCTGCTGCAAAGTCTTCAGTGTTCCATTTTATCTCAAAGTATTCTATTCCATTCCAGTTTTCCATTCCATCCCAAAGTGTTCTATTCCATTCCAAAGTGTTCCATTCCATCCCAAAGTCTTCTATTCAGGCTTGGAATTTCACCATTCTGGGGGCAAGGCCACTTGGCCTTCAGTTGGGCATATTTGGTGGGGGGCACAAAGGCCACATGTCAGGGCACCAAGGCCAAAGTTAACTATACAGTAGTAGGCTATAAAAATGATCAAAGTTGTATTTAGCCTATTCACTGCAGTAGACCTGCATCACTGTATGAAACATTACAAAAACATGAAACATGACATAACATAGAACTGTAAATTGTCTGATCATCTAATATTTACAGATATCTAGGCTATATATAACATTTATTTTATATTTGGCCTGTTATGAAATCATGCATTGAACAATTTAAGCACAGCTCAGCTTTAAGAAACTCAAATAGCCTAGATGCATGCTTAGCATTTTGTGATCATTAAGGCTACTTTCACAAACTCTTAGTCAGCTGTCCTCTGATTTACCAATATCTAGGCGATATTTGTAACATTTATTTTGTATTTGGCCAGTTATGAAATCATGTGGAACAATTTAAACACATTGTAAAACTTAAAGCCCAAATTTGGTACGGAGATGGTTTTGTGCATGCTGTTTTGCATCCATTACAAACAAACATGCAATGTGAACGTCTGGGATTGGGGAGAGCACTAAATGCTCTACTGAATAAGCATGAAGTCAAACCTTTAAAGAAGCCCTATGCAAGTCTGGTTATTCCTTCGCTGTTTCTGGGTTTTCGCCTGATTTGGGCTCGCATTTTTCACGACATAGCTCCCCCTGCAGCTTCGGTAGCAAGTGACTGCTACACTAAACCCCCACTAGCTAGCGAGCTAGCCATCAAGAAACCAAGCTAAACACATACAGGGCTCACAATAAAACGGTCGAGCAAACACATTGTTCAAGAGACTATCAAACCACATTACAAAAACGAAGTTCACCCAAGGGTAGGCAAATTACAATTTCAGCAGCAACAAAGCCAAGTCGGAGTCCGTTTTGCAGTCTTCTTAGAAACTACAATCTGATTAAATTTTCGAGTCCTTCCGCCGAGTCACATCCGGATTTCTTCGGTCCGGGACCAGAAAGTTGCATATTCGGTTTTTCCGCGGAGAAGCACTAGGGGGAGACGAAGCACCCACCAAACGACCCAAAAAGTGTTGTAGAACCATCAGAACGACTCTCAACCTGCATAATTAAGGTCATTTTTGCTAAAATTGTTGCATAGGGCTTCTTTAAATGAAAAACACTCTTTAATAATCAAAAAAAATAAACCGCTAATGAAGTAAACTTGTGACCATCAAAAATCGTTTATCGCCTGTAACTCCGTGATACCAGGACGTAACAGGAAGGCATTTGGCTGTGCAACGGAGGTTAATATGCTCTATGTTTTGTCCAAATGATGACTGTCTATCATCGTTGCACTTCGTCCCCCGTTTCAATCGTCCCGGTTGTACCCATATTTATGTTTTTGCCAGCTAACTTTTAACATGATCTTCATATTCATTGCTATATAGTAGGGGGGCCTATGTGTCTAATTTGGGGGCCTGTGGGATTCGCATGTTAATTTTTGGAGAGTGTTATATCTTTGTTCTAGGGGTTCTTAAGAGTAAAAAAAAACATGTCTCCATTTTTTTTGATGGTTTTGAAGGACCCAAATCAGGTCAAATTCAGAAAACATCAAATTTGGTGTTTTGTCCATAAACCTCACATTGCTGGTATTATAGCATAGGGTTTGGTGCCAAAAAGCAAAGATATTCTACAAGGTAGTGTGCAAAAGTGGGCCACATAAACAATACAACATTATAAAACATTTTTAGGCTGATGATTGATCTATTTAACAAGAAATTGTGCCTAAAATTCTAGAAATTGTCTGCTTAAAAAAATAATACTTCAATATCAATACTATCAATTCATGCCTATTAGTGTGCTTGAGTGTAGGCCTAGCCTGCTCTGTCAGTTCTTGTCTACACCCATTCAGAGCACAAAGTGCAGAGATCTCTGTTAAATCAAGTTTAATAGACTTTTACATAGTACCAGCTGAAGTCTGTAAGGCCTTCCGTAGCCTATGTAAGTGTGAAGAAAAAAAAGGGTTAAGGATCAGATAGACAGACAGGTGTGTGTGTGTGTGTGTGTGTAAGAGAGAGAAAGAGAAAGAGAGACACTACCAGCATGGACGGATTATGAACTTTCAGGCCCCTGGGCCCAGATGTATTAAGGGCCCCCCACTAATTGTTGCGGGGGACATTTTTTTACATTTATTTGATGTAATTTCCTGTATTCT
Organism: Alosa pseudoharengus; assembly: GCF_046254945.1. Classification (NCBI taxonomy): domain Eukaryota; kingdom Metazoa; phylum Chordata; class Actinopteri; order Clupeiformes; family Clupeidae; genus Alosa; species Alosa pseudoharengus. The sequence continues at coordinate 43,578,703 of NW_027468774.1, forward strand.
GGTGCATTTTGGGGATGGCCAATACTTTTATTCAATCAGATTCATAGCCTATGTGTTGAAATGATGTGTTGATATTGAGGCAATGATTCCATGCAATGGCTTGGGCCCCCTGACTCCTTGGGCCCCTGGGCTTGGGCCCGGTAGGCCCGTGCAGTAATCCATCCCTGACTACCAGTGACAGTTGGCTGATGATAGCTGGCAGTGATAGAATTTAGAATATCGAATAACCTGAAGCACATAGTGCTCTGTTCTTCATGGTTGGTGATATTAGTGACCTTCTAGCCTTCTACATTTGAGCAAGCACATTTTCATAGTTCATGGTGGCACAGTCTAGTTAGGTTATATTCTGAGGTGTGTCTTTCTGTTAGTCAGGTGATGGCACACATATTCTAAAAGAAACAGATTTTGGGCTATGTATCCAGTGGCAGATATGTGTGGACTGGTGAATGACCCATCACTAGAGACATATGCCAAATTTCTTGTTTTTGTCCATGAGAGAGTATGGAGATGGGGATCACAGATCAGCCAACGATTACATTGTTACAGTGCAGTTATTTTACAACAGAACTAAGCAGTTTGGCACAGGAACTGCTACAAATCCACCTGTAACAGTGAGCATCTGCAGCATGCTAAGATTCGCTACTAGAAATCATGTGAAGCAGGCAGGACTCAGTGTCTTCAGAAAAGACGTGGTAGACCATCTTCTGAACCTGCAGCAACACCTGCAACTGCATCAAGTCCATCTAGGGACTTTGTACACTTGTTCAGCAGCAGCTGCTGCCAGCATAGATAAGTGCTTCTTCTGTCAGAAGCAGACAAAAGAGTGTCTTCATGAGGTGTCCTCTTTCAATGCAGGCAACCAACAAGAACTATAAGTAATATTTTGAAGTCAGTGACTTTTAACAGGTAGCCAGTGTAAAGATGCTAGGATGGGGGAAATATGTTCATATTTTTTTTGTGTGTGAGCAGCTGCCTTTTAAATAAGCTGTAAGCTCTTTAGACAGGTATTTTTACAGCCAGCATAATAGCATTGCAATAACATTGCAATAGTCTATCCTTGAGATGACAAAACATTAATTTCTCGGCATCTGGTAAGGATAAGGACTTCCTTATCTTTGAAATGTTCCTTAAATGGTAAAATTAAGTTTTGGTGATCTGTTTTATGTGATTACTTAGTGCTAGGTCCTGGTCAATTATAACTCCCAGGTTTTTAACACTTGTGGATGAGGTCAGTGGAAGATCACTATATGAAGCCTGTGATGTGGATAGGATATCCCTCATCTTTTTAGAACCTAAAACCATGACTTCTGTTATCTGAGTTCAAAAGCAGGAAATTATTCGTCATCCATGTCTTTATATCTCTTATACATGTGTCAAGTTTGGCTAACGGGGTTAATTCATCAGGTTTTATAGAGAGGTATAGTTATGTATCATCTACTAAACAACAGGGGCCCCAGTACTGAGCCTTGAGGCACTCCATATTTTACCATAATCTGGGTAGATGGTTTATTATGGACCTGTACAAATTGTTGACGGTTAGGAAGGCATGATCTAAACCAAGCGAGTGCTGAGTCTTTGATGCCTATCAAATTTTCAAGCCTAAGTAGTATGTCATAGTGTATGGTGTCAAAGGCAGCGCTGAGGTCCAGGAGGACCAGTATCGATACAAGGCTAGGTTTTTTGAGGGAGGGCTTAATAACAGATGTCTTAAACGACTGTGGTACATGCCCTGATAGAATTATTTATAATCTAGAGCAAAACATTATCCAGGAAGGGGAGACCAGTCTTAAGAAGGTGAGTACAAATAGGGTTTAGTAGACTAGTTGTAGATTTTGATGAGGAAATTGTGGAGTGGAAGTGAGATCTAATATGTTGTGTATATGTAAATGAATAAAATGTTGTTTGAGGTCTCATCTGTGATTCTGTGATTTTGCTATCTTTCAGCAATGGAGTATGTGTATTTGGTGAAACTGATTGGTTATTGATCTTATCTCTAATTGTTTGACATACAATCATAATACTGACATACAATCATACTGTTGAAAATAAGAAAATAACTGTTTTGTGAACTTTATTCAACATAGCCAGTGATTTAGGCGAAATTTATGGTGTTAATTATAGTGAAATATACAATTTCACAAAAATAGGGTTAAAACAGGTTAAATAAAACGGAGACATAATTTTTCTCCATGTTCAATGACCTCTAAAGACAGTCCAACCACTCTCCAAAAATTAACATTTCAATCCCACAGAAACCACATAGGCCCCCTGACTATATATGGGCCTCATGCACATGAAAGATTAATATGCCATTATGTTGTCTTTAGAACACACTTTGAAATAAAGTTTTCACCTTACAACTTTGCTGATAACATTTCAAATAAATGCCAGTTAGCGCATTAGCAAGGATATTGTGTAACATATAGGCTACTGTTGATGTTGTTTCATAGCCTTTTGCTTGTGTGTAGTTAGGCCCACTGCTAGATTTTGACAGGAGCTCGTGATATCTCTTTAAAGTAAGCTACTTGGGCTCACGCAAGCTGTCAAACACTGTCCATCCACTCGCCTATGTGGTGCACCCCTCTGGTTTATACATCCAGTGTTTATGTTGGGTAACTGTATCTGGATGTTTTGCTATCAGAGAAAGACGTTAGAGATGGCGCATGACATGCAGTGATGCCTATTAAAAAAAAAAAAAAACGCTAATTAAGCACCGAAATGAGGCCCCGAAATCCACGTTGTTATTCGATTCGCCATGGCCGTCGTGGCCGCCGTGAAATTCCTACCCTGCTTCTATTCCAGAGCTGTTCTATTCCATTCCAAAGTGTTCAATTTTATCCCAAAGTGTTCTATTCCATACCAAAGTGTTTATTGTCCAACATGTTGCCATGTTAGAACATTTTCTTTGATTGAAGGCAATGTCCTAATTATGTGAGATGTTTGTGTAAGATATATGTTGTGTGTGTGTGTATTGCCTTGGGTATGAAAGCTTTTGTGTATAGTGACTTGTTGGCCAGAGACACATGGGGTGGGAGGGGTCCTGGAGAATGGAATTTGATCTCCTTTCCACTGCCTGAATGTACAGATCTGATAGCTGGAGGCGATGCAGAAGTGTGTTGATATTTACTGTATGAAAAGTCCATGAATAAAATCCTGACAAAGGAGAGTCAGACTGGTGTCCTCCACATCTTGGTTTGTAAGCGAACTGCAACGGATCCAGACTCTCTCCAACCATAGTGGTGAGTTCTTCTGCAACAACTCTCTCCTCTCTCCATTTGCAGAGAACAGGTCTGAAATCGTTCAGGGCTTTGGCATGAGGCCTTTTGGGAACAGAAATGATGGTAGTCTCATTCCATTCATTTGAATAGGAAAATAGCTGCCCAAAATAGCGGGGAAAACATGGAAATGAAAGATAATCCTCAGGTCCTTAATCCTTCTGGGGGTCAGTTTGGGAGATACAAGCTATGAACTAAAACCAGCCATATCTCTGGACTCATCGGCAGGGGGAAGGAAGTAACCTGGTGACTGGCAACGCCACATTTACAGTAATATTCAGAGGATGACAGTGCATTTAAGTACATATCACCCCCTGTGGGGGCAGTGCCTGACTTAATTTTGGCATGTAAATGTGTAAATGCATATTTGCTCTTTAGGTGGTTTTATCTCATTTGGTTACAGGGAAATTCAGCAGAGTTGTCACAATTAAAATCATATTGGAAAACCACTCGTATTATATTTAGTGTGATGGCCATCATATTCACATTGCAGGCAGATGGCAAGCCAGGAAATCTGACACGCTGTTTGTCCAAAGGCTCTCACCGTAGAGGATGACACAGACGCCAGTGTCTCTAACAGCCAGCATAGCCTGATTTCTCACATGGCTATCAGCAGCTGCCTGGAATGTCTGATATGTCTGCTCTCGCCATGTGGTACAGGGAGAACACCCAGCAATGATGACTACATCACATGAAATGAAAAAAAGCAACAGACGCGAAAGCACATCGGAAAGTCATCGTGCATTCGAAATCAAAGCTTAAGATAAGCCTGAAGCGTGTATGTCACATGCTTTATCGTACTCCTCCCGGTAAGGAATGGACTTTGTGGTGCTTAATTTTGTGGCGAGAAAATAATAATAATTAAAAAAAGTAAGAAACACAGATAGTCCTCTGCATGAGTGCACACCACTGTGAGTGATTTACAGTCCTGGGAAATATGGGAGCGCTCTGGTCTCTAGGACGAGTAGCCCCCCCTGCCCCAGCTGCAGGGAGACGAGCCCAGCGTAGTCCTCCTGGGTGCCTCTCTCCTTCCACACAGCTTCTGTAGGGGAGCCAGGCGTGACAAGCCCACGTTTGTCCCCACAAGCTGTTGTTTGCTGAGCCCTACATATAAGGCCATGGTTGTGTGTCCCCCCCCCCCCGTCTTCTGAGCCTTACATAAGAGGCTACACGCTTCATTACATACCACAGCTCAACACGACTTCTCAATCTGCCACAGCGACATGTCCAGTGATGGCAAAATTAGGTCGCAAAAACCAAAAGACAAAAATAACGTGAACGTACGTGTGGTGTGGGTTGTTGCTACATCTCAAGCGAAGAGGCCAAGTGTTTGACCTTTCATGAGGGCTTTTGTGTTAATGCTGTGGGAATTTTTCCCGGTCTCGTTCTGAGGCACTGCGAATGTTTACTGCAACAAAAGGTGATGGGCTTTAATTACACACAACAAGCGTGCAGAATAGCAGCTCTGGCCTGGCAGGGAGAGAAGTGGACAAAGAAGTGTGTGTGTGTGTGTGTGTGTGTGCCAACTGTGTTGACTCATTAGGTGGTATAGCGAGAGGCACTGGAGTGTTGGGGCCGGTGATGCCAACGCGGTTTGACAGAGTCCCCCCGGAAGCCCACACAGAAACAAATGCCCTGGGGCTGGAGTCGGTGGTGGCAATGGTGGTGTTGAGGACTCCCAGGGACGCGGAGTGTTTGGAGTGGAGCAGGACAAGGGTGGACTTGTGTTAATTGATCACTATCATTGGATCGCAAACAAGCTCAAGTCATAGAGGATCAAAACACAGAGGTCAAACAGCAAGGAGTAAACACTGTGAGTGCGTGAGACAGTCAGCAGTCAGATCCTTAAGTGCACACACACAGCACAACACAGAAAGGCTTCAGGGTGTACCGTCTCTAGAGAACACACACACACACACACACACACACACATCCTTATCAAAATACATCAGAAGAAAAAAAAAGCAACAAAACCCAAACATACACACACGCAGACAAGTAGATGCAAATACAAGGGAAAGCCTCAACAAACAGGGTAAAAATAGAATGGCATGAATTAATGACTTGCGTGTGTGTGTGCGCGCGTGCGTGTGTGTGTGTGTGCGTGGTGGCAAAAGTGTATTATGCCACAAATAGTTCTGTACTCAGCATGCCACTATGTTGTGGCTTTGACCTCTAAAGACCTGTCTAAGATCTCTGATCATGTAACATGCCATTAACTTGATGAGGCTGTTCCTCTGAAACATCCTAACCCATTGAGTCCTTACTACTCCCTGGATACTTTGACTGAATGAGCTCACCGTGATCTTTTTCTGCAGAAGAATGATTCATAACCAATCATAGCACAGAAATCATAGCATTGCAATACATCATATTCACAATAAAACTCACTGGTATGTGGCTTAGCCTGTTTTCGATAGATAGATAGATAGATAGATAGATAGATAGATAGATAGATAGATAGATAGATACTTTATTGATCCCCAAGGGGAAATTCAAGGGTCTCAGTAGCATACAGACATCACACACAACATGCACTTGCAGCAGAAATGGTAAACATAAGTATAAACATATAACTAAACTCCACTGTACAATAAAGACAGTAGAAGATAAGAAAACTAACTAAACTAAATACTAAATACACTATATAAATTTAATTAAAAAAGTCCAATGTGCTTGAGGGTGATCAAGCATAAGACGCTTGTAGTGACAGGGCCAGGACTGGTAAGGTGCTCAAGGGAGTGAGTGTCATGGTGAAGGTGCAAAAAGTAGTCCAACCATAGTCCTTTAGTTATGTGTTCATGGCAAGGTGCTCAAGAGAGTGAGTGTCATAGTGAAGGTGCAAAAGTAGTCCAACATTAGTCCAACAGTGCAACAGTACAAAAATAAGGTCTAGAGACCAGCATAAATAATATGGACAAATAGGAGAGTAAAGTATAATGTAGACAAGGTAATATAAAAAACGATGTCAGTGCAAGAACAGGTTGAGGTAATAGGGTTATAGCCATTAATTCATTCAGTATTGTAGCAGAAGCCTGACCGCAGCCATTGATCATGTGTGCTAATATAGCATGAAAAACAATGTAGCAGTAGAACAGTAGTGAAAACATTAGGCTGTGGACATTAGTAAAACAGTAGTAAAGCAGTTGGCAGTCAGTACTAAAACATGGAGAGGGTGGAGAGGCAGACAGACTAAGCAGAGAAGTCTATCTCTCCTCTTCCCTTTAGTTAGGCATTGAACAGTTCAATGGCCCTGGGGACAAATGACTTCCTCAGCCTTTCAGTTGTGCATGGCAGTGAGCGAAGTCTCCAGCTGATCAAGCTCTTTTGGTTTTTGATAGTGCTGTAGAGTGGATGACATTCATTGTCCAAGATGTTGATCAGTTTGTTCAGGGTTCTTTTGTCAGATATTGAAGTGATGCACTCCAGTTCAGCTCCCACTACAGAGCCAGCCTTCCTTACCAGCCTGTCAAGTCGCTCAGCATCCTTCTTCTTTGTGCTTCCTCCCCAGCATACCACTGCATAGAAGAGGACGCTGGCCACAACAGACTGGTAGAACATCCTGAGGAGCTTGCTGCACACATTGAAGGACCGCAGCCTCCTCAGGAAGTACAGCCTGCTCTGTCCTTTTTTGTAGAGTGCATCAGTGTTGGCTGACCAGTCCAGTTTATTGTCCAGGTGGAGACCCAGATACTTGTAGGTGCTTACCACCTCCACAATGACCCCATCAATGGAGACTGGTAGCAGAGCGGGCTTAGACCTGCGGAAATCCACCACCATCTCCTTGGTCTTTGAAGTGTTGAGTTGAAGGTGATTGAGTTTGCACCAATGCACAAAATCCTCCACCAGGCCCCTGTACTCCTCCTCTTGCTCGTCCCTGATACACCCCACAATTGCAGTATCGTCAGAAAACTTCTGCATGTGGCATGACTCGGTGTTGTAGCAGAAGTCAGATGTATACAGGGTGAACAGGACTGGAGAGAGCACAGTTCCCTGTGGTGCTCCGGTGCTGCTGATCACAGTGTCAGAGAGACAGTTCTTCAGTCTGACAAACTGTGGTCGCTCGGTCAGGTAATCTGTAATCCAGGTTACCAGGTGAGCGTCCACACCCATCTGCAAGAGCTTGTCTCCCAGTCTGAGGGGTTGGAAGGTGTTTAAAGCACTTGAGAAATCAAAGAACATGATTCTCACAGCACTTGTCTAGGTGAGAATGTGTCCTGTGTAAAAGATAAGTGATGGCATCGTCCACGCCCACTTTCTCCTGGTATGCAAACTGTAACGGGTCTAGTGCATGGCGTACCTGGGGTCTGAGCATACCTAAGACCAGTCGCTCCGTTGTTTTCATCACATGTGATGTTAGAGCGACAGGCCTGAAGTCATTAAGCTCACTGGGGTGTGGTTTCTTGGGGACGGGGGTGAGACATGATGTCTTCCACAGTGTTGGAACTTTTCCGAGACGTAGACTCCAGTTGAAGATGTGCTTCAGTGGCTCCCCCAGTTCAGCAGCACAGGCCTTGAGCAGCCTTGGACAGTCTGTCAGGCCCGGCTGCCTGTTTTCGTCAGTCTATGTCTGTGTGCGTAGTGGCAAATTGTATTCTTAGAGTCCTTTAGTTCAATCCTTTTCCATCTAGATTATTCATTCTTGGAAGAGACCCTTTTTAGCTTGATCAAGACAATTAATTAAACACCATCTCAAAATCATTTCTCAGATGAGATTAGATTATCCAATCATTGTCAGGCTAAACTCCCAAATCTCTTGGGAACATGGCAGATGCATATTGTGATTCTGTATGTGTTTCGTCTCTTTAACATGGGAAGCAGAGAGCAAAGATGGCTGTAGTCTGTCTATGTCGATGCACTGGCCGTGATGAAACCCCAGTGCTTCCAAATTAAGGAAGAATCGAAGAAAAGCAGCTCCCTTCAATGTGTTTATGGGAAAAAGAACAGATTCCTTTTGTTGAGAGCAAGACAGAAGCCTTAAATGGGACCCAAAGTAAATAGGGGGATTAATACGGCTGCCTGGACGAGGCTATTTCAGTGTTACACATACACTTTTTTTCAAAGTTCACACATTTACTCCTCATCCAAAAAGTCCATTCCGTGTATTAAGTGGACATAACAAATTGTGAGTTCATAAGTCAAAGTTCAGAACTTGGTGCAAGAGTCAGTGCTTTTCATGTCAATGTTGTCTAAAACATTGCTTAAAAACACTTTGTGAGTAAATATGTAGATGCTTTGTCTAGTCTTCCTTGATTTATGTTGTGGGTGTTAAATTTCAGGGGTGGATAAATTATGTTAGCCTCCACTACAGCTCTGTGCGCATCCTTCCCAGGTCTCAGTGCCAGTGGTCTCTGGTCTCAGTGCCAGTGGTAACTCGGACAAGCGTTCGCATAGGAGAACCTGATGGAGTCTCGACACCTGTAGTCAGTGATCCGGTAGAAGACAACAACTCACCCCTGGCACTCAAAGCCTCCTGTGTTGTTATGTAAGTGCATGGAGTTCAACTCAGGCTTCAGAGTTGGAATTACATGACATTTATCTTAGGAATGTTACTAGAAAACAGGTGTATTCTTTTACATCTTTTTTCCCTATTTAGAAAAGAGAGAGAGAGAGAGAAAGAGAGAGAGAGTCCCTCTTAGCAGTTACCCATCTTGCCAAAAAGGCTAGTGTTACACTGATAAGTATGACAAAGGGAGTCTTCTTTACTCCCTTGCCAAAGTTCATAACAAGCCTGTTCCGTCAAACACATTTAAAATAATTGCTGTCTGACATGTTTCAACAGTTGCTCAACTGCTGTCAAACAAAATATATATGTTTGTCTGAATTTACTTTTAGTCCATAACAAGCCTTTTTAAGTACTGTTTTAATCAAACCTTGTGTTTATTAACTGTTCTCATGTATCATCTCATAAACTGAAATGAACTTCATTGTAATTATGGCTATTTTGGGTGATAGCACAGGCATGATGACGGCACATTACATTCTCAATGAACAGTTTGTTTTCTTCATTGTTTATTAGCATGTTGGTACCAATGATCACATTCATGAGATGCAAAGACATTTACATGTTTGTACATGACTTTATTCTCACCATGTTGACAAAATCAACACAAAACAGCACAGGAAGCGAAATGTCTATATACAGCAAAGTCTGTTTTTTCTTTGTTTCTCCATACAGCCTTATTAGATGCCATCAGTACAGGTCTGGGATCAGCTGAAATGTGACATACCCATACAAGGACTGCTAGATTATAGTGGGGCCATTGAGGGCAGACTGTGGGAAAAGTCTGCAGCGTGCACAAGTTTGGCCACATGAAAGTGGCTCTCTCCATTATAACGTAATGTACAGCAGTGTCCATATTGGGAAAGGAATCCAAAGTTTGCGTTCCAGGCTCTGCATTAATTTGTCGTATTCAGGCGGTGGCCATTATGTATGTGTAAACCAAAACGTGGCTACAGGGTACGCTGACTATATGCATTTTCACCACCTACAGGCGAATGTATAGAACACAACAATCCTATGGTTTGTGTACCCTGTAGCCATGTTTTGGTTTACAATGGCCGCCCCCTGAATAAGGCGAATTGTGCTGCTGTCTGGCCTTGTAGGTATTTATCAACAGGGAAAGGGCATTCATCGACTGGTGAAAAGAGCAAATGAGAAACATAGGAGAGAGAAAGACAGATAGTGTTGATTGTTCTGATTGATGCGGTTCCTTGACAGATGCACTGGTGATGTAAATGCGCTAGGTTTGTTGTCTTGTCGACCCACCGGGCGTCATGCGTGCCAGAGGGAAAACAGAACGGGCGGATGCAAATTTGTCTGTTTTAGCACAGATTCTGTGAGACCGCGTGGAATGGGACCATGAGCTGTCACGCCAGTCTAACAGGCCATCAGTAGTGGTTATGAGATATACTGATGTCAGAAAGGGAAGTGAGAACTTCAAGGGGAGAAGTTAAGGGCGGGTATAAAATGCATTGACTCACATTCAACCCCCCAGGCCTGAAAGGCATTTGGTGATGGCTTTATGTTTTTTTTTTTAAATCAACAACAACAACAACAAAAATCTCATGATCCACTGATAATCCAGAGATATTACCAAAGTCTTGTGGTGGTCTGTCTCCTTGTTCATAAAAGTGTTACTCTTTTGAAGCCAACAATTAACACATACAATTACCAAGAGTGGCATGAACAAAACTCCCTATTACATGTCATCCATGTCTATAGTGCCTTTAAGGCAGAGGAAAGCTAAAGCACTCAAACTGCACCTCTGAGATCCATGGGCAAGCTCAGGCTTGCTGGGCACGATCAATATTATCCTAGATCCGCTCTGTCACAACACAGGCCAGCAAGCAATAGAACTTTCAGGTCCCCATCACTGATAATTTATACACATCCAAATGCACACACACATACACACACTCAAGCTTGCTCAGTTACTTCAAAACACAGATGAAGACACTAGCCCTAAATCTCCAACGGCATATGCAAATATCTACATATTTAACAAGTATAAATGAAGGTTGTGCAAATAGCCTTAGAGTAATTGGGAATCATTCTCCGTGCGTGTTTGGTGATGCGTTTCAGGAGGGGAGGAAGGCTGCTCCTCCTCCACTACATATGTTCATAAATAAGGGTCATTTCAGCTCAGAATGCTGCAGGAAGCTGGGTGACCCTTCTGAAGACCTTTGACCTTGGTACTGTGTAACAGACTAGGCTCACAGAACAGCAACCACATCTCTCCACCAATCTACTTTTGATCAACTCACTACTGCGTCATTTGTTCAGCTGGATTTGACACAGTAGCCTCCCCTCTCCACTTCAACAGTAGGATTAAAAAAAAAGAAAGAAATAATGCAAAAGCTCTTGTCAATCAAATATGCCCAACAATCTGCGCTCTGCCTCACCTGTGAGGGGACCCGATGCAGACCGGACCGGATTGGCACCTGCATGAAGCTCCTTTTAGAAGCTGGGAGGGTGCCGCTCTTTACTCAGGCCTGTTCTACACCGCGTCCACAAGTGAAGTGCTGTTTTCATGGAGCGTAAAAATAGTTTTAGAAGACTAGTTTTATGCGCCGCTGTCACGTCTGGTGTAGCCAGTTCTATTGATTACAGCTAACTGTTGCAGCTAACCTTGCAGCAGACGCTCCGTGAACAGAATGCTTCAGTTACATGTCTGGTGTAACCTCCCTGTCAGGAATGGGATGTGACAAGCTTTCCCAACGATGCTGTGACCCCAACTCTAGGTGGGCGGGGCCAGGCTAATGCACGAGAGCCCTGACTATTTTTTCTTTCGAGCCTGACTGCTTGGCAAGCACGGTCACCGGTCATGCGTGTTTGCTGTGACGGTCACCGGTCACGCGTGTTTGCTGTGACGGTCATCGGTCACGCGTGTTTGCTGTTACTTCTGTTTTAGCCCCCTGTGGCCTCACACTATTGAGGATCACTGCGATCATCGATGAAACGTGTGCTTGAACTACTACATTAGATCGCACACGAGAGAAAGAGAAACATATCAGACACAAAAAAAAAATACAGCACAACACTGCTTTTTGGGGAGCCAGGGATTTGGATCTGTGTGTGTTCTGGTCTTCTGGATGCATTTGGCATGTCCTATAGTGTTTGTGTGTGGGTAGCCAGGTGCGTTTTTAGATAGGGGTCTGCTTTTGTTTTCACAATGGCAAAAACATACCCCTGGGCTTTTGTCCAGAGCAAATAAAGGCACACATTCAGCATTACTGGCTCAGACCTCCCTCCCCCACTCCACATACGGTGTCAAAACCTCCTCACACAGCGCATACAATACAGCAACAATAAACAGTATATTACAAAATAGAAATGTCCCAGCAATTCATATAGCTAGTCTAAATCAAATGATCCCAGCCAAGCCCCAACCCCTCAAGTGATGGCAATTGAAAGGGGACGACGTGTTAACACTGATTTGTTCGGCCACTCTGGACACACACACTTGAAAGAACATTCTAGGGACTCTTTGCTATGGGGACAGAAAACAGCTGCCGGGGAGATCTGTCAGTCCAGTCCAGTGTCCAGTGCAGTTTCAGTTCAGCACCAAAAGCGGGTGCATGACAGTGGTAACGGTGGTGGTGGGGACCAGAGACCAGAGGTATTAGCAAGTTAGTCCTCTGGCCTATTCAACTCCACTGCCATTCTGTCTCCATCCATCCATTCAAAAATGATCTTTTCAGGCAGGTCTTTTGAGAGCGTCCTCTTCTGTTTTGTTGTCGTTTGTTTTCCCCCTGTTTTGGTGTGTGTTTCTGAACTGTTGATGCGTGTTTTAAAATCACTACTACAGCAAGTTGATGAAACATCTACATGTAATGTCACAGGTTTTTTTTTATAGCTGCAACCATGTTGTCCACATAAGATTTGTTTCTTGATACTGTCAATTATTTTACAGCTTATTTTTTTCAGTCTTCCGCTCTACATTTATATGAATGTGGTAAATGCAGCAGATTCGGACGGCATCTATTCTGGACAAGCCAGAAGTGTCTGGAGCACGTAACATCTTGGGATGCAAGGATTAACATTCGATGGACACCACTGGACACCAGTGGCCCTGTTCCTCCTGTGAAGACGTGGAGTTGGTAGAGCTTCCTCAGTGCTCTCAAACACATACCCTCATACACAAACACACGTACGCACACACACACACACACACACACACACACACTCACACACCCTCATACACACAAACACACGTGCACACACACACACACACACACACACACACACACACCCTCATACACACAAACACACGCACACACACACACACACACACACACACACACACACACACACACCCCCACACACACAAACACAGGCACACACACATACACACACACACACACACACACCCTCATACACACAAACACACACACCCTCTCACACACACACACCCTCTCACACACACACACACACACACACACACACACACATCAACACGCTCGCTTGTGTGTTAGGGGCAACTTGCTCGACCCCTCAGCTCCATCCTCCAGTCTCACACCCACGGCTGCCTTGGGGCTGGAAGGGAGTTGGAGGAGGTGTGCTTGTGTGATGGTCGAGTAAGCGGTGCAGGTGGACACCCTGCAGATCGCACTACAGGAACACACTTCAGCATCCCTCTCTCCTCCCTCACCCCCTCCCCCTCTCAGAGGTTGCTCTCTCTGCTCCCTAGTGGGGGCTCGTGGCACTGCGCCTTGTCCACCAACAGGATATCGTCCTGCAGTGCGCTCTCGCAGACGGTGCGGTCGAAGAGCGATGGTGCCCCTCCTCCAGCCGTCCGGCGGTCCATGCCGTTCTGGCAGCCCACCAGCGCGTGCTTCTCCTCGGGCCTGCCGGTCAGCATAGTGCTAGTGGCTGAGGTGGAGATGGTAGTGGTGGTCACATCGGGGAAGTGCAGGGGCAGCATGGAGGGCTGGGTGACCAGGCTGCCTCCGCGCAGGTGCACCGTGTGGCTGTACGTGTGGCGGTACTCCTCCTCGATGTTCCGGCCCAGCTTCCAGCGCTTCCACTTCTTCAGGATCTCCGACTGCACCTGAGGACCAGCATTCATGGGGCAGATTGTGTGTTTTAGGACAAGCACTGGGATATTCTCACAATCCACACAACAGATGAGATGATTGATCCTCTGTGAGCTCACGGATGTGTGTGTGAGTCAAACTTAAATATACAACAGGAAACCTCCAGAAACAGGGCATGTCTGAAAGTGACATCATCTTTGAGGTAAAGTGTGAGCATGTGTATTGCAAGGGACTCACTCACCTCTTTGTTGACAAAGCAGTATAATATGGCCACAAGTAGACCCTGTGGACACATCAAAGTGTACATGTTAGCAGCACAATGACATTATTATGATACAGGATCATTTCTGACACTACCATGGAGTGCAAATAGCATCAGTGTGGCACAGCAGGAGAGAGGAAGTGATGTCAGGAGAGAGGGAGCAATTGAAGTGTGTCAAAGCTAAAGAGTGCTTGCACATAAAATATAAACTGATCCAAAACTACTGCAAGAATCTCCATTGAATGCTGCTGTTCAATATTTTAACACTTTCAAACTATTGCCCTGCTATTGCTTTTACAGTATATTACCTTGTGTGTTTTATGTTTTCTTTTTATGCTTTTGTTTATGTAAATCACTTTGAATGACCTCTGTGTATGAAAAGCACTATATAAAAAAACTTGACTTGACTTGACAAAACCCCTTGCTTACCCTTGAAAGCACTCTGAAACTGACTAAACCGAAAAACCTGACCAGCAGGACAGAAACGACATTAACACAGCAAGAGCTAGTCTGGCCTCAATATTACGTAGGATAGTAGACTAGGTCAAATTGAAGGAATATTGCTTGAATTCTTCTGCATCTTTTACATCAAATACTAGAGAGCTAAGCTGTGCAGATGGATGTCTAACACATCACATCAAGCCTGATGGAATTGGAGGAACAGTCATTCCCCCGCTCTCACTCATCCTGTGCATGAACTCGTCTTCATTGTGGCAATTCTACTCCTGGGATGATGGAAGCTCGACACATTCCATCTGAGCTCCTCTTCAATTCTGCTGCCTATTACTTGGGAAATGAGTCAGGCAAGTCGTGGTGTGTCGTTTTTTTTTAGGCTTAATTAGTCCTGACACAATAAAAAATAATGAATCCGCACCTCGTCTTCGTGTCTGAGCGCAGTGAAAGGGCACGATGAGGAGATCGACCCCCTTGAGCCACATCTTTTTACAGCTCATTGAGCTCGAGCATATGGGGCTGCTTCTTTTTTTAAAAACGACATACTGTCTGCGATTATGACAGCTTTGAACCCTACGTAACCCTGAACTTAGGGATACACAATATTGGATGTTTTGCCCGATTTGACAATATTGATACTGATATACACACATCTTTTTTATTTCCTTTAAGGGTCTCTCATGTACTAGAATAAACTATTCCTCTTATTTTGATAAGGCCTAGTTGTTGCAGATACAGGCATAAAGAGTCATTCACTCTATCCTAAATTAATATAGACACTCTCTTGTGAAAGATAAGCAAATCATTGCAACACAGTGTAGATATAAAGTCTGCAATATGACATGTGACATTTTCAAATAAATAATAGATCTCATCCTATTTGATAAAATTTGTATGATGTTTTTTCTGAAACCCTAATAGGTTGTGCTTATTATAGTCTTGCTGAGTTATCTGACAGAAATGTTTATACCTGCAAATACGATGATACAATTATTAAGCTGTTAACTACTGACACCAATGTCCTACCGACGATATCTTGCATGCTCACTATGAGACTAGACTTGGTGGACATGGGCATGTGGGAGATTACGTAAGATGGTGGTGATGGTAGCAGTGAGGTGTTGATAGTCACCGCCTGACCTGGAAGGAGCTGAACAAGAGGTCGATGAAGAGTTTGGTGAGGCGCAGTCCTAAGGCGCGATCTGAGGTAGACTCGTCGGTGACGAAAGAGAACAGGACTGGATGGATGCCAAGGAGGGGGATGAGGGTGAGGGTAGACTTAGCCAGTCTGTGGATGAGAGAGGTGTTACAGTCCAGTTATTCAAAAAGCCAACAATTAAAGAAATACACACATACTTCTATGAGTATAAATTACTACATACATTTTTGAATGTAAATAAGACAACATTATATGGAATAGCATGACAAATATGAAATAACAATATTTTTGTGTAGCATTTAAGAATGGCCCTCACCGAAACTTGTAGTCTGAATATCTCATTTGGTGTGCTCTCAGTTTAGATACGAGGATCTTAATGATGCGGATGAATATGAAGAAGTTAATCTGGAGAGAGTAAAGCAAACACAGTCAGACAAAACAGCTTTAGGCATGCTTTCCTGGTGAAGTATGGTGGTGAAGTCAAAATGTTTTGCAAGTGTGCAATTAAAATTTGCCATTAGTAAAATATTTTTCTTTTTACACCACATTCTCACCTGTCCCTAAAATAGTGCTGCGGGGGTGGTAATAGTGAACAGTGATTCCGTGGGATACGTGTTGAGAATGCAGGAACTGAGCTGTGCACTGAGAGGCATCTCAAACACAGGAATTCCTGTGTGATAGGACCTCTCAAGATGACCATGGAAAGCATGCGTTACGTAAGGCCTTCACAAGAGGCCGATGTTGATCACCCTGTGAGTGACTTTGTGACTCAAAGTCTGGAGGGAAGCTCTGCTTCCTCGAACCAGCAGTGTCTGTCTCACTGTGCTACTCCAAACTAGAATCACCTCAACCCCAAACGGAGGAAGACATAACTGGGCTTCAATTTGTATACTTCTGTACTTACCATACCTAATGTTCCACTCATATTAGGTATTGTCAGTACAGACGTATGAGAATTGGAACACAGTCATACAGTGATCTTGATTTAGTGCACTCACAACCTACTTTCCACAGGCAATCCATTATGGAGATCTTTTTAATAATGTATTGGATGCTAATGCGAGGGGCAAGCACCAGCTAACTAAATGCGACGGAGTGAAACAGGGTATAGAGGTTGAGGGTAAGTACTTGAGCAGATCTCTGGGCACCTTCAACCATGACAGTTCAGCTTTAAACACATTATAAACACAACATTCACAGTCATCATCAGAAAGAGAGAGAGAGAGAGAGAGAGAGAGAGAGAGAGACATTAAAAAGGCTTGTAAGGAAAGGATTGAGAGGAGAGAAGCGGAAAAGAGAAAAGAAGAGAGGAAAGGAGAGTATCTCCTGTCTCTCACCAGCACTGAGAGAAGTATGGGCGAGCGTATGATCCACCAGTACTCCATGTTTATGTTCTGCTCCCAGCACCTGAAACAAGCAATGATGCAGAGTGTCAACACATTAAAGAAACTCTTTGATTGGATATTTTCTCACATGATTTGTACAAATGGGTCCACTAACTGTTGTTCCCATCCATCCAATTCCTAATAGGAAACAGAGCAGAAGTTTCCCAAACAGAGCAGAAGTTTCCCAAAATGTCCCAAACCACAGCTCCCTCTTCTAAATGTTTTGAGGTCTTCCTCCTGCTCTTACTCCTCACTGTCTCTATCCTACTCTCCCTCCCTCCCTCTCTCTTCCTCTCTCCCTCTCTTGCTTTCTCTCTCTCTGGTAATGGACTCATATTTGTTAAAGTAGCACAAAGTGTGTGGGCAGTCAAGGAGCCTTAATCTGTGTCCACAGGGCCAAGGATCAGACAAAAGCTATGTCATCCAGGGTCAAATTATGAACAAGGAAGAAAAAAGAGCAAGAGGAGAAGCAGCCAGGTTAGCTGGTTGAGGTAGCACACGAGGAAGACTACTCGCTGCTGGGGATGGGGTTGCCTGAGGAAGACCAATAAGCAATGCCTTGGTACAAAATAGACGATCAGCTAAGGTGTATTTGGATTTGTTTGTTGTTCTTGAAAGTCCTTTTTTATTATCATGTACATTTCAACAGTTCTAGGTGTCAGTCCAGTAAAGTCCATAACAGGTGCTGAGGCTTCAGCTAGTGTTGTTAAAATGACCAACATTAGCCATGAGATGCTTGCTGAAGGCATTAGTATTGTCCGCTCTTATCTGCTGTTCTTATTCATCCTGTTAGTTTTGTGATGCTTTGTGTATGTTTGCTGTGTTGATGTGTTTGCCTCTGAAAAGACCCTGGGGACTCTATGCCACAGAGATTGAGGTGCAGAGATACAGTGTAATGCAGCAGGCCAGGCGGGGACATACGCCTGTCCTGATATGAGCCCCGCGCAGGAAAAGAGATTACGGGTCGCAAACGGCGACAATTGTGGGATGAAACAAAGTGTTGAGCGCTAAGCTCTGCCCTAGCTGTAGTCGGAGGCGTGTAGGCTATACTACCCCACTCTATTCCACTACCTGGAGTATCACTTGAGCACTAAGCTCTGCCTTAGCTGTAGTCGGAGGCGTGTAGGCTATACTACCCCACTCTATTCCACTACCTGGAGTATCACTTGAGCGCTAAGCTCTGCCCTAGCTGTAGTCGGAGGCGTGTAGGCTATACTACCCCACTCTATTCCACTACCTGGAGTATCACTTGAGCACTAAGCTCTGCCTTAGCTGCAGTCGGAGGCATGTACTCCACTCTATTCCACTACCAGGCATAACATTTGCTAGGAGGCCTAAGGATCAGTCTCATGCCAACGAGTGTAATTTGCCACTTCACCAAACTGGCCCAAGCATGGCCACACACACACACACTCTAGTCAATTCATATATTTTCCAAACTGCCGAAGTGCAGGTTAAGAGAGCATACGGAACATGTCACACATTAGAGTGCTGCCCAGTTGACCGCAGCACCCTTTTAAAAAAGCTGAAATGCCGTTGTGCTGTGACCTTATAAGGCGGAGGGTTCCGGAATGTCTTTTCTGGAATATGAGAATTTGACAGTAACAGCTGAGAGGAGAATAAACCCTTGTGGGCACTCGTGCCAAGAAAAATGTTCACAGGTCGATAAATATGTCCGTGTCAGCTGCAATGGCCTGTTCAATAGACTAAATGACATCTTGGGAAGGCACGACAAGACAGTTAAGTGAGGAACACTTACTCCTCATTCTCATACAGATACTTCACAATCACCCATGGAAACACGAAGATCAGAGGGATGCCTGTCAGCAACAGAGAAAAGCAACATGGCACAGATTAGTCACCTAATCTATTATTACTACTACAACTAATATTACTACTACTGCTACTTCTACTACTACTACTACTACTACTACTACTACTGTTACTTCTACTACTACTACTACTACTGCTGCTGCTACTACTACTACTACTACTACTACTACTACTACTACTACTAGCCTACTACTACTACTACTATTACTACAACTGTTACTTCTACTACTACTACTACTGCTACTTCTACCACTACTACTACTACTACTACTTCTACTACAACTATTATTATTAATAATAATAATAATAATAATAATAATAATAATATATTCATATACTTCTTTGAATTGCCAAATGCAGTTCTCAGGGTGGTCTTAACAAACAAATGAATACAATATCACTTATATCAAAATTAAAATAAACTTTAAATAAGCTAAACATTTAATTAATTTGATCAATAACATGAAAAGGATGGGGAATTTCTTTCCATCCTTCACTATCCAGCTCACCCCAGCCAATGCACAGGTAGACACCGAAGTAGTTCCTCTCAGTGAGCACCGTGACCACCAGCAGATTGTGCAGGTAGATGCCCTCTACCAGGAGCCAACAGCTGTTAGCCGTGATGCTGTACTGCATCATCACCACGGCAACCCGACAACCAACCGCTGTCTGAAACATGAGCATGGCACAAACATACATGTTACAGGCTACACACTCTTCAACACACTTTAGAAGCAGAGAATAAGAAAGAATAGAATGAAAATCTTCTGCTAATAGAATTTCCAACCACGAACCTTAAGGGCCTGTGTCAACCAATCACGTTTTTTGCGCCGACAGCGGCTATTTTCTATACAAATCCCATGAAGTTCAGTGTTCACAGCGCTCAGCGCCCTCTGCAGAAAAGAGCCCTCGCCGCTGACCATTTTTTTCCGCAGCGCTCAGAGCGCTGAACGTTTAAATTTGTTCAACCAATCGACCAATCAAAACTTAGCAACAATAAACACTTGACTGAAGCGCTCTAAAATTGAGGTTGAGGGCGCTGTCAGCGCAAACATTGGTTGGTTGATGGTGGACACAGGCCCTAATGATGCTCATTTGGTATCCTATTTCCAGGTTTGACTTGAAATTTAATGTGGGTGCACACTTGCGGGCACATGTAATCCAATTACCATCAGATTCAAGGCTTACTTGGAATGATAATGACTCATATAAACACGTTGATTGGCATAAACTGCCTGAAATCTGATTGAACAGCCATGTAGACACAGAGGGCCAGATGTACATACATTTGCGAACGTATCGTTATCAGCGCCATGGACACACCACAGATTGCGAACGCTGTCAGACCCACGTTTCCGTCGTATTTATCAATCGTTCAACCCTTAGTGTAAACTGCACCTTTCTCTGCTTTTCCTCGCCCATAAACGCAATTTACGAACGTCCACAACTGAATGGCAGCGCCTACATACAAGCGCAGTTGAATGAAGTTAACTGATGACAACATTAAAAAGAATCAAATGTTTAGCAATCATGAAATAATACCATACATGATGAGATGTAAACAAGCAGGGAGATAATGAAGATCAGTAGTTCTACTCAAACTACTTGTGCACGTAGGTTATGGAAGATTGGTCAAATCTAGCAAGTAGGAAAGTTTAAGTGAATGACATGGAAGTGAAAGTAAGACATTTGAAAGGCCAACGAAAGTTAAGGTTGCTTTTGGTAGTACAAATAATTTCACCACAAAAACTGGTGCTCTAAATAGCGATTCTGTTGTCTTTGAAAGGTTCTCTTATTGAGGCATTGAATTGCAATTTGGATTAACACCTGCTTTTACAAGGCGGAAGTATTTAGGCGCAGAATAGACGTGCGCTTTCAGGAGCAGTCTTTGTACATACCGCGGAATACATAATTAGGCGCTCTTTACTCTTCCCCTCCCATCTTTTTACGCTAAACTCCCACTTTCCCCTGGATCCTCCCATGAATGCATATGCAAGACATTAAAAACGCAATCTGCCACTTTCAGCTCCCGCGACAGGCAGTTTGCGCTTTTACGTCATTGCGGCCTGTTTGTACATCCCTTGCAATGATTTTACACGCACATTGCGAAATAAATACGCCTGAAGTGGGCGCAAAAGCGTTAGTACATCTGGCCCTCAATCAGATGCCACAATACACTCCTATTTATGATTATGTTTAAGTAGCCAAAGCAATTATGACGCCATCTACGAAGATCTAAAACCTATCTATTATTCCACTCTTTGTAATTCAATGGCAGGACTCTACAGTGAGGGTTAACATTAAAATGCAAGTGTTAGGATCAGGGTTACGGTTTAGTCTGGGTCTCTCTGTCAGGGTCAACTGACCTCGTTAGTGACCAGCCAGTCCACTTCGTAATCAGTGTTGATGTCTTGGCCGATGTGGAGGAATGGCCTCTCAATAAAGGCATCTTTGATAAGGATGGACATCGCTCTCAGGATGAAGGAAGCAAAAAGGTTCATGTGAATGTTGTTCCTGGTGCAGTGAAGCTTCCTGCCCAATGAAAAACGTGCAGAAAAGAAAACAGCTTTGTTCATCTGCTAATTAAAGGGGAACAATGCAACATTTTCAACCAGCCTTGCAAGATCTGCACTAGCGTCCCGGCAAATTGTGAATCAGGAAATCTTGTGAGAAGTGAGAACGAGTGAGAAACACAAAATGCTTTAGAGCAATTCGACATACATACGCCGCCCTCAAGAATCGGTTAGCCATGCCAGCTAGCTATAAAAACAAGCAGCGATGGCTTCATTTTTTAGATGTACACTACCACAATACCAGCTGAGATTAGTTGCATTGTTTTTTTTTTTAATCAAACTACAGCTCTTATGGATAAGTTGCATTGGACTCTAAGGACTAAGACATGGTGCTTCAGGAGTCCCAGAGGATGAAGTGTTACCTGAAAGCCATGAGGATCCCCAATGCCAACACCAGAGCGCCCAGAGACAAGGAGTACCCCACAGTGTACATAGCTCGGAACATACTGAGGATCTTCCCGTGCTGTCATACACACACACACACACACACACACACACGACACAAACACACACACATACACGACACAAACACACAGGGAAAGAAAGAGAGAGTGAAAGATAGAGAAAGAGAGAGAGAGAGAGAGAGAGAAAGGAGCAGAGAGGAGAACGGGGATAAGACAGCACAGAGGAGAGAGAGTGAGAGAGAGAGAGATAGAGAGAGAGAGAGAGAGCATAAGTTGATACATAAACTCAGGTCAAGTGAAAATTGAATGAGGGGACCTCATGTTGTGTTGATAATGTCATACCCTCTCGGCCCCGTGCTGGTCATCTTGCTCACACTCGCTTGTGTTCTTCTCTGGCAACCACTGTCCATCAGCACCACACTCCCGATACACAAAGCCATGCCGCACTGCAAATGGACACACAGAGACACCCTTTACAAAAGTCACATGTACTATTTTACAACCTAGTAAACTCTTGTCTAACATTGTTTTTTAACTTCCTAAAGTCACCTAGGACTATAACCTAGTAACTATCAGAACATAGTCCTCTATCATCTGGGATTGTCCCAGAACTCAGTCATCACTCCTCTCGGCCTGTTCTCTTCATCTAGAACTCTTCCAGAATTTTGTCACCTAAGTCTGTTCCAACACTGAGTCAACTATGGTCTAAGACTTGTTCAGCACAAGCTCAAGTTCAAGTTCAAGTTCAAGTAGTTTTATTGTTATGTACTTATAAAATTATTATTATTTTACATTATTAAGTAATGAAATTCTTAAGCTCAAGAGCCAGCTCAACTTAAAAGAATAAATTAAAATCAGTAATTAAGAAGGTGTATTTTGTGTGTGTGTGTGTGGGGGGGGGGGGGGGGGAGGAGGAAAAGGGGAATGATGAAATGGTGTGTATGTGTGTGCCTGAGCCTGTTGTAAAGCTAGTAAGGAAAATAAAAAAAGTAAAGCTGAAAACATTCTTTTTTTGAAATTCATGTCATCCTTGTCTGACAGACAATAATGCTCGTCAATCAAAGGTACCATGCTCTGCATGCTACCAAATCACATGTGCCCCATCTTATTTGGAAGTAATGTGTAGATGTTTGCCTTCATCCTTGGATTAGTAGATAAAGCAGTTCACATTTCCATGTTATCTTAATTGGTAATGCATTATATAGTGAATCTTGAAGTGAAGCTAAACTTAAATCACAAATTCTGTCAGAAAAATCACAATTAAATATTTTCCCCAAATCGTTAAAAGTTAAGAGCTTAGACAGTCATCCAACAAGTCCAGTGGGACTGTACCCTGCAGCTCTTAACATGGTGGATTTAGTAGTGTGAAAAAAACTACAGTACAGCACACTCAGTCGGGCCGAAACGTTGGGATACATAAAAGGAAAAAGAGATAGAGTGTGCGGTGACCAAATTTTTCTTAGTTTTTTTTCCCTTGCCAGCACCTCGGAGGGTGTGCATTCTTTTCGTTGTTTATACAGATTTAGCAGTGTGTACAGTATTACAGAACCGGGGCAATAATTGACCACACGAAGAGGTACTAATTCTTACTGTAAGCCTTGATAGCAATACATTTATGGTTAAAATGGATAATAATTTAACTTCAAGACTACTTTTAGTTAGCCATGTAACCCTTCTTGGTTTTAAACAAAGACACCATCCCCTCCCCCAATGGAATGCTATCAGTTACAGGACAAAGGATATTACCTTGATATAATGTATCCATGTGTCATGAAATGGAAATGTATTCATGTTTGGTATCATTCTGATAGTCTCAGTACAAGGATTGTAATGATTTGATTGTGAGAATGTTTGGAACATTCTATAAGTGATATTTCTGATATATATGATATCTCTCCTCATGCTATTCTGATAAGCATGGATAGGTGTGAAGTGGGTGTGAGTAGGTGTGTCTGATGCCAAGTGGAGAGCCAACCAAGTGGGCTTGTTTTTGGCGCCATTTTCTTCTTTGTTTAAAGCATTTAAAAGTAACTAAACTGCAAGGTTTGTCAGATTTTTAGACTTGGACTAAGGATGTAGAGCGGAAGAGAGGAGAAGTTGGCTACAGGCCAACCTAGGCCTTTCAGGCCTGGGCTAGGCCTACATAGACCATAGACCTTTTTTTGTACCTTCTACTTGATTCCTGAGTTTTTCCTGAAGTTCGCCAGTCTAAGATTAATTTTAAGTAATTATTCACTACAATTACTTTCAGCCTACTGAAAGTTTGTCAGAATACAATGTTGATAATACCGGTAATCATATAATTAAAACAATAATTTAAATCACAAATTCTGTCGAAGAAAAGTCGCAATTAAATATTTTCCCCAAATCGTTTAGCTGAGCTAAGTTAAGAGCTCAGTCATCAATCAAGTCCAGTGGGACTGTACCCTGCAAAGGTCAACAGCTTCAGCTCCACCACACATGTCCACTCTGCATGGCTCTTATCTCACTTACCGTCCGAATACCAGGGCAAGTACCAGGGGCAGGCCACACTCACAGTGGTGTTGGGCACTCCGTCCGGCCAGCAGGCATACCTGTCAAATGTTCTGTTGCACACAACACCTGACCACAACAGAAAGGAAGGAGGAGAGTGGTGACAGAGAAAGAGGAAAAGAGAGAGGGGGGGGGGGGTAAATGCCCATATACAGTATAAGTGCTCTTTTCAATTACCGCCCCTACCTTTCCCATCTTCCCATGCTTTTATCGATTTGTTCACTTTTGTCAAAAGAACTAAAATTCTGCCTATTTTTGGTCTTTGTTTTGTCTTTGCTTGTTATCAGGCTGTATGGTGTCTGTATGTAAGGTTAATGACAAACAGTGTATCCTTTCATCTCTGCTTCAAACATATATGACTCACACAATTCCTTACAGGATAGCTTAGCCATTTACATCAGAGAACAGGCTTTCATCTTCCAGCATGCCCCTGCATTAAGACTGACAGTGAGTCTACGGTGAGGCCCTTTGTGGTGCACTGGTACTGCAGGACTAAGGACTTACCGGTGATTGGAGGGTGTCTGCTGATGTTCTGGATGCACTGGTCCTGATACATGGTCCATTTCTCCAGTAAGATTTTCAACTGTCTAGCAGGAGACACCTGTAAGGGGTACAGGGATGTATGGAAATGCCTAAACGAGCCATATGCATATTCACAAGGTGTGACTAGTGTGACCACCGTGGGCTTGTCAGCTACTGGCACTGTTCTTACCTCTACCTGTCCCTTTACATTTCCTCATTTAGACAACACTACTATTCATGCATCCATTCATTCACCTGCATACCGATTACTGACCACTCACACTGATATTTTTGTCTAACTTTTGCTTTTGTATTACTTTTGTTGAATTGGTCAATAAATTCTTAAATTTAAACATGTGTATCCTCCTCTTTTTGTTGCGACCTGGAGCCAGTTCATTACAAAATGGGGGCTCGTCTGGGATATCTGAATTATGTGTGGAAACAAGAGCATCATATGGCTTGGTGCCATGTTGCGTAAATGAACACAAGATGGCTGGTTGGTTTGGTTGGATGGATAGTTAATGGAATAGTCATTTTTTCGGCCGCAAAGAAATTAACACAAAACAACACACCCAAGAATACATTATACCATGTTACATATTGCATCATGGAGCTAAATGTGAACTGCCATATTCTGTTGTGTATTTCAGATGAAATGGGTCAGGAAGACTTCTCATGCCTCATCTAACACTTCAGCAGACTGCATAACATAACATCATCTGTTCGCTTGTTTTGACTGCGTTTAAATGTGCCACGGTATCCTGCACCCACTGCCCCCCCCCCCCACCCCACCCCTGAAACCTTCACATTCCTTAGATTAGCATCACGCTCTTCGATTGCCACGAATATGCTATGTTTAGATGCACACACGGCCCCTAGCTTTCATCAACCCCCGGCGTTGGCTCTGGGAACACTTGTGTTTGTGCTCTTAACATGGTGGATTTAGCGGCGCTTACAGCATTACAGAGCCACGGCAACAGTGGACCAGACGAAGCTCAGCCCTGCCAGATATAATACTCCTGCCATAGGGCCATTTCATGGGCTCTGAATGTGTTCTTAAGCAGCCACTGCACTGCACTAAGCCTGCTGGAAGTTTGCTAGAATACAATGTCGATCTATGATCATTTAATTATAATCCATGACGACGCAATGTTCTGAACGAAACCCAGAATAGGTAGTAAATTAACAGATGGCTAAAATTGAGCATTCCAAAACATAAGCTTAAGTTAAGTTTAAAGTCAAGTTTAAAACTTAAGTTGAGGACTAAAATGAACTTCTATCGATAGTTCTTACAAGCATCACTAGCGGGGTCCCAGTTTAATCCCAGTAAAGTATGAAGTCCTTTCTTCAAAAACAAGTAATTTATTATCATTCTACCCCTCTCATTCTTTGTCTATAAATCACCACTAGTTAACATCTCATGAGTTCATTCTTCCAAGACTTTTAATGTTAGTAATAACATTCTAATCGCATAATTTAAGATGCCACTCTGCAACAACTTTGGTCTGACCCCAGACATACACACAGATGTTTCTTCTTTGATGTTAGCTAAGGAAATCCTGTCATAAAACTGAGAGTATTACTGTAACTGACATATCTCTCCCTGTTGGTACATACAGTATGCATACGCATGCCATTGTGTGACAGGCTGTGTATGTGTATGTATATATATATAAGTCTGCCCCTCCCTGTTGGTGCATGTGTGTGAACATGTTCATGTGACAGTGTGTGTGTGTGTGTGTGTGTGTGTGTGTGTGTGTGTGTGTGTGTGTGTGTGTGTGTGTGTGTGTGCGTGTGCGTGCGTGTGTGTATGTGTGCTTAAGACTCCATTAAGCAAATCCAGTCAAGAGGGTGTGTGTGTGTGTGTCTGTGTCTGTGTCTGTGTGTGTGTGTGTGTAAGTTTGCATGTATGAGTGTGTGTGTATATGCTGTGTATCCATAGCTCACCTGGATGCTAGAGGAGAGTGTGAGCAGGGTCAGAAGTAGGAAGGCCTGTGACATCCCTTAGTCCTGCAGCTGCCGCCGCTGAGGGGGGGTGAGAGGGGTGTGGGGGCACTCAGCTCATACGAGGGCTTCACCTGGGCTCTCTACGCGGCCTGGACAACACACACAGGGACATGGCCGTCAACACACTCCCCACACATACATGCTCTCGCTCTCTCTCGCTCGCTCTCTCTCTGTCTCTCTTTCTCTCATACACATTTTCAGGCACAGTTTGCACACATGCATGGATAATATTTTAATATTTCATAAGCACATACACATGCATACATACATAGCCTACATAACACAGACAGATATCGGAACTCCCCCTATTACCGTCGGTCCCGTATTTCCGCCGTCTTGCGTGTATGTGTCACTTAATATCTATTTCTATACAAACCAAGACGGTGGTTTCCTAAAGAAACGCAAGAACCCACACCATAGGTGTATCTAAATTAGCTATGTACCAAAAATGACATTTTACCGTGACTCGAAGAGCTGTAAACAGTGTTGTAAGGCTGTGTACACATCTGCTTGGAGCTCCAGTGGAAATTTAATTTCATGACGAGAATTCTCGGTCTAACCGTTCATGTGCCGTTGAAACGGCGTAAATAGGCGACCCATCAGGCCAGCACTATAACTCTGAGCGTGGTAAACAAAATCGGATATTTCAGGCAGTAAATGCTCCCGTTAAGAACTAAACCAGATTTGGTTCAAATCTACACCCCTATGGCTACTGGAAAGTGTAAGGTTCATTTAGCAAATGTTATTTTGAAGTGTTAAAAAACATTGTTGTTTTAGAATTTCCGAACAAAGTGGTGATAATTGGGGGTGTTGGGGGTTACGATACATACTATATATTACTACTAGTACTAGTTCTTAAGAACACTGAACCGCAACATCACCCAAACAACAATTAAAAAAAATTATATATTTAAAGATCAATATGGACCACAAGTATCTCAAACCCAACAGGATGCATTGCTCTCTGTTTCCTGTTTTCAACTCAGTGCAAAATACATCACTGTCTCGTGAGTGTTGCGTGAGTGGCCTGCAATAGTATACACACACACACACACACACACACACACACACACACACACACACACACACACACAAACAAACAAACAAACACACACACACACACACACACACACACACAAACAAACACACACGCACACACAGTTCAGCAGCTTCTGATGTTTACCCAATTAGAGCACAGCAGAGATGGGGGGGAGGGGAGCTGGGGAATTACAGCACAGAATAGGGGATCATGAAAGTGAAGACTGAGTCCAACATTACAGTTTTTTTTCAAATGCTTACACACTAAATCTTTGCTTGTCACACAATTTTCTAAACATGTCTTCCAAACATCATAACCCCACACCAAATCTGCAAAACCATACACTAATTCTCAGTGTTTGACTCAGTTTTCAATTGACTAAAACACATTTTACAAAACACCACACACAATTTTCTACTTAACACACAAAAATCGAACAGGAAGTAACTTGATTTCATTTTTCAAACACAACCCATCAAAATGCCACACTAAATAACCAGTGCTTCACTCTCTCTCTTCACATGTGTAAACACTCATTACTTTACTGAACACCATCCAATCATTGCCTTAGTATAGGCCTATGAGTAGACATACTGTACTCTCTATGTAGGTATGGATTGAAATCCAATACGGTTGAAATGTTCAGAACCAATGCAGATACTTTGAAAGGAATGTTCTACAAAAAGTCGACTTTATGTACAGTAAAACTTGTCTTTTTTACTATATTTTTGTGTCTCCCCAAGTTACCATTAGCTCAATCATTTTTTCTATAGACCTATGAATACATACACAACCCCCCCCACCCCCCGCCCACACACATAAACACACACACACACACTTTTCTTTGGAAAAAGCAAAGTAATTTGATAGTAGTCAGTCATTTCCGTCTTAGGCAAGATCAGCTTTTTCAGAACTTCATGTACATCTGGTGGTCATTGTATTTTGCTTTGCTTTGTTCTTGTTGCTGTAAAATACTGTATTTGCAACAGCAAATTATTTGCGAAAAATCACTATTTTTGGTTTCAATAATTCTGTGTATTTCAACTTCTCTCTGTACCGTAACTTTCACTCTTGTATGGAAATACATAAAGCCTATGAAAGACAGAAGAGCGTTAGGTTTTGAGCAACAGTGTCTATATGATGTATCCAAAATGTCATATTATGACAAAAGTGTTTGTAATGTGAGGCGAATGTTTGATTTAAACATGTTTTTTTGACATTTTGAATGTAGTGTGTCATTTTGCTGGAGATTTGAGGCATTTTGCATTTTGTGTGAGCAATTGTGGGTTTTGTGTGTGGAGTTTTGAAAAATAGACACATAGTTTTGAAAACGTGTGTAAACAATTGTAAAAAACTGTAAGAGGAAATCCTGTTTATATACACTGAGGAATGGCAGAGCCTTCCTCAAAATGACATATTCATTGCAATGCCGTGTGTGTGTGTGTGTGTGTATGCGTGTATATGTGGGAGTGTGTGTGCATGTGTGTATATTTTTGTGTTTGTGTGTGTGTGTGTGTGTTGTGTGCAGGTGTGTGTGTGTGCGTGTGTGTGACCTCTGGTGCTCCTTAATTCATGGTCACTCACCCAGGCATCGATCTCATTCCTCGTCCCTCGCTCCAGCCGATGTCGGAGAACGGAACGAAATCTGAAACGTTTCTGCAAAAAACACCTTTACCATGGAAACATTTTTGGCTAAAACGTTTCAAATTCCATTCTGTTCCAGTCTCTCCTGGCGCAGTCGAGGGCAGGTGGCAAGACACCATATCCTGTTGTCGTTGCTTTTGTTTGTTTGTTGTTTGATTTTGATGTAGGGAGTGACCTAGTGGTGTGTTTTGAGGTACCATTCGCATATACACACAGCAATCAACACACTTCATATCACAACACACCAGTGGTTGGTTGTTAAGAGAAATCCCAAACAAAGGGTTTCAAGCTCAAGCCAGGCTAAGAGGCTGGCAGACTAACCGCATGGGGGTTGAGTAGGGATGCGAGAAGCAGCCATCAAACCAATCAGTGTCACATTTGGAAGGCTGGAGTAAAAATAACTCGGTTCATTCACAAGCAGCATATTTTTACTGTGTTGTTATTATTATTCACCCCTGGGATACAGACAGCCAAAGCAACCCAGCGCATAGACCATGTTCCTCTGGTTCAACTGGTAGAGAAATGGTAGAGCATGGCATTAACAACACCAAATTCATGGACTCAGTTCGGAAATGGCAGTTGTCAGAAATGGCATTGTTGTTACAGTACATACTGGCCTTGTTGCAAGTTCCATCATACCGTTAACTTCCATGTAGCCAAGTACCCTTTCGAAAGAACTTTGTATGCCAATGAAGTGGTGAAAGAAAGACTATCAGCACATTTTCATGGCGGGAATAATGCGTTTTGAATCAGTTTATTGCCCAAATTCTGTTTAAATGTCAATATTCCATTTAATCTGTTTACAAGCAAGTAGAATGTAACATTTTGAGCATATTTCTGTTTACATACAGTAGCAATCAACATCATTCCGAATAAGTCACCGACGCAGCCTACAAATAGGCTTCCAACGTCATGACGTAAATCTCTTTTAGCTACGATGGGGGGGTGGGGGGGTGATGTGGGGGTGTGGCGGTCATAATTATGCATATATGAGTATAATGGCAAGTACATTATGCAAAGTTTAGCCTATCTGCTGGGCGAATTTCCATTATACGATCCAGCATATGATGTCCCCATAATTTTAAGAATTCATGCTTCTTTGTCACTAGATCTGACTGCACAGTTCACAGCCCACACCCCTTTCAGTGCACATAAGCACAGAACACAACCCATGCTCATCCACCCGTCATTAAACATGCTTCACCAAGGCAGAAAGCTTTCTCTGGAGACCATCTTAAATAAATGAAAAAAAAAGAATAGAATTTCAATGGTGGTTGTCGAGGAGCATATCTGTGTAGGAGGATTTAAATACTCACCATGAGAGAGATGCAGGGCTGCCACTGGGGTCTCAGACCCTGTGGCCTGTTAGCAGGTTAGGGGTGTGTGTGTGTGTATGTGTGTGTGTGTGTGTGTGTGTGTGTTCAGCCGGCCAGCAGGACTAGTCATCCCACACATAACCTCACAGAAGCACGCACACACACACACACACACATGCTCTCTGCCAAACACACACACATTTGACACAGTTACGCATGTATGCTGATGCTTTCTCTCTCTCTCTCTCTCTCTCTCACACAAACACGCACACACACACATACACACACACACACACATGCCAACGATTCAGTCCAGCGCACATGGCTTAGTTGGCGGCACACTAGCCTACTTAGGACCAATTTTCGCCTTGCTGGCAGATATCAAGTAGAATGATTAACTAGACACACAGAGAGGGCCTCAAAGGAGAAGCCCTGTGTAAAAGAGTAAAAACAGGGTTTGGGGGTCAATCTTTAAATGCATGTAAAAACACCCTGATGGACACGGCAAGGGCGAGGGTACTGTCATGGATCTGGAGTGACCACTCATTAACTAAAGCAGAGCCTGTGGGTCAAGGACGGCATGGCGGTGTGATGTAACCGACATGGGGAAACAAACTGGCGTAACAGTTCAAGTCCTGCGATGACTCGGGGAGTAAACTGAACAGGTCGAATTTGCTGATTGAAGAGTTACATACAAAGCAGCCTGTTTTTTCGACACCAGAGGAAAAAGAATATACGTAAGGAAAACAACCCGACGCATTGTCAGGTTAAGGGTCAAAATAACTCAAAGTCGTAATGATTTGACAAATTCTCAGTGATCTTATCTTTCACATGCAGTTGGTCAGTATTAAGCTTTAAGACCTGTCTATTATAAATGTGGCACTTATTGCTGACAGGCATCTAAATTGCCCTACTAGAGACCTTACACTGCCATCTGTTCAAACACTAGCGGTAAAGATAGCAGCATTTTTGTAGTTCTTGGAAGCCCTCCATTATCTTCACCATGAGGTGTCCAAACAGAGCTATGTTAGGTTTGGACGCATTAGCAAATTGCTCATTCAACAATTAAACAATTTTGCAGTGATTGGGGACTAGCATTAAAGCACATACAGTATAAATCTATCAGCATTAAAGCATTTGAAATGTGAAGTGAGGTAAGGGTTTAAGTATGGCTGTGACATTTGTCGCGACGGAACACACGTAGGCCTAGAGAGCAGTTCTCCATGCACACATTGAATCAGCATGCTCAACAGTACAAGCTGAGTCACAATTTCACTTCACATTTTTAATGTCTCATAAATCATAAATATCTGCCTGTGTCTGACAAAGTATGAAACACACATTCCACCCACACAGACAGGCCTAGTGCTAATCCGGTACAGAGTTTTTTTTTAATTTGAGATAGTCTAAATCTGTGAGGCTACAAGTGTATTGTTTCACACAGCTATCAGCTGGTCTATATCTAAAGCAATATCTCACACTGTTAGCGACAGCAAAACAGCATTTGTGAACGTCCCCTTGAGACCTTTACACAACAATTCATATTTCATGTCATGTAATGTTAAATGAAACATGATACATTATACAATATATTATGCAATGACATTTCCATAAACCTAGGTTTCATCTGGGTTTGGGTTTGGGTTATGGTTAGGCTTAAAACTCACTGTGACAAATAGCATGTAATCCGAAGGTTGTAAAACATTAGATTGATGCTATTGTCTTGTAGCTGATTATGCAATCAGTTCAGCAAATCTTGACATAGCAGTTATGCTGCTGAGTCGTATCGCATATTCTAGTTTAACAATACATGTCTATATATAGTAAACATTTGCACAGTCTGACAGCTCATCTAACGGCTATCAACATGTGTGTTTGTAATTGCACAAAGTGATTAGCGTTCCATCAAATACAAAGGCATAAAAGGCTTTATTTACCACTATCAAAATCAGACAAAATCAATATTAAAGTTCACAAACAAACAGTGTTGGGCAAGTTACTGAAAATTAGTAATTAGTTACAGTTACTAGTTACTTCTTTCAAAAGTAATTCAATTACCTTACCAATTACTGTATATCAAAAGTAATTAGTTACTAGAGAAAGTAACTTTTCAGTTACTTTTAAGTCTGCTTTTAAAATGTCAATATGAACAGTACTGAACAGTCACACACACAATAAACCTAATTTTTGGACCTATTTATTGTAGTTTCAACGGGCCTTCAAATCAATAGCCTTGTGCATGAGTTCTCAAACTTTTTCCGACCACAAAACATTCTACAATGCATGAAGGCCTCCCTGACCTTGTTTTGCGCCACCCTCACCATAGGTGGTTTGATAGATATGTACAGTACACTGCCTACTGCTTGCCTACTTGCCTTATGCAATATAGTAATAAGTTATTATTACCATTATTATTGCAATCCTTCTGTAGGCTACATGGAATTCGTTCAATGGGATGTAATGTGAAACAATGTTAAATGGCCTATTTTTAAAGCAGTTATTGTCTGCTCACACACACATAACCTTAGGTTATCCTCATCCTGCTTTGAACACAGTTGTATTATATAGCATTTTAAGCACCACCAGTTTGGGAAAAGCCTGCGCTGCACAAGTGCTGACCTACCGAAATAAGTTCTAATGCATCCGAGAGTTTGGGATTGTCGCGCACTATGCAGAAGGTTACTCTTCAGCTGATAAGGTGTTCCAGAGACAAGTTGCATGTTCCATCGCAGACAAATGAATCCACACCATGGACATCAATTCCGATGTAAACATAGCCTACTGTGCAAATAACTCAAGTCGCTGTTACGTACGCTAGCTGCTATTTGGAGGTTTCTTTATCTGGTAAGTGAAATCTGCATTTTCCTCTCGAGTTAAACGTGTGCTTGCTTGTGCCAAGGCTATGTTATATAGGCTACCGTAGCCTATTGGTGTTGTGGCGTGGCTATGTTGTAAGAATGAGAAATTGATATAACGAGGCTTTTGCGCAATAGGCGAAAAAGAGCGGAGATAAACAACAATGCGCTTTTACTGTAGTGGAGCTTACGAGATGGAAACGAAAGGGAAACGGCTTTTAAGATGCCCATTTAAATTGTAGCATAATGCACTCTTGTGTGTTTTAGCATAAATCCAAAATAAGGAGGAATGTGAGGAGGCTCCTATTAACTGTAAAGAATGCATCTGCAATCTAAACATGAAACACAATCGCTGGAAACACAGCTAAGGTCGGGAGACAAAGCAGCAAATGTGCATCTTGTCTGCAGTCGTTCATTCAAGATCAACAGAGTAACGCAAGTAACGAACTCAGTAATTGTAATTGCGTTACTGGATTTACAAAAATACTTCGTTACATGCTCGTTACCACTAAAAGTAATGGAATTACAGTAACACATTACTTTGTAACGCATTACTCCCAACACTGCAAACAAACAGTACATACTGTAGCAGTTTTGGGAGCCAAATGACCAGTGGGATAATTGCCTCAGACAGCCAATGTCTCACCTACGTTCTATGTTCTCTATACCTTTGAGCTCTAATGTATGTGTGTGTGTGTACCTGTGTGTGTGTGTGTGTGTATGCATGTGTGTGTATTTGTGTGACTTGTGCTGATGGGGTTGCCTATGCACTTTAAACACCCTGGCAAACGTGTGACTTAAAAGGACCCTGTCTCAGGGCTCTGCCCTCGCACCTTTTATTCAGTTTGACAGCGCAGCGGCTGGGACAGCAACACGTGAGGCTGCGTTTAGGCCTCCCTCTGAAAGGCCATGCTAATTACAGGTCTGCCACCATCAGTGGCCCTAATGGCCAGGGATCACAGCTGATGCAGTTGATGCAGTTAGCACCATACATGAAGAACACCAACACCTGACAAACCATTACTTCCTATTTAGGCCTGAGCCTGTGGCGGTGCATCTGTTACTGTAATTTCTGCGTGAAGAATTACGGGCCATTGTAAAGTGATAAAACAAAATGGCCGCTGCACTGATTTTATCCACAAGGCATCAAAGTCTCAACGAGCTGGTGGTCTGTTCTTGAATGACCTCTTGTGTGGGGGTATTTACTGTATCCTCTCTTCTGTACTCAGGGATGGATTACTGCACGGTAGAGGGTGACAATTTTTCGGGACTCCCGCGGGTCACGGTATTCCCGCGGGTTTCCCGCAGTACGGGAGTAAATTTCACTGTTGGTAATGTGATTGGGACGGGACAGGAAATAATAATTGGGAGCTAGCGGGAAGCCAGAGAAAAAATTACGCTGCAATATAGTGAGTGCGCCCAAAGACGTGAGGCATTTCGTTTTAGAAAAGAGAACCAATTACAACCCACAATACATTTGTGAGACAACAGCAAGACAAAGCAGCTGCCCTGTTCACAATCAATCAGCTTCAGCGACTAGGCCCTAGGTCTAAGGTAAAATGGATGCAAAGAAACAGTTACAGGCGAAAGTGTCAGCAAAGGACAGCTCTATTCAATCGCACGAGCTGTCCGGGAAAGCGATTCTCATTGAGTTTAATGCGTCATGCAATGTTGGGGCATGGCACCTCGACGATCGCATTCCTCAATATATTTATCGCATAACCCTGGCGAAACACAAAAAATAGTTTTGTTTACCCATATGCTTCGCTGGTTTAACGTGATGAGAACGGTGCAAACTTAACTGATGGGATGAGATCTACAATTCTGACTATGAAATGATTTAAGCATAGCCTACAGCAAAGTCCTGTAAAATATGTAATTTTAATGTAGCCCAAAATAATCGGCTATTAAAGAAAAGTTAGACAAGGCTTTCTGCCCTACCAAAATGTATGGTCACCGCACGCTACTGGGTAGCCTAACAGTCGGATAACTTTAGACATCAACATAGGGAGCGAGACGGGATTCGGGAGTCTTTCTCTCGGGATTTTGCGGGACAGAATTTTTTTGGGGTGGCTGTCACGTGATCGGGATATGATCGGGATATGACCCTCTACTGCACGGGCCTACCAGGCCCAGGGGCCCAAGGGGTCAGGGGGCCCTGAAGCCCAAGCCTTTGCCAGGAATCACTGCCTCAATATCAACAAATTAGGATGTAGGCTATTAATCTGATTGAATTAAAGTATTGGCCATCCCCAAAATGCACCAGAATACAGGAAATCACATCAAACAAATAAAAAAATGTCTGGGGGAGGACCCCCAAATCCCCCCTCCCACATATGCAACAATTAGTGGGGGGCCCTTAATACATCTGGGCCCAGGGGCCTGAAAGTTCATAATCCGTCCATGTCTGTACTGTATCAAAATGTAGGATCTAATTGCTTTAATACCTTCTGCTCCACAGCATTCTACAACACTGCGTTTTCAGTCCTACTCATGCAGCCCTCTTTTCACACTTGGCCATCTCTTCTTTTGACAATGTGTGTTTCCCCTGGCTAAACGGATGGGAATAATTACAGCGGCGATAAGTGTACAGGCTCTGTGTGAATAAAGCCAAGAGTACCCGAGTGCAGGGCAATTACGCTGGAGCATGTGTGTTTCAGGAGCGCCAGCTTTTGTTTCAATGTTTGAGAGGGAACGAGAGTGTTTGAGTGGGAGCAGACCAGAGCAAACCTCTTGTGACTCAAGCATAGAGTGCCGTCAGCCAGCACCGTAGCCACAGCTCACAATGGACACGCAGGTACAGTATGAGTGCTGTGGCTTGCATAAAGTAGGATGCTGTGTATGTGTATGTGTATTAGGGGTGGGCGATATATGGGTATTTCCCAGAATTGGGGCCTATTTCTGTCCACAGGGTGTAATTCTATTAAAAACACATTAAATCTAATAATGTTTAGCATCACTAATTAGTATAAAGAAAAACAAGCCTAGACTTTTTTAATGGTTGCTCCTACTCATGATTTAGACACATTTTATTGGTGTTTTATGGTACAATATCAGTGTTTTGGTGTTGTCCGCAACCAGAGTTTTCACATATTGTGCCATATCTCAAACATTATTTATCAAAAATTAATTTAAAAAATCATGCATATGAATTAAATGTTATCTGAACTAATGAACTGCATGCACACATTATGCATATATATGCATTTCCTGCTTTATTTTGCTTAATGTATACCTGTCCCATGGTTTAGCCGTCATTACCAGCACACTCTACATAAAAGCACTTTGCTACTGTTTTTTCATCCAAAAAATATTTGGTAACCATGGTCACCTAATATCACAGTGGAATACATGGGTGTCAAGCAGAAAGATTGATGCCTTGATGTCCAGAAACATAAGAAAATCTACTCTTTATCCCTCGTTTTGGGCATGTACACTTATTATGTGTCATTACCATACGCATTGTATTTCTGTATTTTTGAATATTCCTGAAATTGTAAAATTATTTTAATAGTTTAAATGATCTACATTACATGTAGAAAGCTAGCTACACTTGCATGGTGATAATTTTTACTTCTCAGGGTAGTTTTTCGGTATAAATGTCATCACCAGCACAGTCATTACCAGCACATTATAGCTTGAAATGTAGTGGTAATGACGACTGTGTTGGTGATGACATTTTTGCAGATACATTTAAAGTACTCTTTTTAAAAGAAATACGTTTTTTTTTTCACAAAGTCAGTTCAACTTGGGTTTCTAAATTATAAAAATTTAATTGCAATAGATTACGATCAGTGATTTGTCATCACCGCAACAAATGTCATTACCAGAACTGCAATGTCATCACCATCACCATGCATATTTTTGCCAATAGATTATGTATAAATTACAATAAATTACATTAATTAGATATTTTTGACAATGTTGGACAGTCTAAATTGCCACTGGATGAAAACAGATATGATATATGGCATTTATTTCAAATAAATGAAATTCCAAGCCAGGGTCGAGTGAAAAAATAAAAAAATAAGATACTTAAACGACTATAATTCATGTTGTAAGTAAAATTCAACAATTCTAATAAGTTCAAGATAAAATAGACTTCATGTGAAACCATAATTGATCATTGATTGATCATTGATTGACCATTTCATCTTTAAAATGTACATATTAGATGATGTGATGGTAATGACATTTACCTGAAAAATGACAAAAAATCATAAATTCCCTTATATTGTGGTCTCAACCAAGCTCACAAGGTTACTCCTATCAAAATGACTGATAACTTGATGCATACCAATTAGTAAAATTTTTAATTTTATTTTTCAAAATTTCAGTTACCCAAATAGGCCCGAAATCTGCCCATATATCGTCTGTGATAATGTCGTGATTGTTGTTTTAACGATGTGCAAATTGACATTATTAATTAATTAATTATTAATTATTTAAATTACTTATGGGGGAAAAAACACTCGAAATCACGCACTGAAGACTCATACATTCCCAGGAGGTAGGCTATGCAGGAGAAGTGCAGCAGAGCAAGTGTCACGTGATCACTAGTGGGTCACAACGTTGTCCCATGCAGCCTAATGTTTATTTTGTGCAGCGAGAGTAGCCTAGGCCTACTTTGGATTTTATGCGGCTACTTCTGCTCAGGTAGCATTGATGAGACAGTCACGTTTTTTCCTACACGGTATTATATGGAGAGAAAACATTAGCCTTTGAGTATTTTAAGTCAGTTGTAAACAAATAACTATTCTCATGTAACTCTTTTGTAAATGGACTGAAGTTCGTTCTAAATATCTACGTTTACCGATTATGCTAACCGTTAGCATCTCTATGGGATTTCTCATATACATTAGCCATAAGCTAACGCATTAGTTTCTATTCTGTAACTTGGAATGCTAGCCTACGTGATTGCTCTAAAACAAAACATAGAAGGAACTAGATGTACCGCAGAGCGGTACAAAATATGACCGCCGCCCAGTCCAGCACATTTTTTCCACAAAAAGAAATCATGCTGAAAGGCCTATATGATTCTGTCTCACTAAATTGCATTATCCACACTCAATTCTCACTGGTATCTGCTAGACAACAAGTACCAAAACATTATTAGTTCATAGATTTCACATGTAAAATTCATTTTATACAACCCCACCTCCATCTTGCCTATTCATAATTCTGAGAAATTCTTGATTGTTTGTGTTATGTTTATGTTATGTGTGTGTGTGTGTGTGTGTGTGTGTGTGTGTGCGTGCTTGTGTGTGTGCCTGCGTAAGTGCCTGTGCATGCAAGCGTATATGTCTACTGTGTGAGTATGTGTCATACGTATGATTACTGTGAATGTATGTGTGTGTGTGTGTGTATCTGTTTGTGCACATGTGTGCACATGAAATGGGTTAACATGACCCCTGGAGGCAAACATACGGAAAAAAATGGTCATCCTAGGCCCTATAGTTCTCAAGATATTCACAGAGAACTGTGTCTGCCCTACCCTCCTTTCGGGGGGTCCAGTCCAGCGGGGGGGCTACAGATCAAAACGAAAAATGACGGTTCCATGTTATCCATGTGGGGATACATGCCCACCAAGTTTTGTGTACCCCGGTCTTTCAGTGTCCCGGGAATCCTTGTTGGTGTACGTCACTAAATGTACACATAAATTATTTTATTGTAAGGCCCCCCATGACCGAAAGTACACAAAACTTGGCATGCATTCGGAGGGTGTCATAATGATCCTACACTTTTAATTTCGTGCAGTTTTGACCTTGTCAGCCAGAGATATTGTGATGAAAACACCTAATTTTTTGCTTTTTAATTTTTAACTAGGTGGCGCTATACATGAAATAAGTGGTAATGGGATGGGTTGACATGCCCCATTAAGACCAACATACATAAAAAAGGTGGACCTCCTAGGCCCTACGGTTCTCGAGATATTCACAGAAAACTGTCTCCGGCCACCTACAGGCCAGTTGGTGTATAGTAACATAAATTAATTTATTGTGTGGCCCCCCATGAACGGAATTCCACGAAACTTGGCGTGCATTCAGAGGGTGTCATAATGATCCTACACTTCCAATTTCGTGCAGTTTTGACCATGTTAGGTCACAGATACCTGCGATTACAACACCTCATTTTTACTTTTTTGTGTTTAACTAGGTGGCGCTATACATGAAATGAGTGATTATTGAATGGGTTGACATGGCCTCTTGAGATCAACATACCAAAAAAAAATGGTCCTCCTAAACCCTACGGTTTTCGAGATATTCACAGAAAACTGTGTCTGCCCTACCCTCCTTTCGGGGGGTCCAGTCCAGCGGGGGGGCTACAGATCAAAACGAAAAACGATGGTTTCATGCTATCCATGTGGGGTTACATGCCCACCAAGTTTCGTGTACCCCGGTCTTTCAGTGTCCCGGGACTCATTGACGGAAATTTGGGCATGCGAAAAAGAAAAAAAAAAAAAAAAAAAAAAAAAAATCTGACTAAACCTATATGACCGCCGCTTCGCTGCGCGGCGGTCATAAATAACTGAGATGTAGGCTACTCTGTTGGTCTGCTCTTAGTTTTACAGTGAATCCTATGTAAAGGTTTGAAAGGAACTTCAGCTTCAGACTTTCTCTTGGGAAACCAATCCTGATATTTTTTCCCCCTGATCAATGATCTGTTTTCGATATTTTAAAAGGTCTGTAGGCCAAAACATGATTCACCTCTCTTTGACAGAGTGGGCGAGTCCAAAAAGTCGCAACCCTACCTGAATCTCCCACAACTCCCCTCGTAAGCTTGCAGGTCACCCGCAGTTATGGGTCATAAACCAAATATTTTAATGATATTCGGGTCATTTGCGGGCGGGTCAGTTAAAATTAATTAAATATATATTTTCTACAAATAGGCCTACTTAAAATATCACGAGAAGGCTAGCATGAATACAGTAAAGCATCAATACAGTAAGTC
Source organism: Alosa pseudoharengus (assembly GCF_046254945.1). Taxonomy (NCBI): domain Eukaryota; kingdom Metazoa; phylum Chordata; class Actinopteri; order Clupeiformes; family Clupeidae; genus Alosa; species Alosa pseudoharengus. The sequence continues at coordinate 43,619,452 of NW_027468774.1, forward strand.
AACAGTAAAGAAGCTGAAGACGCGAGTTAAAATAATAAAGACACCCCTTCAGGAAAAGCGATATAGGCTATGGGAAATATTGGGAAAAGTTCTTAAAGAAGATGACAGTAGTACAAGTTATGGTCTATGTAGGCCTACTTCTTGCGAAGCCATGCGTATGACAGCCGAAACGGGCAGCCTGCAGGAATAAATATTATGGCACAAACTACACAGCCATATCTACCGGTATGTATAGGTTCGCGCATGCATAAAAGTTACCTTAGTTCGTTGTGTTTGTGACTTTAAACAGTGGATGTGCTTTAGTAAAGCTTTGTGCTTCATTCAGCATTATAAACCAGTTCTTACGCTAACGTTTTGACCAGCAATGTATCTCTCTTGCCTGCTACCTTGCCTCCCCATTTCTATTTTCGAAAGAAGTATGCCATGGCCAAATCTTATCCTAGTGTTCTAATCCTTGGTGGTTGCGTGCGTGCTTGCTCTCTTATTCTCATTCTCTCTCCTGCGCAAACATTATGTCCTGCATGCCTGCGTGTAGTTCTACTGCATAAAGTTTCGCAAATAAATTAGTTGGTTTTACAGAAATGGACTACTGCATGCAGGCTATAACCAAAAGCACACATTTTGTAAATAAGCGGGTCGGATCGCGGGTCGGCTATAATTTTGTCCTAATTAATATTCGCGGTCCGAGTTGCGGTCAGGTTGATTAAAATATCGGGCGCGACCGCAGGCCGCTTGTGACCAAACCCGCGCAACACTGGTTTGTAGCCCCGTGTGTGTGTATGTGTACTTATGACATTTGCTGGCCGTTTTAACCTTGTAAACGTCATTTTTCGACCAGTTTTATTTGATTCACGTAGGGGGGAGGGCCTAGGAGAATTTTTTTGAGCCGGGGGGGGGGGCCCCTGGAAAAAAAAATTTGACCAGGGGGGAGGGCCAGGCAGAACATTTTTAACCCGATCGTCTGGCGACCGGCCCTCCCCCCCGCTAAATATCGTACAGTCCCTAATGTAGCTGGCTAGACCATGTCATTGCCACACACACAAGTGGGGGCAGAATTGGAAATGTGTCATAGAGTGTCAATGCTTGGTTGATTTGGTTAAAAAGTCACAGGTTAGGTTATGGGTTATTATTGTAATGATGCTATTCATAAATAATGAGCTGTAAAGTAACTCAGACTTTAACAAAAACAAATTCGACTAATTATCGTTATCGTCAAAATCACAAAAAATATCGAGATATTATTTTTTGTCCATATCGCCCACCCCTAATGTGTATGTGTATGTGTGTGTGTGTGTGTGGGGGGGGGGGTATCCAGAGAATCCAGACGCTCTTGGCTTGGCAAGGCCCCGTGCGATGAAATCACATGGGATTTATGTGTCTGCTGTGGTCCTCCTGACCCTAATGTGCAAAGCTGCGTCATTGTTTGAGGGGAACTGCCGTGGCTGTAATCCATCGGCTGCCTTACGGTGGTGGGATTGGGAGCGGATGAATATGGAATGTGGGGAATGAGATGATGGGCTCTGACCGGACGGATGCAGGACCAGACTGGAGGCAGCTGTAGAGCAGACCGAGGAATACACTAGAGCATGCTAGAATCTGCTGTTATGCAATTGCAAGTACATACATTTGAATCTATGTAGCAGGATTTAGGTGAACATCTTCCCTGAAGATATTTGTGATCAATGCCTGCTACAGACAGCAAGTCTGAAGTTAAAATAACTTCTTCTGCTATTCTGTATCTAAAAATACAGCATTTGGCTCTTGGCAACAAACAGACTAAAAATATGATGCTTGACCATTGCTGACTGGAACTGACTGTCCAAGATGTCACGGAATGGGATGAGAGCATTTTTCACACATCACATCAGCAATCACAGGCTGACACACCGCCGTAACTGACGGCCCCCTACTCCCCCGTGCTTTTTCAGTCACGTCAGAGTAGCTGCTTCTCAATCCTCCGCCTCGGTCACTTAACCGACAACAAACGGCAGTCACCATGGCCGCCGTTCCCCGCGGCAACAGACTCGAGTGGTTCCCCCCCACTACGCGGGGATCCAAGCGACTCAGCGGGACAGGTAGCTTCTGAGCTGATAGGAGGGTGAAACAGAGTTGACGGAGACGGACTGTCCTGCCTGTCCTGCCTCTCCTGCTCAGACATTCCTGCTGGCGTGCTGCTGCTGCTGCTGCTGCTGGGTTTGCTGAGGGAGAAATGCTTTGGGGTAAACCAGGCAGTTTCTTATCACCAGCACAGGGAGAGATTCATGATATGGGGTGATATGTTCTGTACATGCAGGTGTGCACTCACACTCACCCTTCCACACATGCATGCACATGCAAGAGAACATCTCACGCACACATACATGAACAGTTTAATAGATAGACAGATGCATACCTGTGCACACACTACACAAAAACTATGTTGCGCACACACACACATATTTTTTTAAGAACTTACAGTACATCATCTGTCATCCTCTCCAATTTAAAGAAAAATGAACACATACAAAGTAATACAAACGCAGGCACACACAGGCACAACCACACACACCCCCCCACACACACACACTAGAAAACACCCTTTTCCATGAATTTCAATGACCAAGCACAAACAAGAACCATTGTGGGGACTGTGTGTTGGCCCAACAAAGCTCAAACATTGCCCACATTTTTAATCTGCATCAGCTGCATTTAGAAACAAACCACGTCAACCACAGTTATGTGAACCCAACACAGCAGAGCACTCTATCAGCCTGTCCTATGACACTCTATCAGCAAACTCCCTCTGCACAACCCATACTGTCAACAGTGTCCCTGACAAATCTCCCTATCAAACCTCTCAATAACCTCCACCACTGGAGAATGGCCCTCAGGCCATGGATCCCACTCTCTCTGTCTCTCTCTCCCTTCTGTGGCCCTTCTGAGATACAATCAGGACATGTGTTCAATCTTTGTTCTCTTAAATGGCCCCATAAATCAATCTTTTCTCGGCTGCAGCTTCTGTTCACGAGTTCATGGACGTGCCAAAACATCGAGCTCTGCACCGACCCTGCACTGCATCTTATCACCGTGTCAAACCTATTCACACCCGAGCCAAAGATAGATTGAGACCACACCGCAACACACCACATCACACCACACCACACCCTGTTCAGGAACAGATGCCAGAGCAGGAAACAGGATGACAAGGCAGCGAGATCCATTCACAAACTCCACTATCTCACTGGCAACAGTGAAAGAGAAACCATGTCAATATTTAGCTCACAGCTGCATTGTGGCAATGGGAGGATATGAGGCGAAGATAGGGAACACAATTGCCCTTTAAACTGATTGCTCTTCAGATAATCTTATTGACAATCGCAATGCTTTGTACATGTACCTGAGACGCCAAATGACATTCTTTTATGATAACTGGACAAAGCCAGGCTCCCAAGCCACGCATGGCCATGAACAGGATGTTCTTTTGACATCACTGTCAAAGAGAGGGGAAATGTCCATATATCTAAGTGACACTAAAGACACGGGCTCAATCAAAGCATTCCCATAAACACTGTGTGTGCAGTGTCTGGAAACAGAATTATGTTGGCCAACCATCATTTCTCAGAGCTGAGACAAATGAAAGAGTTTGTTTAGAGAAAATGTGAGGAAACAGTCTGGAATGATGAAAGTGAAGAGTTGTAAAGAAAGCGTGTGTGTCCAAGTGTGTGTCCAATCCAAACGACTGGGCTTTTTTTTGTTGCTGTGAGCAGAGACCCACCAACACTAAGATGGGAGCTTAATGAAGCTTCCTGGTCAGGTCACGTCAGATGGCACCATCAGCATTCTACCCTGGCATCTCTCTGGAGCTGCTGGCAAAGTCGTTCCCATCCCCCGGAGGGGCCCAGAGTGGCATTCACCCAACGAATTCTCATTACCGGAGACATCACCCCAAAGGTGCAATTTAGCATTTTTATTGAACACAAATAAGACAGAGATTTCAAACTGCAAATCACTGGCTGGCTGAGTATTTCATGCCCACGACACCAAGGCAGGAGAAAAGAGCGGATAGGGCAAGTAGAGAGAAGGGGTATGCAGACTGGCATCTGGTTGGGGCAGGTAGAGAGAAGGGGTATGCAGACTGGCATCTGGTTGGGGCAAGTAGAGAGAAGGGGTATGCAGACTGGCATCTGGTTGGGGCAGGTAGAGAGAAGGGGTATGCAGACTGGCATCTGGTTGGGGCAGGTAGAGAGAAGGGGTATGCAGACTGGCATCTGGTTGGGGCAAGTAGAGAGAAGGGGTATGCAGACTGGCATCTGGTTTTAGATGTCCTGGCTCAGTGCCAGGAGAGTGGAGTGGGCACACAGACTGGCGTCGCGTTCCGTCAACGATGTGCCCGTCTGACGAGGTGGCAGCAGCAGGTGCAGGACAGAAGTGCCTTTCTGCCTGAGTGGGCAGGGTGAGGGTGTATGTGTGTGTGTGTGTATGGAGGGGGGGGTGTTGGTGGGGAAACGTAACTTCTTTCTGCCCAATTTTCCACTGTGTCAGTGCCCATGGATGGCCTTTTCCCGTCAGAGTGGTTGACGCCACGTTACGGAAAACCTCCACTTTGAACAAACTGTAAGCTTTTTTAGGCTTGGCTGATCATGTCTGTCTGATCATGGTGGTAAAAAAATTTTTTTTACTTAACTTCAAGGTTTTGGCAAAAAGTGACAGGAAGAAATGTTTGGCTGCATGTAGTGTACGCTGTAAAAAGCTTTTGCTCAGGTGATCAAACGGTCCTCAGGTGAACACCTGATGGTGTTGGCTCCACGCTCCCATCTGAAGAATATATTTTTATCTGCCAGTTAGGTTTTGCAGAAACAAAATTCTACACAACATTTCACGCAAGCAAAAAGCATCTTGGGAGAATAACCAAAAAACTGGTGAGCATGTATAATTCAGCTGTTTTAAGATGTCTCTGGCTTCCTGCTCATTCTGATTTCTGTTGCCTCACAACCCAAATTCAAATTAGGCATCTGTAATGCCAATGAATTCAACAAACTGCAAGAAGCAATTCTTCAAACTGTGTGTGCTTATGTGTGTGTGTGTGTGTGTGTGATTGTGTATATATAAAAACATCATTATCATAGAGAGGAAACTGTGCATACGTTTTTTTCAGGTGGTTTAATTTAATTACGTTATGTTGGTTTATTAAGTTTAGTTTATGATTTTATCTCCATAGGAACAATGCAACATTAACAAAACCTTATCACAAACCACTACTAATTGTGGCATGTCCACATAGCAACCATTGCATATGGAGATCAGAGTTCAATGAGGTTCACTGAATAAAGTATTCACCTCATGGGTCTCGTTAAGTATAGTGCTCTGCTCAACTGGATAACACAACTAATGTACAGTGATTAAATAGCACATACCTAGTGCACAAATGAGACATGGAAGGGTGCATGGTGTACTATCATCTTTCTAGTCATAAATGGAGAGGAAAACAATTAGAAATGTCACCTAAATCCCATTCCCTTTGGTTGTTACATTCGACAGCAACACACACAGCAATTAGTTGCGTTTGTTCTGACGGTGTGGTTACTATGGCTGAGGAGACATGCTCATTGTCTCATGTCATTTCACAGCTTTGATGCTGTCGTGCCATTTGCTGAGCCAATATTTAACCAGCCCTCTCCATAAATCTCATTAAATCTCAACTCTTTAGTGGGGGAAATATGAATGATCAACATGTCAGATGCTTTATCTGTGCAACGAGACAGAGGAGAGGAGTTCGGTGTGTGTGTGCCTGTTTGTGCGTGTGTGTGTGTGATTTTGGACTGTATAAAATGTTTTTTAAAAACAATGTTTTATAAAATGATGTGTATGATCTGTATTTTGTTATAACAACCAAAGAGACGGAGAAAAGCATGCTAGGGTCATGACACTGTAGACCTGTAAGTTTGTAAGTGCTGTTGAGAGAGAGAGAGAGACAGAGAGAGAGAGAGAGAGAAACAGAGAGAGAGAGAGAGTGCATCCTGCTGTGCCAGACCTGTCTACAGACTGGCTCTGAACAAACTCCAAATTGTGAGCAAGAGAGTGACTAAAATGACTCAAAGGTTAGCCGCTCCAGGGAGGTGCTCGAATGCCAAGAAAGTGTGTGTGTGTGTCTGTGTGTCTGTTTGGTGCATGAATATGTGAGTGTGCAGCGAGGGTGTGAGAGAGCCTGGCTGACCTGGTCCACAGGCTGAGGTAAGGGAAGTGTCCGCAACAATCTCAAGGTGTGAACGCAGCAGGGCCTGAACACAGCAGTGGGCCGGCGTGGGAGCAATCGCCTACTTCTACTCTAGATGGAGATGAGTTTGTCTTGAACTGAACAGCATGCATTTGTGTGAGATAGTGAGTGTGAGTAAGTGTGTGTATACAGTAAGTGTGTGTGTGTGTGAGTCAGAAAGTGAGGTTTATATATGTGAGCCTTCAAACTTCAAACTGTGTTTTTGTATATGTGTGTGTGTGTGTGTGTGTTTGTGTGTGTGTATGTATGTGCATTAGCATATGGGTGGGTGAGCTCAATCTCGTATCCTCTTTGATGTAGGCCAATTTAGTTTTTGTTCTTTTTCCTGTCAAGGCCTCCTTTGCCAAAATGTGATATTGTGAGGATGGTTGAGTTCAGTGTGCAGCCACCGCTGTGCTTTCTGGGCCTGCCCACTGTGTGGACACCAGCTGACCCCACGAGCGCTGCTCTGGGCTGCTCTGGGCTGGCAACGGTGACGGTGACAGCGCCAGCAACAGGAGCACTTCCTCTCTTCCCTCCTTCCTCACATTAACGCTGCATGACAAGAGGCCTCGCCCCGGCCTGCACGGGGGTGATGAAAAATTAAACGGGCTTGCTGACAAAAACAACATTACATGTACGAGTCACTCAACAACTCTCCTCGAACGAAACGACAGCAGCAGTTTGTTAGTATGTTAACCAGAAGGTTGCAGACAGTGGCAAAGATGGTGTCACATTAGGGACAAAATGACAATACCTTGCTTTCTGCAATGCTAGGAGGAAATGCAGCTCAAAAATGGCTTCAAAGTTTGTCAAATATTAATTTGACAAATACAGCCAAGGTACAAATCCAGTTACTTACTTATTCAGTAAACACGGACAAAGCATCCAAAATCATTCACACGAACAGAGACTTGACCTCTAAGTATACTTCTCCCACGTGGATTCACCCTTAGACACAACCTAAGCTAGTTTCCCCCTCTTTCTCCTTCGGCCTCATCCTCATTCTCGTTCTCAGGCAGACATCCGTCCCACTGATCCAGTTGGAATGCCTATGTGTGTCTCCCGGGAGCTGGCCCTTCTCTGCTCTGACCTGCACCGACCCAGCACCCATACACAAACAAACACACACACACACACACACGTGCGCGCATGCACGCACGCACACACCTTCCCGCGGGCCCCCTTTTCTCCTCTTCCATGAGTTCTCTCCAATGGATTCCAATAAATAACCACCTCGAGAGCAATCCCTGTACTTGCTTATAGTCTGTGTAAACAGATGAAGGTGGAAAAAGGCAAGGGGCGGTGGGCCCTTATGGACAGGACCCAGACACCTCTCATCACCCGCATGGTGGCCGTGACGTGGCGTGGCGTGGCATGGCGTGCTAGTTTAGGGGCCCGCTTGGCTGCTGGGGCCGCGGTGACTGATTTCACCACTCATCGCCCTGACATTTACACAGAAAAGTGTGAACTGGGCAAAAGGCCGCTAGTGAGGTTGGTATGGCGCATGCCAATGCCCCCTCTCTCTCGCCACGTTCCCCACATGACATGCAGCAGTGTGTGCCTGTCGTCCCGTCACACACCACCTACAGCAGTTCAGGCATATTACAGGGACAATTACACAACATGACCTTTGGACTGAGGGGTATGGCTTCACACAAGCGTTCTGTATACATACACACACACACACACACACACACACACATGTACAGTACAGACACACACACAACCAAAACAGCATACTCAGAACTCAAAATGAGAGCTCAGAGATTGAGCTTTTGGGTGCATGATTCTTTACACACACACATTTGGATGCTTGTACACACTGGGACAGAGCTTAAATGCTAAATGCTAAAGCTGAACCGGTCACCCAGGGCCACAGTACAGTTTAGTGATAGAGAGTTTAAACCTGAATGTTAAGGGCTTTACACTTTAAAACTTTAAACCACCCTCTGTCCCTTAGAACCTCTGAGCGACTCATTAGAGTCTTGCTGATAACAGTATGTTGTCAGACAAACACAATTATCAGATAACAAATATTTTGCCCTACTAAACCCCCCTCTCCCAGACCTGGTGATAAACCTGCATGAGCAGAAATTCAGATGAAAAGTCTTTCCATTCCACGTCTGCTGGGCACCGACTCTAAAAACTAAAAATAATAAACTTTAAATAAGCGTATGCCCATTACACAATACAACACCAATCCAGTGGCTATGCTTGACCAGCAAGTGACAAATCGCTTATACCAGCCCATTAAACTTACATCTTAACATAAATTAGGCTTTTCCTAAACTACTTAGAGTAATTCCAGCCTTAGAACACCATCTAATCCCACCCTGGAATGCAGTGGGAAAGGAAGCCAACGAGAGCGAGTGTTGAGTGCCATGTGAACTACCCGAGTGGGCACTGGTTCCAGCGTGAGGAGAGGCCCACGCGCACACACACACACATTCACACACACACACACACACACACACACACAACACACACACACACACACACCACACACACATATACCCACACACACACACCACACACACACATACCCACACACACACACACACACACACACACACACACCACACACACACCAGCGCCATGTGAACTAACTGAGTTGGCGCTGGTTCCAGCGTGAGGAGAGGCCATCTCAGCTGGCATGCTGCCCTGACTGGTGGACGGAGCAGTGTCCAGCCATGTGCACAGTGGGCAAAAAACCCCAAAAAATAGCTCAATGACACGAAATGTCAGAATGATTAAGAGTGGCATGCCTCAGCCGTGATCTCAGGAAGAGGGTAAATAATGTATGTTTCCTTTCTTTATAGTGCTACACTTGCATCGCATCGCATGTGTCAAATGTTGCGTGATGAGCTGAGAGAAGCAATGAGAGAGGAGGAGAGGGAGGGAGGCACATACAAACACACACACACACACATAAAGGATGAGGGGTAGATAAATAGATAAACAGGTAGAGGGAGTGTGAGTGACACACTAAAAAAGCAAGAGAAAAAGAGAAAGATGGGACCAAGAGATGAAGACGAGAGAAGAGATGAAAGAGATAGAAGAGAAAGGCATACAATGGAGAGAAGCAGGTTGGACGAAAGACAAGGAGTAGATCATCGCTCACTCGTGTTTGTATTCAAAGCGAATGCCAGCCTAATCCCTACTCTCCGTCTCAAGACCATCTCCTGGCATCTATCAGGCGGGCGTTTGAGCAACCGCAGGAGCGCATCAGGGGCCAGCCCACACCTCAGCGAGCCCACATACCACCTCCCAACATGGGTACAGATCGCCCGGAGCATTGGGTGGGGGCGGAGGGATGGGTGGTGATGAAGATGGAGTAAGTAAACAGCTGCTTCGGCAGCAATGCCATTTGGGAGAACGCGGACAAACAGCAGAGGGGGCATCAACTACGACCCCGAAAACACAAAAGGCTTGAGGTCTTTGAACAGAAAGCTGCAGAAAGCCGCTTTCTCTTTTCACATGCCCACGAAACAGCAGACGAGGCAAAATAGCGGGTCAGAGAGCCTGGTAAACATGGGGAAGGAGGGCACGCAGCCATTACGCCAGCCAGAGAAAACCACGCCACTCCACCCGTAACAGTTATGATAGCTGCCATTAACAGTGATAGAAATAATTCATAGATGCCACTGAGGAATTTCGCCGGAGGCCTCACGCCTCAAGCTGGGAGAGGGACAGATGGCAGCAATGTGCGTGTGTGTATGTGTATGTGTGTGTGTGAGAGAGAGAGTGGGTATGTGTATGTGTGTATGTCTGTGTGAGTGTGTGTGAGAGAGAGAGAGAGTGGGTATGTGTATGTGTATGTCTGCGTGAGAGGGTATGTGTGTGTGTGTGTGTGTGTGTGACAGGTCAGCACTGATATATGAGGATATTGCCTCTGGGAGGACACAAGAGCACTGCACAAACACTCAGCGATAAATCTTCTATATGCAAACACTTATAGGCACTTACAGACACTTTTTTATTCCCTCCCTCCTCTCTACCCTTTCTTGTCTTTCTCTCTCCATCTTTACTTCTGTCTCTTCCTCTTTCTTCTTTGATCCTCCCTCCTATTGAACACGTTTAGCTCCCTCCCTCTATCCCTGTTTCATCCACTTCTCCTGCCTCTCTTCCTCTCTTTTCTCGGTTCCACCCTACTGACGTTCAACACTTTTGGCTTTCTTGAGCTCGTTCTTTCTCTCCCTCCCACATTAATATAGCGTGTGCACACACACACATCCACACACAGTCACACACACACACACACACACACACACACACAGTCACACACACACACACACACACACACACACACATACACACACACACACAGTCACACACACACACACTGTAAATAAACATGTCTTGTTTATTTGTTTTTGTTTAAATATACCTGTTGTTTATTTGTTTTTGTTTAATTTCAATTCATATGTATAATTTATATTTGACTTAATTCCATAGAGTCCCGAAGCCATGACGCAGCTATGCCAAGGCAGCAATTTCACTGGATCTAAACAAATCAATCTACCATTAGAAATCACCATAGCGGTGGCTTTCTTAATCTATTTCAATAGTTTTACAACGTTTCTAAGACGTTAGTATATTTTTTGTACACTGTAGGAATCACATACTACAACATATATTCATACCAACACGATCAAATTCCTGACTACAGAGTTTTATTTTAGCATGGGTTTCCTCCGTAAAAGAGACCTGCATGTAACTTCACAGCATGCGGTTAAAATCCTTAAATTCACGGACGTGTTTTCGCTTTATTTTTTTGGCAAAACACGTCGCTCTTAACAGCCGCCAGTCTTTGAGAAGACGTGAAATATCCACTGGAATTTTGTTTCTTTCTATTACACCTGCCAGGGAATCCGTGTTATGTGGCTAAGCTGCTGCCTAGCAGGTAAACCACGTTTAAATGGATATATTTATTTTTATTAGCTAGAAATGATGCCACATGTCTACATTCAATGCTATTTATGCCACTTCGAAAGTTTGTTTAGATCCAGTGATTCTGCCGTCATGGAAACGCTACGTCACACTTCGGGACTCAATTCCATTGGTAGCCTACATAAGACATTCCACAAGGTGCATTCTAAGGCTTTGGCTGCATGCTTGTTATTGTCACTACGGCAACGGCATTATTTAGAATGCATTTACTTTTAAAGGAACTAGGTTACAGTAAAGTCTTGGATACGGTGCTACTTTGTAGCTTAGGAATAGTAACTCTTACGGAGAACAAGGCTTTCACAAAGAAATAAAGAAACTATCAGTACGCTACAACTGTCCGGCTGGAGTTTGCTACACACACACACACACAAACACATACTCCATCTTTCTTTTCAATCCTCCCTTCCTCCTCTTCCTCCATCCACTCTCTCCACCTCTCTGGTTTACAGGCTGAGTGGAGCTGCTTGGAGTGGTGGATGTGGCGGTGGGGTGGGGTGGGGCAGCGTGGTGGTGGCGGATGGAGGGCAGCAGGGTCTCCAGCTCCCGGATGGCTGCTCAGACACGCCACGCTCCAGTGCCCAGCATCCAGCGATGTCTTTTCATGAACCCTCATGAAATATGGATGGCCTGGGCAACAGCAGGAACCACTCCTCCAGTAGCTCAACCAGCACCAGGGAGAACCAGGGAGGTGGAAACCAGAGATGGAGGAACCAGGGAGAGAACCGGGGAGTGGAGAACCAGGGAGGGGACCGGGGAGTGGAGAACCAGGGAGGGAACTGGGGGGAAGAACCGAGGATGGAAGAACCAGGGAAGTGGAACCAGAGAGATGAGAATCGAGGATGGAAGAACCAGGGAGGTGAACCAGAGAGAGGAGAATCAGGAATGGAAGAACCAGGGACCAGGGAAGTGGAGGGATGAGGGTGGAGAATATGTTGATGCTCCTGCATCCAACTTCTCTTATACATCCTTCTGTTCAGGAGTGTGTGTGTGTGTGTGTGTGTGTGTGTGTACGTGTTACAGAGGGGTGGTGTGTGGTGGAGTGAGGAGGATGTCGCTGACTGGTGCTCTTACTGTACATCCATCCATCCTTCCGTCTGTGTTGCCCAGGGCAGTCGAAAGAGCACCAGCTGGGTCGGATCCAGAGCTGCACTGAGCGCAGCGGCACAGCTGAAGAAGCTTCCGGAGAAGTCACTTAGATTACAAACAAAGAGCGGCTTCTTGGTGTACTGCGCAGACGGCCACGCATTACTGTCTGTTGAGAGCCTCTCACGTAAATGGATTGAGGCCATTTGTCTCTCTTACAGGCCTGGTTTTGACACCCGTACCACCCACATTCTTCTCGTGTGCCTTCTGTTAACACTCAGCCTTATCTTTGCATTTCTCCCTTGGAGTAATGCACATGGACTTTCTTTATCTGCTCCTCTGCTCCTCACATAGACCCCCCCCTGCCGACGCCTCCTGCCCGCTCTGCTGTCTGACTATCAGTCTGTTATCCCCTTGTCTCCTACTTAGGCCAACACACACACACACACACACACTTATGACCACCCGGATGCTCATAGCCATAGCAACCCACGCATTAGGCCCAACTTAAGGAGGGGGGGGGGGTTTGCTCCCACCAGTATTAGGGGTAGAACTAGTGATGAAAGTGGAGTCACGTGTTTGTAACGCTCAGACAGGAAGCTGACAGAGTCGTGCAGTTGCCCTCTGTCCCTCGCGCCCAGCCGGGAGGAAAATGAATGGGTCTTCAGCCAAGCTTATCTACCAAATTCATCAACTCAACCAGCCACCACACTCATAAAAAGCTCAATGCTGCAACATTTAATCACGCCTCTGTGGTCACCCTTAGTGTTCAGACTGCTTTATGATGCAAAGCATATCTGTGAGAGGATATCAGCGGAATAATGTGCATGAGAGAGCCAGATAGCTGGACACACACACACATACAGTAGGTAGACAGATGGAGTGGAAAAACAGAGATGGAGAGAGAGATACCCGGGAGCTCTATTAGGTACAGCGGTCCTCCGGTGAGCTGTCTGGGGTTTCACTGACATTAAAGTATTATAAGAGTCACATCGGGCAGCTGGACTGCAGGTAAGCTGAGGTGAGCATGGTTATGAATCAAACGAGAAAAGACAGAAAGAGAGATTAAAAGAGAGAGAGAGAGAGAGCGGGAGTGTGTGTCCTCTGTACTAAGAGGAAGCGCGGAGCGATCATGCATGAGGCAAAGAAGTCTCGAGTGAAAGAGTCTAGAAGGCTCTGTTTGTTTTGGGGCTGAACTAATTAGCCAAGACATGAGCTGCAGCATGCAGTCTGGGCTAAACACAAACACACACACACACTCATAGACACACACACACACATCTTGTGCAAACACACAGAGACACACACTCTCTCTCTCCTCACACACAATCAGACAGACACATACATATAATTACACACAGACACACACACGAACACACACATATCATATTCAGACAGACACACACACTCACACACCTAGTCAGTCCCACACCGTCATGGAGACAGAAACGGAGACGTAGTGAGAGAGCAGAGGAGGAAGAGCACTCCTCCCCATCAGACACATCTCAGTGGCTCACCACTTCATAAACACGCCAAACCCCAGCCAAGCTCCCCACACACTTTCTGTCACCAAGCAATCTACTCAGAAAAAGCCTCCTCTAAGCCCACGCAGATACGCTGGTCCATGAGGTGGAGGGCAATAAAGCTGGGCTTGCAGGGGGATAAGAGCATCAAACATCAGGCAGGAGATGAGGCAGGCAGGCAGCAGTGGACAGTAGAGGAGAGGAGAGGAGAGGAGTGGGGAGGGGACCGCTGGCTTCCTGATCCTGGGGCCGATGTGATCCCGCTCCCAATCCCAGGCGGCTTACGCCAAATCCTGGGCGGGTTTCACACCCAGGGGGCAAAAGGGGAACTCGGAAGTCAGAGATCACTCATGTCACCACCTGAGAGAGTGAGAGAACATTCTGGTAGCTTGGGGATGGGGGAAAGATGTTGGACATTTTCCCTGAACACACGTTCTATGGTTCTTGTACAAATTCTCCTTTAAATTGATAACCTGTGCAGGCGCGGAAAGGTCATACACTCTAGCTCTCACCGTGGAATCAGACCCAAACACAGTCACCGTGGAATCATCATCCCCAAACACAGTCACCGTGGAATCATCAGACACAAACACAGTCAGGGTTACTGTATTTCTCTTTTTCTCTCTCTCACTCCTAATTCTCAGTCAATGCTTTATTAGTGCCCCCTCACATCCACAGCACACACACACACACACACACACACACACACACACACACGCGTGTGTGTGGAGCGTGGAGGCTGGAGAATCCCAGCAGAGAGACATTCCCTTCACTGTAAGCCCAGGGGCTTTGGCCACATGGCAGACCCAATATATAAATAAAAATATAAAAAAAAGACATGACACACTGTATGGTATGAAAAAAAAACAGTTCACTGTGTATGGAAAGAGCACTGACCGGACAGAAAGCAGGGTAGATGTGGAGAGAGAGAACTTAGAGCTGTGGGAGACCTGCCACATAATGCCAGATGCTTACTGTTACAGTAATATCCTCAAATAAAATCATCTTTCTAAAAGATAGCTTTTTACTGTGAAAAGATTGTTATTTCAGTGTTCTTTTTCTATTACTTTTACAGTAATGGCTTGTACCGAAGGAAGAGAGACTTTGTAATAGTAAGTAGAGGATATTTGAATATTTGTATGGTATAATGTATAGCTACAGTACTAATACATGAATGTAAAAATGATCAAATGAATAACTACTTGTTATCATTATTATTAATAGTTGAGCCAAGCACAACTAAGAAGCAGAATCCAGGGCAGCACACAGCACATTCATTCCTGGCTAAAAGAGTAAGAAAATGAATGGAGCGAGAGAGAGAAAGAAAAGACATGGCTGTATCGCTTCTTTACACCTCTCTCCTTCAAGATGTATGGTCAGGAGCAGCACTCTTATTTCTTATGGGAGGGTGCGGGGGCACATAAGTCCAGACAGCAGATCACAGAGTTCCGTGCCGCTAATGCACTGCGTTCTGTTCAGGCCGAGCGATGTTTTTCATTTCCCCTCCGTTTGCACACACCCCTGTTCCCACCACCACCCTTCGCTCCCCACGCCATCGTGTTTTTGCCAGTTCAGTTATTTTTGGGTTGGCCTCTCTGGAGGGCGCGATATAAAGCCCAGTGACACTTGCACTGGCTTACTCCCGCCTGTGTGTGTGTGTGTGTGTGTGTGTGTGTGTGTGTGTGTGTGTGTGTGTGTGTGTGTGTGTGGATGTGTGTGTGTGTGTGTGTGTGTGGATATGTGTGTGGATGTGTGTGTGTGTGTGTGTGTGTGTGTGTGTGGATGTGTGTGTGTGTGTGTGGATATGTGTGCTGCACTGGCTTACTCCCTCGCTGTTGCTGTTGCTGCACTGTGATTGCAGGAGGTCCAGTGTCAGGAGGAGTGTGAGTCGGCTTTCCTGCCGTTTTGCGCAACCCTGGCGTCTGGCCTGTGGGTGACTGAGTGACCCCAAGCAGGCCACAAATGGACTGATATCATCACCCATCTCTGACGCAAGCAGACAAGCTGTCTCCCCCCCCACCTTCTCCCCAATTTGTCGCTCGCCTCCCGTGTCACACATGGAAACTCAATTGACTCCACGGCCACTGCTTCGAGAGACAATCCCCTGAGCCCATGCAGAATGCACATGGTCATGTTTTTTCACTCCTCTCCGTCCAAACCCCCATTCACATTTAAAGCTAAGCTAATTTACTTGCAGTATGCCTGATGCCATTACTGTCTGCAGGGCTAATGGCTGATGGTCTAGTGTCTGAATATGAATACAGTGGAGGCTAAAGCTCTGGAGTCCACTTGGCCGAATCCGGTGTGGCGCTAGCAGGCTCTTTTCAGAGATTAAGATTAACACAGTTGGTAGCAGGGCATGTTGGTCAGATGCCAGGGGGGACAAGCTTAATGGTGGCCTGGAGAGAACAATAAGCCTTTTACTTAGAGTGGATTTATGAAATAAGCTGTTACTTGTTATTGGTTTAAAGAGACATTTATGAGATTTCAAATCTAATAATGTAAACGGCATCACACAAAAGCCAAACATGGAATCCAATTATAATGCATTTATTCCTTGCCAAACGTGTTTTACGCAATGTACCCTTATATGTGAAGGCGATCTCAATGCAATTGTTGAGAGGAGAGAACGTTTCAAGAGAAAAGGCTTTTGCACTTAGTGACGCTACACTATAGATTTGGAGGAAAGTAAGGCTTGTTGATGGCAGGCCATGACCTAGCCATCTCTAAAATGACTGCAACAATAGACAGACCACAAACACACACACACACACACACACACACACACACACACACAGTCAATAAGTAAAGGGATGAAAGAATATTCCTCCTTCTACCTACTGGCTATATACAACGAGTTGAATTACAAATAGAGGATCACTTTTTCTTGTAACATCACTGTATCATACCTTCACAAAACACAAACCATAACAATCTGTGTTAAAAAGTTATACCTCAAAGTCACATGACAAGTCCAAAGTCTCTCTATATGTACAAGATCAGGTCATTAACTGCTATCTGACAAAGAGTTAAGTTATGTGGCTGTGGGTCCACTACAGATACAGAACACTTACTGAGATTTTAATAAGCATGTCTATCAGTCTATCAGTCACTTTGATGGATTCATGAAGACAGGCGTTTGCTCCACCAGACAGTGCCCTGGGGATATCATCAACTGAATGTAGAGACATTTAGATTTCCACCAGAGATTCTTCTATGTTTCTCTATCAGGTCTGGTTTTCAAAAGTCTTGCAGACTTTGTTCAAAGGCTCCAAAAACCTCTTTGTCTTTCATCTTTACTGCTGTAAAGTCACCTAAATTGTTTGCTCCCTACCAAGTTATAAACCAACTTATGGTTATCCCTATAAGCACAAATATCCACTGATAATACATGAAATAAACCCATACAGTACGTATAGGTTTTACATTGTGTTGTCAGTCAGTGTAACCCAAAAAAGGACAAAATCCTGCCTAGGGTTTATGGGATTGGAGGAATCTGATAAATCCCAACTAGCCACTAGATTTCTATTTTAGGCATCTAATGAGGACAGGCCCAAGAAAAATCAAATGTCAGATCACCCTACATTCTCTAATGCCTTGTTGACATAAATGAAAGGGTTGATTGGTGATTTTTTTGGTGTTCAGGTCTTTAGTTTCAGGGTAATATCAGGTCATTAAACATCAACTAATGGGGGTGATCAAAATAATTAAACATGGGCTTTTACTGTACATTCCTACTGTAACACAGATTATTTCCAGATAAATGGATGCTGTGTGTGTGTGAGAGAGTGTGTGTGTGTGTGTTTGTATGTGTGCCTGTGTGCATGTTAGAGAGAGAGAGAAAGGAAGAGAGACTCAATACTTCCACTTTTACCAGTTCTCATAGTACAACATGGCCACCTAATTTTCCTCTTAATCACCGAAGACCTAATAAATGAAAGCAAGAGAGTTAAAGGGACCACACTCTAGAGGGCTCTTAATGAAAGCAAATCAATCCTTTAGATTTGACATTTATTCCCAGAATCCCCCTCTCCTTTTCCATCCACCCATAGTGTCCATTGGTTTACCTTATATCCATGTACAGTATGTATACCTCAATCTGCTGTATACCTCAGAGACACTTTTTACCCAGTCTTGTTTCAAAGGGAATTGTCCTCCACCTTAATCAAAGTCTATTTTCTATTGCCTAAACTGACAATTGAATCCACTCGTGTTGCGCTCAGCGATCCAATTTCAACAGTCAGCTTGTTCAAAACTAGCTCCAACTGTTCCACTGCCTAACCATAGTGAACAATAGGAAATCTGCAACTTGCCACTGGTCAATGTGATCCCTGCCTTAATCAAAACCTGCTCACTGCAGAGCGGGGATATATAGCTGGGCAATGAGATGTTCCACTTAGACAACCTGCTGTAACAATTGAGATCCAGCCCAATGAAAAGCCCTCAATCTGGCCTGCTTTCTGCTGATGAGTACCAACCACAGGAAGTCCTACTCAGGGCATCTGCATTTGCTTGGTGTTTATCTAAAGTGACCAAGTGAAAGTGACATTGAGTAAAAGGTTGCAACTGCTTGGCATTCATCTAAAGTGACCAGTGACTTTTGCTAAAGTCACTGCAAAAAACTCCAACTCTGAAGGAAGGAGGCACTGTGAATCACACAGGAGGGTGCTCTGTATCAAACAAACGGAGCTCTTCAGCCATTCAGACTCAGGTCAAGAGGACTGGACGGACAGTGGCTGAGAGACACAAAACAATGTGAGGATGCTTTTGTTTATCTCATCATCAAATGTTTTTTATTTGTATTCTCCTCTTGATGCAGTTAATCTGTCCTGTCAGAGGGGGCATTGTGGCATGAAGGCAAGATGACAGATGCTCTTTGACCTCTGGGCAAACCCAGGGACGGGCAAAGACTGAAGAGAGGATGGATATGCTGATAGAGCACAAGAGAAAGAGAAGGAGAAAGAGAGAGAGACAGAGGGAGAAAGAGAGAGAGAGGAAGACACAGGGTCTGAGATAAACAAACAAGCCAGAGAGATAAAGCAGAGAGAGAGAGTACGGGAGAGAGAGATAAATACAGAGAGAGATAAAGTGAGAAAAGAAGTGATACAGGGAGAAAGAGAGAGTGCACAAAAGAGAGAAAGACAGAGATAGAGATAGAACCCTCTGGCTTGCATGTGAGCATTCGTGTCCTCATCAGGAGCTCCCATTCCCAGCATGCGTGTGCAGTGTGCATCTTCCCCCTGCTCTCTCTCCCCATCTTTCCATCTCTCTCTCTCCCTTTCTTCCTCTCTCTCTCTCTCTCTCTCTCTGTCTCCTCATTGACTCACACTTAATCCAAGCACACACAAACCTCACCAGACACAAATAGCTTGCATGCCTCTCTGGTACTTTATTTCATTTCATTCCCCACTGTATCCAATTTAGTTCCCCCAACATCAGGGGCAGAAATGGTGCGTCGCTTCCTTGCCCCCCGGAGCAGAAACAATTGCCCCGCAGCCCGAGCGAGCAGACACCAGACTTGCAGTCACGTCAGCTGCGTTATTATGTCACGCTGGGTTCACAGCTGCAGTGGTTTGGTGCCCAAATGCCATGAACTGGCAGTTCTCCTCAAACATAAAACAAGCGCATATGCTACTCAAACAAAGTTGTCTGTGCCCTTATGCAACTAAACAAACTTTTATTTCTTTGTACAACCAGCACTCTATTTTTACTTGTTTGTTTATTTGTGTTTTGCACAATGCTGTTTCCAAAACAGTTGGGACATTGTGTATATGTGAATAATCACAGAATGTGACAATCTACCAATTAGTAAAGCCATATTGCAAAAGGAACATACACAACATATCAAATGCTGAAACAGACATCTTATGTGCTATCTAATGAAAAATATACTGACATTTTTATTTTTATGCCAGCAACTCATCAAAGTTAGTGGCAACAAAAGGCTGGAAAAGTAAAAAAAAACACAAGGAACAATTCACAACTAATTAGGTTAATCTGAGGCAGAGTATCTCAAAAGTAAAGATACAAGGTATTCATTACCTATACTTTTGGAAATGGGGTTGTATTTAAACAGGATAAACAAGCACATGCACACATACACAAACACAACAAAGAGAGCATTTTACAAAGAAGCAAATGATAGCTGTCAGTACTCAATATTAGGTGAAAGAGCTCGCTTAGTTGAATTCAAAAAGCGTAACAGAATTTAACAACCACAAATCCAATCATTACACCACTATTCATCTTTGCTCTATTTTTGGCTCTATTTTTTTTTTTTTTTTTGCAATACAGTGACTACAGTTATTTTTTTAGCTTTTAATTTTTTAGTGCAAACAGCGGAAAGCTATTGCATTAGTGGCATAAGAGCCTGCTGACCCTGATTGTAGACGCAGGTACAGTAAGGTGATTTCACTGCTGGATGAAATGACCTATTTGAAAAGCCTTTTATTGAATGAGCAGGTGAGCATCAATCATACACTCAAAGGACTATGGAAGTTCTTACACTAACACACACACACACACACACACACACACACACAAATACACACACACACACACAGTTGAAAGAGATTTAATAAACTTGGGTTCTGATCTGGTTAGCACAACATGCATAGAACACAGGATGGAATTGACATGAGAGCGGAAGTGGATTCAGGCGGAGGAGTCGATGCAAATCGAATACACCATTTACCACCGCCAGCGGTCAGAGGCTTTTTATAGTCACACACGGCCAATCGGACGACGTGTAGAACACACTAAACACCTCCAAATAGCGGCTTCACGTGCAAGCTGTAGCACTTCAAAAGGAGAGTTGGCACAAGTGAACACAAGTGAACAGAAGGCTACTTGACCCTTACCTGAACCCCACGCGCTTTACTGCAATCAAAGCAGCGTCAGCCAACATGATTAGCACACTGGCCTGAAACACGTCAGTGCCAAACCATATTAACCTATCAGTCACAACAAGTCAGCACAGCTGTCATGTTCCTTGCACACAGGTGTACCCTTCCACTGGGTAACACTTATTGCATTCTTGTCCAGTGTGTGTGTGTGGGCGTGCGCGTGCATGCAACGTGTGTGTGTGTGTGTGTGTGTGTGGGTGTGCGCGTGCATGCAACGTGTGTGGGTGTGCGCGTGCATGCAACGTTTGTGTGTGTGTGTGTGTGTGTGCGTGTGTGTGTGTGTGTGTATGCGTGAGTGTGGGTGTGTGTATGCGTGTGTGTGTTAAGGCAGAGAGAGAGAGAGAGAGAGAGAGAGTAGTAAAGAGTGCAAAAAAGGAAAAAGCATTGGCTCCCCTCTATCTCTCCCTTATCGCCACTATGGCATGTCTGCACTAGGGATAGGGGTAGCAGGACTATTGATACTGGGGCTATATATAGGCCCTGTCGCTCCGCTCACTTTCTTTCCCTCTCTCTGTTTCTCTCTCCCTCTCTCTCTCCCTCTCCCTCTTTTTGAGGCTGTACCGGTGGATACATTGGTAGCCAACAGAAGGAGGTCCTCCTTCATCTTTGCTGCATCACTCCTGTGTTATTGGCAACAGTGTGAGATACCAGTCCAACCCTACCCTAACTTCAACCCCACCCTACACTCACTCACTCTGTTCTTCATCCCAGTGGGGTACAGGCCTCTTGTGAGGGTTGGGGTGATATACGGCACTTTGCACAACAAACAATATTGTCGTCGTCAAGCTATACTGAGATGTCAGTATAGCATTTATATTGTGAAGGAAATAACTTTATGTATGCATAAAAATGTATGACAATAAAATTAAACAAATATTCACGTTGCTCTGTGATCCACGACATTATCCCTTCCCCCCTGGCTTTCTGCATCTATTGCAAGATGGGTTATTTTGGCACAAAACCCTGATTGGCAAACTGGAGCAGGAGAAAGCAAACAGACCATGAGTGTTGGCTCTCCGAGTGTCACCTCCTTAATGGAAATGGAAACCTAACATAACTGGATATGTCTGATATGGTTCTAAAAGTGTGCAGCAGAGATTTGAAATGTAACATGAATCTGGCATTACACTTTAGTGAATAACAAAACCACTTACACTTTAGAACCATATTAAATGAAACTTTTTTTAATAATACACATGCTATATATACACAAAAGCATGTACTACAAATTTAATTCCAATTACAAATTTAAGATGTTCTTGTGAATTTGCGCCTAATCATATACATCACACACCATGACCAACCATCTCATAATCGTTTTTGAACATGAATTCCTTTCCTTTTCCTTACCATCTACCACAACAACAAGTCTCTAGTCTGCTCTACTCTACTCTAGTCTACGTCTCTAGTCTACTCTACAAGTCTCTAGTTCTTATCTTACTCATCTGGGTTTAAAGCAAGTGCCTCACCAGCCCTAGTGCATCATGAGTAATATGGGTATTTCAAATTTGCTTATGGGTCAGGAAGAGACACTGTTTATGTTTTCAAGTAAGGATGAGGTGCTAATGGCTGACTTCTAACCTCAACGTGATGGCAACATTTTACCACCAATGAGTTCCTCAAAGTCTGATATGTCACTGAAAGAGTAACATAATTCAGCACAAGACTGCACATAGCCTTTAGCCTTGTCTTTATGCTTAAATGTTTGTGGATCCACAGCATCAGTTGACCCTTGCACTTGATATAACCAAATTCAGGGCATTCTGTTTCATCTCTCCAAAGCCCTGTTGGCTCTGAACTTAAAGGAAAATTCCGGTATTTAGCACTTTGAGTCCCTTTTCTGGTTTGTTTTGGATGAACTAGAGTGGTGGACACCAAAATTTTGACGATTGGTCCTGTCTCGACTTTTCTGACTCATTTTGGATCGCCTTTGACTACTCAGAGTGGCTACCAACAGGCATGCTCAAACATGTCCTAAAACAACCCTTAACATTCGTTTTCAAAACTGTGCAACTCACCGAGTGGTTAGTGGTGTTCGTTGATTATTAAAATCAAATATATCGGCGCAATGTATGATTTCCAGCCGTCTTATTTGCTATTGTGGAACTATTTTTTCACAACCTCACAACCGCGTATAAACTTCCGCTCAATATTTGAGCCTGAAGCATAGACGGTGGCGCAATAATATCAACGTGCAATGAGTCTTCCAACAGAAATCAATGAGATTTTACAAAATGCCAAATAAAACACGACAGAAACTGTATTTCGATACTCTACTTGTTTTTGAACATCAACAAACACCACTAACCACTCGGTGAGTTGCACAGTTTTGAAAACGAATGTTAAGGGTTGTTTTATGACATGTTTGAGCATGCCTGTTGGCAGCCACTCTGAGTAGTCAAAGGCGATTCAAAACGAGTCAGAAAAGTCGAGACAGGACCAATCGTCAAAATTTCGGTGTCCACCACTCTAGTTCATCCAAAACAAACCAGAAAAGGGACTCAAAGTGCTAAATACCGGAATTTTCCTTTAATGTAGACTTGTCTCCTGCTTGGTACCACTAAACACAGTGCCGAGTGTGTCTCCATATAGACAAGTATGACGAGGCAATTATGCTTACAGTAAACTGGCAGAGCTGCAAATAATATGTGATGATGCCTTTCATAATGCTAAGGAGGAGAGGGAAGCAAGCCCACTGGAGGATTTCCTGAGAGAGCTTCCAAAGAGAGAGAGAGGGCTGCCTGAGAGGCAATCCGCCCCGATCCCCCGTCTCAAGTGTCAAACCGGAGGAACATCATCCAGCCCCTAACAAGCAGACTCACTGTCTTGGATTTGCAGTAAGTTTAAGTTATAAATATGCACTGCCATTACATAAGCTCTGAATATGCACAATGCCTCCTGTCCTTCAGGTCAGATGTGCAAAAAGTCAATTTGTGTGTAAAAACAAAGCTGGGGGGGGGGGGGGGGGGCGGCAGATAAAGAGAGAGAGATAGAGTGAGAGAGAAAAACAGACAGACACACAAACACTGAGAGAACGCTGAAAGCATTAGAAACTAGAAGGGCAGACTTCTGCCAAGGCAAATGCCCTATCTAGTAATGCTAACGAAAGGGAACCTAAATTCATGAATCTGCCCTGGGTTCTTCCTTGACCCATCCACACCAAGTTCTATAAAAATGCTTTTCTGTAATCCTGCTGACAAAAAGACAGACAAACAAACCACTCTGAAAACAAAACATTCTTGCCAGCTTCTGTATTCAAAATACACAGAGCTGGGACGGCTGTTTCCAAACCTCTTGTCTTGTGTATTGTTAACAACAGCTCCTCACAGCCATACCATAACAAAATGGAGTTTTTCATTCCATTATTCCTTGGAGTGCTTTTTTAATTGATGATGGAGATGGTAGATGGTTGTGTGCAACTGACTGACAGTGACAAACAATTTCAGTGTGTCCTATACCACAGTTAGACCACAGCCTGCAGTAAATATAATACTGAATAGAGCAATGAGCCAAGACAATCCTTTTGATGATAATATACAGGGACCGCGAGGAGGACGATGTAAGCCTTAGTATTTCAGAGGGCTTGATGGTCTTTTGGGCCCCCACTGCCGACTTCAAGGCAGCGCTGCCATAACTAGCCTCGATGACACCAGACCCTTCTCAATTGAGAGTGGGTCTGGGAAAGGTTCATTGACTTATGACTTCCAGCAGGAACGTAACTAGCAGTGAAATTAAACTTAAATTAAACTCTTACCCAATTGTTTCAGAAGTGTAGCAATCTTGTATTTTAGATACATTGGAAATGGGCTTTAATGGCCTCAGACCTGCAAAGCAAATCCCAAATTTGCTAAACGTTCCTGTGGGTATTACCAGGCTTATACCTAACCCTAACGCCTTCAAGGCAGCACTGCCTTGAATATTGCTGGAATGCAACTACAAGGCCGTCCAGTTTATGTTAATGACACCTCCACCAATGACTGCGAAATTCCCATAATCACATAGACGCGGTGCCATATGGATGTTTGTGCTTTAGAGTGTTCAAATAAGTCGGTATAGCCTATAAAATGAAGTGCATAAGCCTGAGGTTCGCCACACCTGTTGTTTCATTCCTCGAATCATCGTAGGTTTTTTTCTGAGCACGTAAAACCTTTCAATGAATTAGGAGGGTCTTCAAATTATTGAGGAATCATTGCTTATAGGCTACTGTAACCCGAGGTGATAACTCACAATAGTGTTAAAAGAAAGTTGACGGGCAAATGGCGTAACAGTGGAATAATCCATGAATTACAATTAGTTTAACGAATATTACGCGGTAAAACGAATTGTCCACATATTTACATTTGCTTCCCCATACACAGCCCTCAGACTGCTGAGCAAGCGGACGCCAAATTCACCAATGTAGGCTACGCGATACGCGGCGAACCCGCGCGAGTCTTTCGGATATAAATGCCTCGTATCGCAGACATTATCATAGAATGATACGAATATCATGCTTACTGATATAGCCTGCTGCAGTAATTAAAATACATTAACAATTGACCATTGTTCACACAGCAAAATTATTAAGACGAGGGCGCAAAGCTGCTGTGTGGAGTAGACTCAGAAACTTACAAAATTCAGATTAAATAAGACAAAACTCTTAACTCTACCAATGCACTGGCCAAAATTATGAAAACTAACATGACAGGGCACTTTATTAAATTAAAAGACAACATGTGATATCATTAAGTTCGATTTGGGTAGCAAAGGGCTATTTCAACAACATTTTTTTTTCTATTGGAGTAAGTCTGATCATTTACAGTTTAATAAAGTCCCACAAGGCTCAGGACCATGTCAGGATGCATTTTAATAGATTATGCACCCTATCCTTGATTATTTGCGATGATTGCATATTTGAACTGAACCAAATTACGCTACACATGCAATTTATCAGAGTCAGATCCACGATTTTATTTCAGTACAGAAAACTCTTCACTCCGTTACCCTGTAGCCCACATAGCAATGTTCTTATTTAGACACTTATGATTATTTGAACTGCACATTAACCTTGAAAAAACAGCAAACGTAATATACAACTAAAAAACACTTTTGCAACGGACAAAGATCGATACCTTGGAAGGCTTGAAGGTGTTCTTGAGTCCTCAATCCCTACTTCGTTCATCTTCTGATGAACGACATGAGAGTGGCTGATGGTGTCCTCGAAGTTCAAACCGTGTAATCCAATACCAAATAGAAAGAACAGAATACATTTAAAGGACAAATGAATAAATGTGCGTCTTCTTCCTGGCCAGAATTGCTGCACCAGACATGCAGTAGGCGCACGAATAAGTTGTGACAGTGGGACGCGCCTTGTGGTGTGGTGCGCGCTGAGCGCAAAGGGGAAATGTCTGTTTGGGTACATGACGTCAACATTGGGATTGAACAACTATCAGACGGGAATGTTTGCTGTTGTGCAGTAGGCGCATGCAAAATACTTTTTATGTTGTTGTTCATATGCCGTTATCTTTGCTGATAAATGGGATATACAGTTTCTTCCTTATTTCAAATAATCAGTCCAAATATATAATCTATGAATAAAACGGAAATCAATTCAATACTACCAGAGGCAACATAAAGTTTATTACAGCCCACGGTGGGCACTGTGATTGGCTTTTTTGTTACCGTTGTTGATTTTACATTCACCTCTTGTGACTCACCGTTGGGATTCAGACACTGATTCTGAACGTGTACTAGTCCCTGCGCTCATAAAACTTGATCCATTTCTCCAAGAATTATTCCAGACCCGGACATCTTACAAGATGCTTTGGGTCTGAATCTCTGTGCTA
Source organism: Alosa pseudoharengus (assembly GCF_046254945.1). Lineage (NCBI taxonomy): Eukaryota > Metazoa > Chordata > Actinopteri > Clupeiformes > Clupeidae > Alosa > Alosa pseudoharengus. The sequence continues at coordinate 43,645,973 of NW_027468774.1, forward strand.
GCCTGGGGTTGGTTTAGCCTGCATGGGAGGTCTACCATGAATACCATCATTGAGAGTGCTTTAATTAGGTTGCAGGTATAAACATGATGTGAAAGATTGGCTTGAAGAGGTCTGATCTGAGGATAACAAAGCACCACACAGAACACTGCTCCAGCAACAACGGACCTTGAGTGTTAGTCACTGTAGTGCCAAATCACCACTTCATGAGGTAGACTGGATACAGACTGACTAACACTGCAATTATATGTGTGTAGCCTGAGTGGGTAATTCACTACAGGAGTCTATGTACCCAAACAAATCAATTGTGCCCCTTCCCCTACCGCGGGGAAAATATTTGCATAGCAGCCATGTTGGCTATGATCATCAATTCCAGGCAGTCTTGTACATATTACAATGCATGCACATGTGTCACTCACTTTAGTGCACTTGATATTGATACAACGATAAAGAAACCCTTCAACCCTTCATATTAAGGTCATGCCCCCGTAATCCCTTACACTCTTTAACCTCTGTCTTAGATAGGCCCACGGCCCTGTTGTTGTCCAAATAAAAACAGTTCTCCAACACACACTCTCTCTCTCTCTCCCTCCTTCTCTCTGGTTCGACCCCAATCTGACATGTGCTTGTGGTTTCATGGGTGGGGGCTGTTGTGACATAGACTGGCACAGTAATGACATCTGTGAGCAGGTCTCGTCTGACCATAGGCATGTGGGGACTTGGGCACAGGCAGGGTGCACCACACTTGCCCACAGACACAGCATATGAAACATTGTGCGTGTGCCTCGGTCCAGTGAAATGCCAAGCTGAAATAAATCTAGTGGGCATGCATCGCTGACGATCACGGGCGACTGGGTGCACCTCACGTGTGGTACCATACAGCAACATTTTGAGGTAAATGAGCTGGATGACCTGCAAGTTTAGATAAGTTAAGAAGGAACATCACAAAGACAGAACTGATCAACCATTTTTTTTTTAATTATTATTTGTCTTGTTATTGTTCTTTTGTGCCGTCGTAAATAATATTTTAGACTTAAAGCTGTATGCAGCTTTGTCAAACATCAGTTGACCTTGGTTCAATAAAACTTCAAAAGTTGTTTGAGCTTTTCCCCTAAAATCCATTAAACTCTCCCTTTCACTTTTGAAGTTTGCCCTTCAGAGAGGTTCAATGGCCAGACCACTGCAGATAAGCAGACTAAGTGGCTTAGTGCTTTCAGCGGTCACCACCATAGTTTGTCATTGTTGTCTGACTAAGTACTATCTTATACAAGGTCTTCTTCGATGAGCCCGTTTAGATAGTGTTTTTTACTCTGAAGAGAAGTCACCCAACGTATTCCCTACAACTCTTACCTAAGCAACACTCCCTGCTGTCTCTGTTACTCTCACAGAGGTAAAACGTCGCCGATTCTTAGTGCTTAGTTGCATTTAAAGCCACGTCAAGATGTGTCACACCATTTTTTGTAGGGAACCATATGCTTCTGATTCTTCATGCTTGTCCAGTCAGGTCTGGACCACCACATTTTTGTCTGTCCAGTATGTCCATCTGTTTGGCCTCCACCTCATGTCCACACTGACAAATGGATTCGCACAAACAAAAAATGTGATGAAGTGTCTCTAGTCAAACTGGACGCCACTGTTAGCAGAGCAGCACTTTTAGGTGATAAATGAGAAACAGCAGGCAGACTTGGTTGTTTTGAACTCCACCTTCTGACCAAATGCCAAATCTCAAAGTTTTCTCCTTAGGCCATTGATCATAAAGTTTGAAATAGTGGCACTTGGAGTCAAACATTGCTAGGGAAAAACCAAAATAGACTCCATGTTAGTTCCACTGTCTGTTCACGAGAACAGATTTGAATCAAGAGGATAAACATGGACCAAGTTCAAGCACAGCAAGCACCAGGCCCAAAGCTAAAAGCCAACAGCAGTACCCAAGATGCCGCTGTTTCATTTGTGTAAATGGATCAGTTACGCAGATCACAGAGACCTGTCAATCAAGTTCTGCTGTAAGTCTGAACTACAAGCCAGAGTAGGGTAAATTTAATGTTATCAGTAATCACTTTTATGTACTGTAATAGCTGTTATTTAATCTAATGTGCATGGAGTTCAGTTTTCAGGTATCATCTCTCTGTGGTGAGTGGTTGAATGAACAGGATTGTGTATTGCAGAGGTTCCCAACCTTTTTGGGGCTAAGGCACATCAGAGGTCAAAGCAAAAAACGCCAAGGCACACCGACTTATGATGACTGATTATGAAGCATGTCAGTCATTATTATAGGCTTTAACAGGGGTGTTCATTCTTATTTCCATATGTTTTGTCTATGCCTTGTTCATGAGCTGAGACCACAGTGATAGGCATTTGTTTTCATGGTGGTGACAGCGCTGCAGAATAGAGCTGTAGCCTATACTGTAGGCCACTTCATAACAACCACTTTATGGCTATCTAAAACCCTTAAAGGTGCACCGTCACACTGGTATGACAGGAATGTTGGAAAATGAACGTTCTAAAGAATATCTGCAGTTCATTGAATTCAACCAGAGCCATATAGATATTTCTTAGTCCTCGCGATCCGAAGCTGTCCATTCTCTGAGTGCACTTTAAAAAAAAAAAAAAAAAAAACAGTCATCTTCACACCCAGCCCTGCCGACAAACTGGAGACCAATAAGGGTAAATACGCCGGTCCCCCAAAGTGTGTGTGTGTGTGTGTGTGTGTGTGTGCGTGCGTATGTGTGTGTGTGTGTGTGTGTGTGTGTGTATGTATGTGTGTGTGTGTGTGTGTGTGTGTGTATGTATGTGTGTGTGTGTGTGTGTGTATGTATGTGTGTGTGTGTGTGTGTGTGTGTGTGTGTCAACATCAAGAAATGTGATGCATCCAACATATGAAAAAACAATGTGGGTCTGCTCTATATATTGCTCATGCTCAAATATGACACACACACATTCACACACACACACACACATACACACAGAGAGAGAGAGACACAGCACAGCATCACACGACACAGCACACTGCACCCTGCTTTAACTGTTCATCTCGTTAGCTCCCAAATGACTATGGACAGAAGTGGCCTGAGCAGGGCTCCTCTGATGTTACAAAAGCCACAGCCGAAAAAAAGACATTTGCTTCTGCCTGAGGAGGCTCTGGAGACATCTGGGCTTTGAGTTGAACATTAAGGGATTTAAGCCCCCCCCCCCCCCCCCCTTCATCATGCTCTATAATAGTTTCGTCATCATGATGATTATTATGGAGGTATGGGCATTGGCCTGTTAACCCCCCCCCCATCCCCCCAAATTTTATGCCCATGTCCTTTCAACTGCATGGATGGAAAGAGCTCTGTGAACCGTGTAATGCAAAGTAAACGCTATAATCCAGCATGAAAGTACTACAGTTTCTATAAAAATACAAACTTTTATATTCAACACATTGATTCTTTATTTGTAGCAAGAGCTGTTTATTATTTTACATATGCAGTCTAATACTCACAGACACATACAATGATAGTTTAAATGTCTGCTAAATACATTTACATTTAGGCCTACAATACGCAAACCCTACAAGTAGCATATCAAAGATCTTCAGTAAGATTGGACTGATGGATAGTTTTTGGCAGGATGATAGTTTAGTTAATACATTGAAACACACACACACACACACACAAAGAGGGGAGAGAGGGGGAGAGAAAGAAAGAAAGAGAGAGAGAAAGACTCATTTTATTGCATTACCTCAAATGCCTGATATACTGTAGCTTAGAGGGGTTGAGATGAAAATACAGAGGCAGTTTTTTTTGCCAGGCACTTAAGGACTTTTGTATGCAGAGTAAGGAAACGGCTTCATCAGTGTCAGGAGGAAGGAAAGGAGCTGTCAGCAGGCCCATTAACAACGAGCCCAGCAGAATAGAGTGGGAGGAGAAGATCCTCTCAGAATTGGCACTTCTGAAATACAATACGCTGCGTTCTCTTGTTCATCAGGCGCTCCATGGTGTTTTAAGCCCACCGTCGACTTCAAGGCAGCGCTGCGAATGTCGACTTCAAGGCCCCTAACCTTAACCCTAACCCTTGCCTTAACTTAGTGCCTTCCATGCAGCGCTGCCTTGAAGATGACTTTGGGGGCATGAAACACCAAACAGCTCATCAGACTCCTTATAATGCAGTTAAGTTATCCAAAATACTCTCTGAAATACAGGGCACACTAGAGTGCAATCGCTATTTCATTGAAGACGTGACTCTGCTACGTGCTTTGCTAAATCCAATTTGCTTGCTTTGCTGTGTCCCTGTGCTTGAGTCAGGGGAGGAAAGGCAGGGAGAGGGAGCCATGGTGGGAGGTCCTGGTGATGATTCAACTGAAGAGGAAGACTAAGCTAGAGTCCCCCCCCCCATGTGTTACATACACCTGTATATACAGTACAGTCCACCCAACCAGGTACACCTACATATATTTATATTTTGTTTATTTTTAGAAACAAGCCTGGGATATACACACTTTTCCAAAATATAAAACTACAAAAAATGGCCAACCCTTTCGAAAGCAGAAGTACCCCTGGGCTCTTCCTGATAAACATCGGACCGGGGGTGGGGGGGTGGGCGATCCTACTACGAGACCCAGTAGTCTTAAGCTTCATAAGATAACCAGGTAGCCTAAGACTCATACAGAGTAAGCCTAAACCTCGGGGATCTGTCAGGTGCTAGCTGACATCACAATTTGTTTGGGTTTTTTTTTTTTTTTTTTTCATGCACACACACACATTTCATTCGTCCTTTTGCTCTCTGCATATTTGGGGGTTAACAAGCCGAGAGGGCACACCTGTGACTTGGCAAGACGATAAAAAGTGTGTTTCATATACAGTTGCATGGACCATGTGTTATTCTTATTTAGAGGTTGCAGACAGACATGTGTCTTGTAAACTGATTTATGCTGCTGCAGTGCTGTTGCCCTCCATCTCCAAAGACCATCTCTCTTTTAACGTCCTTCTGTGACGAGCTTTTGTCAAACAACCAGCACACTGGCCCCAAATCGAGTCATACCAGAAACATCAGTCATGTAGAAATGCTCCTGCTGGGTGCCTTGACCCCCCCCCCCCAAATGCACAAACATTTCATCCACATGTAAAAGTATGCTGAAACATGGTGCAGTGGTGTGCGTGTGTGTGTGTGTGTACTCCCTGCCTTTAAATCTTTCAGTTGTCAGTGCCTATACAGTGGGCTTCAGTGCACTGCTCAGAGGTAGATAATGTGTGCAATTAGCGCACACCACTGTGAAAAAGCACGCTGCATCACAACATCCAAACCCCCCCCCCCCCCCCTCTCAGACACAATAGGCAGCTCACACAGGCATGGATTCAGTTGCCATTCCTTCTTATTAGGCTGGAGGCTGATGGATTACAGACAAACAGTGAGAATGCGGTGAGCGCTCGTCATGAGCGATCGCCAACGTAGCCAAGTCTGCGTGCCAGCTCTGGTGTCTGGATACACTGGAAGACAGAAGCGTGCTTAATTATTTCCCTGTACAAAACAACATCCAGGGTTTTTTTTTATTCGCATCAAAGTATGAACATAACTCTGATGTACTATAGAGGGAATGCATTGTAAAGGATGCCTTTCACCAGTCCTGAGAGGAGAATATCAGTGTGGATGACACATATTCAGACCTACCCAATAGTACTGTGTTATCTGTCATTCATGACAGGATTTCAGGTCCAGTGGTGGATTTGGGTATGGGCACTGTTGAATGATGCAGGCCATTCGTATCTAAGAAGTTCTTAAGTGGGAAAACAAAGAAGTTCCTAAGAAATACGAAAATATTAGGAACTTCTTATTTTTTTTCTTAGGAATCTACTTAAGATTTATCTTAATAAAATGTCTGTGAATCCGGCCTGTGGATTTGGGTATGGGCATCATGTTGGCATCTTACTGGGGAGATGCATGGCAAAAAAACCTATTTTCTATCGTGCATACATAGCATAACAACATCCACATGCAATAATGCAACAACGTCTACAATTACCTATTCATTTGGGCAACTTTATACATCCCTATACAGGCTAAAGCTACCTTTAGTTGTGTTATAGCTACTGTAACGTCTGGCTTTAAACAGCTGTAATGCAGTCGTTCTGACAAGCACACTAATTGCTTAGCCAACCTTGTTCTTGCCCATCTTGAATAGCTCCTCTAGCTTTGCTGCCTCCATCCTTTCTGTTTTCGTTGTTTAAACTTGTGATATCCATGATGAGTATTGAGTTAGTGAATTAGCTCAACATTGTGTGCTGATAACCATATAGAAAGCAGAGTAAAAGAAAACAAGTAGCCTATGCGTGCCTGCGTTTCCTGCTCAAACATGTGTGCGCGTTAATTTTGATAAGTGTTCACTAACTTTACTTAATAGAAAATTGTAAATAGCCTGATGGCATGCAACTAATGGGATACTGTGCATAGTTGGAAAGGTATGGTAGGCCAATATGGTGTGAATATACACACACACAAGGTACATTTTCTCTCGTTGTTGAGTGATGGTACGCACAGTGCGTACGGACGTACACCTGCAGGCGCGCCTGGTCACAACCATGCCGGGTTCCCCAGAAGCCACACCCACTCACTCACCTTCAAACACGACAAATCCCTCAGCCACACTCATCAATCAGTCCCTCACAGCTCATGTCTCCCATTCACTTTCCCCTGATTACTGAATTAGAGAACTCTAATCTAGAATCACTACACTCTAATCTAGAATGACTCTAATCTAGCTTCTTCTAATCTGTAGGCATAACTAGCTGCTTGATTATCTCAGTTGTTCTTGCAAAGGCTTATGTGAAGACAATGAAGTGGTGATACCAAAGTCCTTTTAGGCGAGTCCCTACACTTTTTGGGCACTTATCGGGCATCTATTTCGGCAGAAATGCGTGTGTGCAAGGCTTCACGACACCAATCTTGCTCTAGCAGCGAGATCACAACACATGATTGGCACGATGTCTTCACAACATACCACATTATTGGCTCAATGTATTCACAACACAGCACATGATTGGCTCAATGTATGTCGACGTTTTGCCGCGGAAGGGGTGTGATAAACTAACCCCATGCATTTCTATGGATCCATGTGATCACTTGCCTCCCTGGTTCAGAAGTTAGATGCGTCACATTGATCTTACATGGATGATGTTGGATAAATTTGTTGCTGTGGCAAAGTATTAGTTCAGCGTAACAGCATTGTGTTTTAAAGAGGAACATAATTTGGGGCTCAGAAACTGTGACAACCCCTCTTTTTTTACAGTGCATATGCATATGTGATTCAATAAGAAAAAATAAATGCTCAATTGGAATGACTACTCAATAAGGTTGTGTGACACTGACAAATTGGACAGCCCTGACTTTCCCTTTTTTACAGTGTAGAACAGCCATCGCAAAGGTCATTGACACTCATATCCAGTATTTTAAATTCTTATGCATACGCCCTATTTTGAGTATTTTGCCCGACATTGTACATAATCTACTTAGGAGATCATTGCTCCTACATACTTTGGCTTATAATCAAATGCTTGACCTCTTTGGAAAGCTTAGACACTGTAGTTTCTTGGAAAACAATCAGACAAACTCTGTGATGTACTGACACAGAGTTACAGAGGCTAGAATATTATTTTCTCATTCTGCCGGATAACAAGCATCTCTGAACTGACCACCATTTCAGCCCTCTAGGTCACTTGAGATGACTTAGAAACACAACTGAGCCCTAGCATCAGGTATTGTGAAGCTGTGTGCAAAAGTAGATCAATATAGAATGAAAACCACTTACTTTAGACCATTATTTGCCAAGATATGTTCATGCGTTTTGTAAAATGCCCTGTGGAAACTCCCCATAGGACTTTTGGTTATCCAAAATGCATACTGACAATCAAATGCTTACTGCACATGAACCCCTTTGTGTAGAAGCATAATCCTAGTCTCTATTTTTGCATTTACTTTGTTGGTTCAATGAGTGTGTATAAGATAGACTATACATCTGTACAACTAATATTGGATAATACAACATGAAGATTCAATTTCTATGGATTCTTGTGAATATTTCAGTACCCAATATGTTGCATCTACTTATTGTGCTGCAGCTACACTGCAGCCAGAGGTCAGGGTAGCACCAAAAGCGGAGGAGGGGGAGGGGGGCATTTTGGATCAAATTTAATTGAGACATAATAAGATTAATCTGAGAATGTAAAGCACTATACAGATTGTACATGAAAAAAGTTGTCATTTTTAGATTCACAAGAGTCAAAGCTTTCAAACGGTGTATAACATTTTTGGGTGCAAGCTACAAGACCTTCATATGCTGTAGTCATACATGTAATCACACTTCTCATACATGTTGTCTTCTCCCTAATGGGTTTATGGCGTGAACTGGGCGTTTTGGGGCTGTTCACTGGTGGTTGTTGCGGTGACGTTTATCCCCTTCATTGTAAAGCGCTTTGGGTATTCATCAAAGACCATATATCATGTAAAGAGGTTCAATGCTCAGCTGAGAATGAGCTTGAGCATATTTGCCTTAACATTAGCCTTTCACCACAAATGTCCTTTTCTCTTATTGGAGTGTATAGACCTCCATCTGCAAAAGCTATTTTCTTTAACAAATTAGAAACTGTTCTAAAGGAATGCAGCTCAGGGCAGGAAATACTAGTAATGGGTGACTTCAATGTTAATTGGGAGGACAAAGGCACCAGTAAAGCACTGCAACGGGTCTCAAATAAATTTGATTTCACACAACTAATCAAAGGGCCCACTAGAATAACCTCATCCTCAAAAACTCAAATTGACTTGATATTCACCAACAAACCTGAAAGGGTGACAAAATCCTTTAATATGGTCACTGGTCTGTCTGACCATAACCTCACTCTTATAGCCAGAAAGCTCACTAAATCCCGCTTTCATTTAAAACCTAACACCAAATCTAGTCAGTTAAGAATACCCAAGTGTGATGTTGATGAATTTGACAGGGAAATCAAAAATATTAACTGGGACCAAATCATAACTTGTGTAGATGTGGATAATGACACAAATGTCCTTATGTCCACAATCCAAAATATAACAAAGCGATTCCTTAAGAAAAGCATATCTAAAGGAAATAGTAGATATACCCTCCCTTGGATCTCTAGTGACATAAGGAGATTAATGAAGGAGAGAGATAATGCTTTAAAGCACTCTCTCAAGTCCAACTCACTGACTGACAGGCATATATTTGTGTCATTGAGAAATAGAGTAATAAAGGTAATTAGGGCAGCTAAATCGAACTTCTTTGTTGACCTCATACGGGACGCTAAGGGTAATCATAAACAAGTCTGGGACTGTTTGCATAAACTAACAGGGAAAGGTCATAATAAAGCAACAAAGCAGCTGGAGATCCATAAGGAACCAGCTGAAATAGTGACTATTCTTAATAGCCATTTTGTCAATTCTGTGAGATTGACTGTGCATAGTCCTATAAGTGGTCCACTACACTTCTTACCAATTGATGTATCACAGCCAGTCTTTACTCTGACTGAAATTTCTGAACCCAAGGTTAAGTCTATAATTACTTCTATTAAGAACTCCAAATCAAAAGACATATTTGGATTGGATTCCATGTTTTTAAAGAAACATGCTGCCTCCTTCACAGGGCCTGTTACTAAAATCATAAACACCTCTTTTAAAGAGGGAAAATTCCCAAACGACTGGAAGTCAGCCATTGTTGTGCCAGTGTATAAATCAGGAGATACAACTGATATGAATAACTATAGGCCAATTAGTATTTTACCCATCATGTCTAAGATCGCTGAAAAATGTGTGGCTGAGCAAATGACTGAGCATTTTAACAGTAGTCCTTTTAAACTGCACCCCATGCAATTTGGCTTTAGAGCCAATCACTCCACAGAGACAGCTAATTGTTTCTTTGTGGAAAACATTAAATCAAAATTGGACAAAGGAGGTGTAGTTGGAGCAATTTTCTTAGACTTGAAAAAAGCTTTTGACACAGTCAACCATGAAATACTTATCCACAAGATGTCTTATTTTAATTTCTCATCCAGTGTTACTGACTGGATGAGATCTTACCTGTCAAAGAGAGTTCAGTGTGTGAGAGTTAGTGGTGAGACATCACCACCCCTGAGGAACGAACTTGGTGTACCCCAGGGATCTGTCCTGGGCCCTATTTTGTTCAGCATCTACATAAATGACCTGCCATCAGTGTGCACTGGATGTGAGGTACAGATGTATGCTGATGATACAGTCATATATGTTCATGCAAAAACTAAAGCCCAAGCTGCTGCCAAGCTCAGCGATACAATGGTACATGTACGTAAATGGCTTACTTGCTCTCAGTTGTATCTCAATGTTAAGAAGACAGTCTGTATGTTTTTTAGCAAAAGCAACACTGTATCTCACTGTGAACCCAATGTCTGTGTGTCTGGGGAGGTCATTCAAACAGTTACACAGTTTAAATATCTGGGCATTATTCTTGACTCTACCCTATCATTTAAACATCAAGTGAGAAAGGTAGTGCAAATAACCAAATATAACCTAGCGAACTTTAGGTATATAAGGAACTGTTTGACAACACCTGTAGCAAAGCTATACATGAATACTATGATAATTCCTCACCTAACATATTGTATGACAAGCTGGACCCAGGTATGTAGCACAACATTAAGGCCTATTTTATCTCTCCACAAACAAGCACTTAAAGTCTTGGACAAAAAAAACAAACTTTACCACCACTGTAACATTCTTAACAAATATAACCTACTCAGTTGGGAAAATATTTTAAAACACAGTGATGCATGCCTAATTTTTAAGATCATTAATGGGAAGGCTCCCCCTCCACTCAGCACTTTTATACAGCAAAAGTCATCTAGCAGCAGAACCACAAGGTCTGCCTTAAGAGGGGACTGTGTAGTCCCTCTTAGGTCCAGTTCCTTTGGCCAATTATGTTTTTCTGTGAGAGCCTCTAAACTATGGAATCAATTGCCAGTGGACATTAGAAACTCCACCTCTCACCATACATTCACACACCATCTTAAGGACTGGCTTTTGAGCATACAAAAATGTGAGCACTTCTCATAATATATTAATGTTGGTCTGCCTCTATAGTTTAGCTGTCCTGTAACCCATGGTGTATGTATGATAGATAGATGGATAGGTGGTTACTTTATTGATCCCTTAAGGGTTGTATGGCTGTATGGTTATATGTCTTATGTTTTAAATGTTTTACTGGAGCTAGTATTATGGCATTATGTTCTATTGCTGTAAGTAAATTGCTATGTGATTTAATATGTTTTTTTTAGCCACCATGTGCCTAGTATAACATCTTGCCAATGGACTACAGTTGAAAATTAGCCTGCTGGCTAACACTGGCACATTTACAGAAATGTTGATCAATGTGCACTGTCCTTTAAATAAATAAATGAAAAAAAAATGAAAATTCAAAGAGCTACTGTATATGAATGTATTATGTTGTTCTGGGTCTTTTGGGGTCGTTCTGGGTCAGACTGAGGAATTCTGGGTCATTCTGGGTTGTTGACTACTCCCCCCGCCCCCTTTTGTTTCCACATACCTAATTGGATCATATTTCATTGTGTGTGTATTCCCTCCTGCAACACAAACAAAAACCCCTGCAGTTCACACAAGGCCAGGAGTTGTTCTCAGGCTGTGGCAAGAGTGGTGGATCAGCATTTTTGCAATTAAAGCTAATCAGGCCATTTTTGACCATGGATCTAATGGGAAGACCATTTCATTACATGAGTACAAACGATTATTGTGAATAACACATAGCCTAAGCAATCTTTAACGCTGCCGCTAAGCCACAGAGCCTTACAGGCAAAAACAGGTTGGCCTCATTGTTTGTTAGATTGTAAATGAACCGTGAATGGACTTTGAAAGAATAACCGCGGGAGGGCCCACAGTAGCTGAGCTGACTACGTATATGTTCTGCATGGCTTCTGTATTCTCTCTGTAATGACCTATACCTCATTAGAGAATCTAATTACCGAGGCAGGAAACAAGGCACTGTTTACATCTGTTATGACCACTATTTATCCAATGAGATCTTTTGCATATATATATAGTGTTGAACATGCAGTTTAGATTGCGAGTCCTGGCCTTCATTTACTGGACTGGGATAGAAAAGCATTTGAATAATGTAGTAAATTGCTTTTACAGTGAATGACCTTGACCTTGTATCATCTCCCTAGATAAGTCCCATACCCATGTCTCATGCCATAGCATTCCTTGAGCCCCTCAGCACCGTTCTCCAATAACATCCTTAGTTAGCTGTTTATTGCTCCATTTTAAAACACCAGTGGCAGTAATGGAATGGTAATCCGGAGAATCGGGAGAATTCCCGGTCGGCCGGTAGCGTTTTGAGGCTGGGCTGATTACTATGATCTGATTCAAAAGGTCATGATGTCACTGTTTGTATTTTGCTGTGCCTTAAAGGGGTGATAGAATGATGATATAGGGTATTTTGTGCTGGTCCTAAGGTCTCTGAATAGGGTGTGTAACATTGGTTGGGCTGAAAATGGCATATGTGCGGTTCTATGCGCCCTAATGCAAGCCTGGTTAAAAGCCCTAGAATGAAACGAGAGGTTTTCCTCCTTTTATGGTATGCTCATGAATATTTAGATGAACTGTGTGCTGATTGGTTGGTTTACAACGAGCGAAGCTCCGGAGCAAAGACGCAGACATGGCCAACAGCACTCACTGAAACAGCCAAGGTGGAAATACTATGGAGACATAGGTGTTGAACAGCATGTTTGAGCCTGAATCAGAGGAAGAATCTGATATAGAGGAGCAACCAGTCGCCCATAGATTGGAAATGACTACTTCAGAGTGGTAAGTTTTGTCATTTACTTGAGTTTGCCACACGTAGCCCCGTTAGCTAGCTGTAATATGGTTATGGATTTAGCAGACGCCTTTGTCCAAAGCGACACATAAATACAAACAACATAATAATATTTAAAATTGAACAGGGAACAGATTAGAATGTTGGTCAAATATAATAAGGAGAATAGTTATAATACACAATAATATCAATTCAATCAATAGCCTAATAAAAAGCAATGGAAAAAAGGGGAAAGGCAATAATAAAACAATAATGTCCATTCAATCAATAATATAAAAACAATGACATGCTAAGACTACATTAAGGAGAATATCAATAATAAACAATAATGTCAAATTAATTAACATCTCCATATGAGGCATTAAAGAAAATGCAGGATGCTTTCAAAATTTTACAAAAAATCTATTAAAATTAAAATTGGTGCTAAATTCTAAAAAGACCAAATATATGTTGTTTACGCACTCTAGTAATGTACAGGATCTGCCTCAAATTGTCACTCTACATGGCCAAGAAATTGAAAAAGTGGCATGTTTTAAATATCTGGGTTTTTTATTAGATGAAAAGCTCTCATTTAAACCCCATGTAGAAGTATTGGTAAAGAAGCTGAGAGTAAAGTTAAGTTTTTACTACAGGAATAAGACTTGTTTTAATCTAAAAGTAAGGAAGGAACTTGTAGCTGCTACCTTTTTGTCTGTTGTGGACTATGGAGACATTTTATATATGCATGCAGCAAAGTCTGTATTACGTTCACTGGACTCTGTCTATCATTCTGCCTTGCGCTTTGTCACTAAGGCTGAGTACTCCACACATCACATCTTCAGTAGAAAACAATAGGTACAATCTTAGGTCTAATAATAGCATTATTATGACCGCCGCGCAGCGAAGCGGCGGTCATATAGGTTTAGTCAGATTTTCTTTTCTTTTTTTTCTTTTTCGCATGCCCAAATTTCTGTCAATGATTCCCGGGACACTGAAAGACCGGGGTACACGAAACTTGGTGGGCATGTAACCCCACATGGATAGCATGGAACCATCGTTTTTCGTTTTGATCTGTAGCCCCCCCGCTGGACTGGACCCCCCGAAAGGAGGGTAGGGCAGACACAGTTTTCTGTGAATATCTCGAAAACCGTAGGGTTTAGGAGGACCATTTTTTTTTTGTATGTTGATCTCAAGGGGCCATGTCAACCCATTCCATAACCACTCATTTCATGTATAGCGCCACCTAGTTAAACACAAAAAAGTACATATGAGGTGTTGTAATTGAAGGTATCTGTGACCTAACAAAGTCAAAACTGTACAAAATTGGAAGTGTAGGATCATTATGACACCCTCTGTATGCACGCCAAGTTTCGTGGAATTCCGTTCATGGGGGGCCACACAATAAATTAATTTATGTTACTATACACCAACTGGCCCGGAGACAGTTTTCTGTGAATATCTCGATAACCGTAGGGCCTAGGAGGTCCACCTTTTTTATGTATGTTGGTCTTAAGGGGGCATATCAACCCATCCCATTACCACTTATTTTATGTATAGCGCCACCTAGTTAAAAATGAAAAAGCTAAAAATTAGGTGTTTTCATCACAATATCTCTGGCTGACAAGGTCAAAACTGCACGAAATTAAAAGTGTAGGATCATTATGACACCCTCCGAATGCATGCCAAGTTTTGTGTACTTTCGTTCATGGGGGGCCTTACAATAAAATAATTTATGTGTACATTTAGTGACGTACACCAACAAGGATTCCCGGGACACTGAAAGACCGGGGTACACAAAACTTGGTGGGCATGTACCCCCACATGGATAGCATGGAACCGTAATTTCGGTTCGATCTGTTTTGATCTGTAGCCCCCCCACTGGACTGGACCCCCCGAAAGAAGGGTAGGGCAGACACAGTTCTCTGTGAATATCTTGAGAACTGTAGGGCCTAGGATGACCATTTTTTTCCGTATGTTTGCCTCCAGGGGTCATGTTAACCCATTTCATGTGCACACATGTGCACAAACAGATACACACACACACACACACACATACATTCACAGTAATCATACGTATGACACATACTCACACAGTAGACATATGTACGCTTGCATGCACAGGCACATACGCAGGCACACACACAAGCACGCACACACACACACACACACACACACGCATAACATAAACATGTACATGCACACAATTCAAGAATTTCTCAGAATTATGAACAGGCAAGATGGAGGTGGGGTTGTATAAAATGAATTTTACATGTGAAATCTATGAACTAATCATGTTTTGGTACTTGTTGTCTAGCAGATATCAGTGAGAATTGAGTGTGGATAATGCAATTTAGTGAGACAGTTAGAATCATATAGGCCTTTCAGCGTGATTTATTTTTGTGGAAAAAATGTGCTGGACTGGGCGGCGGTCATATTTTGTACCGCTCTGCGGTACATCTAGTTTTTATTACACCTGCCGTAAGGTCTGAATTTGGTAAAGTTTCCTTTCGCTATAATGCCCCTTCAACCTGGAATGCTTTGCAGAAACAGTTAAAGCTAAGCACTTTTATCTCACTAAATGAGTTTAAATTGTATGTCTCAGAGACCTTCAGCTCTAAGTGTAATTGCATGTAGGCTACTATTCCTATCTATTGTTTTTACTGTTTGTGGCTTTTGCTTGTTGTGATGTCTTGTTATATGTTACATTGTTGTGTTATATATTTTTTTGTCACTGTGTTCAATTCTTGTCCTTGTTAGGTGTTGTGTTTGTGTTTTGTTATGTTGCTGTAAAATGTGGTGTGATTTGTGTTGTGGTGTCATAATGTTATGTAATTGTGGTGTGCTCTGTTTGTTGCTTTTTGTGGTCCTTGTATGTACTAGTGTTTGCTGTTGTTAATGTGTGCATGGTTGGTTCACTGTTTATCTTTTGTAGATGAGGCTTCTCTATTTTTACTTGCAGTGTTGCCTTTCTTGGCCAGGGACCATTTGAAAAAGAGACTAGTCTCAATATGCCCCCCCTGGTTAAATAAAGGGAAAAAAAAGGGAAAAAAAACACAAAAAAATAAAACAATTGAAATAAAACAACATTATACAAACCATAACACATAAGCGCTTAAACAACTAAGTATACTGTATGTTGAATAGAAATGTCTTTAGACCCCTCTTAAACGACCCAAAACTACCACCGGAGAGCACTGGGCAATTCATTCCACCAACATGGAACCACTGAAGAAAAGAGTCTGGAATTAGACCCAGTTTTCATGACTGGTCGACACAACAAACGCTCACCAGAAGACCGCAGTGGGCGGTTGGGGATGTAAGGCTTGATTATTGAATTAAAATAACTAGAAGCAGATCCAGTTAGTGTCCTATAGGCCAAAGTGAGATATTTAAATTTAATTCTGGCTACTATAGGGAGCCAATGGAGAGTAACTAGGAGATTACATGTCTAGGAGGTTACATGTGTCCTCTTTGGCTGATTGAAGACCAGGCGTGCTCCAGCATTCTGAATCAGCTGTAGCCTAATGATCTTGTTACACAAGCGGGTAAACCAGCTAATAGTAAATTACAATAGTCCAGCTTAGAGATGACCATGGTCTGAACAAGAAGTTGTGTGGAATCTTGTGTCAGATAAGGTCTGATCTTCCTAATGTTGTAAAGCATAAACCGACATGATTTTGCAATAGAAGCTATATGCTCAGAGAAGTGTTAAGTCGGTCATCATGCCCAAGTTTCGTGCCGATCTAGTTGGGGTCAGTGAAGTTGAGTCAAACTGGATGTTAATCTGTTGGGGAATAGTTAATACTAACTTTAGTGTCATAGACTAAGCTAAACTTTGTATTAGGTTTGTTTTTAGCATTGTAAGCAACATAAGTTATTAATTTGCACACAAACAAATGTTTTACAACTTGTACCCTCGTGCAATTTTTGTCAAGATGTCCAGTTAGCTGAAAAGTTCGTAGCCAGTCGTGGGCAGTTCAGGCTATGCTGTAGTGAAAGGAGTGCTGTTTGCAAGGAAAGTACTCGTTTTAGTCAGTAAGTATATTCTCCTGCTGAATAGGTCATCTGATTAGGAGTTACATACATTATTGTAGTGGTAATATGTGATCAGGACGTCCAGTTAGCTGGGCGGGAGCTCTGTGCAGTTATAGGCTATGTGGCTGAAGTGAAACGAGTAGCCTACTGCTCGCGTCAATGAAAATATTACGCTTGTGTCAGTAGGTAATGTACTCTTGTAACTACTATCTTGCTGATCAAGTCATCTGATTATCGAGATGTTTACCTTCTTTCCATGTAGTAATATCTGATCTTACAATGGGACGTCCAGTTAGCTGGGCAGGAGCTCTGTGCAGTTTGTAGCGTATGGCTGAAGTGGTCAACGAAAATATGACTAGGCCTACTGTCGTTTGTGTCAATTCAAAAACACTTTATTTATCCCCAAGGGACAATTTACATAGTACCATGGAGTAGAGTACAATAATCAAAAATCCTATCACTGTTTAAAATACAGTAGGTAGGCTACAGTCAGTAGGTCTAATGTAATCTTGTAACTATCCTGCTGACATCTGATTATGAGATTATTACCTTCTTTCCATGTAGTAGCCTAATATGTGATCTTACAACTCTGGTAACTAAAACTGGAGACATTTACTTACGCTACTTTGTGCTTTCTGCTCATTAAAAATTACGAAATAACAGCAGGGAAATTATGTTTGTTTTTACAGGTTATGAAAAGAATGACCCAGGTTCCTGAGGAGCTGACCATGACCATCATGGCCTCGATCCGTTGTGCCTCTATATTTATTCTTTGCCAAATGCAATGAATATTTACAGAGCTGACCATGGCCGTTTGAGAATCAAAGGGACGGAAAGGTGAGGACAATCTGATACAAGTGTTAGCAGTTACAGTATATAAATAAAATATTTTTAACCAATACACATTCATTATTGGTTCAGCATCTTGCAAAAACACAGTTTGATCAACACCACAAAATGACAAACTTTATTTTTTTTTTCAACAATCGTCCAGTGATACTCTGATGTAAAAGATTAAGAAATAAATAGTAAAAAAATGTGTTCTCATTGCAGGCAATGAAGTGACTTGGACTACAGGTCTTTTGTGAGCAGGAGCTGGGGTTTCCTTAGAAGAAGCGTCCGTGTCATGATCCCCTCGTGTGTGGTGCTATGCATATGGAGAGAGCTTCCGGATACTTGGATGACAGTACGTTGGATTCAGACCCCTTTTCGACTGAACCGTGACACATGTTCAGCAACAGCATCCTCCATGGAAGGTCTGTCAAGCTGAGCACACAAGTCCTGGGGCACAGGAATCCGCTGGACGGCATCCCAATAAGGTGATGATCTCGAAGAGGACTTATATTGGATACTGTAACAGTGCATTGTAGGCTGTATACTGTACAATAAACAAATTGTATGGCCCTGAACTATGGAGTCAAAATAGGGTCTTTAATATTGAGAGCTTGTGAAAAGATGTTCACATGTGTAATAAAGTTTTGCAGCTGTGCAAAAGGAGTTCTGCATGTGAAAAGAAATTTCGTACCTGTAGAAATATTTTGTACATGTGTGAAAAAATTATGTACCTGTAGAAATATTACGTACTTGTGTGAAAGAAATGTGTATCTGTAGAAATGTTTTGTACATATGTGGGGGGAAAATGCGGATCTGTAAAAATATTTTGTACACGTGTGGAAAAAATATGTACCTGCACAAATACTTTGTACGTGTGTGAATCTCCTACGCGATGCTTTCCTGCGCAACACTGAAAGTACGAGTGTGAAACTGAGATACAAGCTTACGGACTTTTGACCCTAATTTTACTGCCTTTCTGAAGAGCCAATCAACACATTGCTTACTGCCAACCAATCAGCGTTTCCCACCGACCACCTAGATTTTGGTGCTAAACAGATTGGCTTCATATCGAAGAGTATACTCAGAGCCCGTCTATAATGTCTTATTAGAAATTCTCTGGTATACTCTTTGATTGGGGTTGCAAAATTATAACTTAATTAAGAGTGACGTGGTAGCTCAATTTATACTGTGATCGCAAAAAGGGTTGAAGCGGAGCCGTAATGTTAACGTTAGCTATCCCATCCGCTTTTTAGACTGTAACGTTATAGGTTAGCTTCTAGCTAGCAGTAATGTTGACGAAATAGTTGAATTATTCATTCCATTTCCGAAAGGGTGATTCAGTGGTGTCATTCATGATTAAAAACAGTAATACTGTACACACATTTATGTTTATCTGCTATTATTATTTGATATGAGAACACGTTTATTTTATCACCCTTTGCAAGCCTATAATAATAGCCTAGTGGACGGCAAAAAGACGAATCAAATGAATGGGTTGTAATGGGACATCCACAGCTAGGAGATTATAGTGAGTGAGATTATAGTAATGCCCTTCCAGGACTGTTGGTTTGTTGTTTGGAATACAACATCCCATTTTCTTACATAGTTTTGTTTTCTTTGTGTTTGGGGAGTATGTTAACCACACGGTTATCTCGTCAGTTTATGAAGCACAGCAGCGGTTACTATAGCAACCATAGACTGAACAGGACGGTAGACTACCAAGCAAGCAAGCGCTTAGGCAAAGTCTATGGCAAGATCTGAATGTAAATGGATAAACCCGTTCAAGCGTTTTCTTTATTTCCTATTTCTTTCAATTCTTTAACTTAAGACATGTAAGAATTAAGCCTACTTATTCGCTGGGCAACGTAAAAAACTGACGAGTTACATTAGCCCTTGCACTATGAGCTACGATAAACGTCAGCTAGGATAGCTATGGCAGCTATCATACAGTTATTATTTCAGGTTCTGGTATGATATTCTTAACGTTTTGACTATGTTACAACTGATAAAAGCATGACAAATAAAGTAACCAAATCGCTTTGCAATATTTTAGTCCAGAAATACTTATGGGTGTTAATTTACAGTAATGTTACCACCTATCTGACCTTGCTGTTACCACCAGTTTTAATAACTAGATCTGTGGGTTAGCGGCAAAATCTGGGTGGTCGGTGGGGAACGCTGATTGGTTGGCAGTAAGCAATGTGTTGATTGGCTCTTCAGAAAGGCAGTAAAATTAGGGTCAAAAGTCCGTAAGCTTGTATCTCAGTTTCACACTCGTACTTTCAGTGTTGCGCAGGAAAGCATCGCGTAGGAGATTCACACACGTACAAAGTATTTGTGCAGGTACATATTTTTTCTACACGTGTACAAAATATTTTTACAGATCCGCATTTTCCCCCCACATATGTACAAAACATTTCTACAGATACACATTTCTTTCACACAAGTACGTAATATTTCTACAGGTACATAATTTTTTCACACATGTACAAAATATTTCTACAGGTACGAAATTTCTTTTCACATGCAGAACTCCTTTTGCACAGCTGCAAAACTTTATTACACATGTGAACATCTTTTCACAAGCTCTCAATATTAAAGACCCTATTTTGACTCCATACTGAACATTGTGCTTTGTTTACAGTACTGATGATGATTTCGACACCAGTAGCATCAGGTCTAAGACAGCCTGTTGTGTGTGAATCGATAAGTTCTTTTTAGTGCCTATACTGTTGTGTAACCTGCGTTGTGTTGAACCTGCGCGATTCAGCCCTGCACACGCCCGGACTCGAACCCGCGAACAGCAGCACCTCGTATCGGGAGGCGAGCGCGCTAACAATTGAGCCAAAGCCCAGGCTACTGGCTCGCATGCCAGCAGCACTCTTGAGGCGTCGGGGAGTGAGGTTTACCAACGTTCCACAAGCACAGCTAAGCTAGCTGGTATCCGTTACACTCACCCCCCTAAACCTCACTCCCGATCCGGGTCACAGCACCAATGTAACAGAGGTCGTCTCTCCCCTCCCTCGATCACTCTGCGTTGTGTATAAAGGACGGACGCCATAACCGACCTTGATTTTACTGTTTATTGCTCTCTGGAATATAGGACAAAACAAACACAAATCAGGCAGGGAGCGAGCCAGTCGCGTCACAGTTCCTGCCAATCAAACAGGTAACCCACATTTAAATACATTCAGTCAATTCACCAGTATGAAGGTCTGTAAGCTAACTAGTTAACACCGCTACACCTGCAGCCACGTTAGCAGACTGTAGCATGTAAAACTGAGGTAATATGCATTGTGTAACGAGCTAACATAAAAACAGTGATTAAACAAATGTAACTCGTATATAAGGTGTGCAACACCAGAAAACAGTTCTTTGTCAAAAATGCACAACACAATACAAATGCAAGACTCCACATACCTCTGCCTCAGGACAGTAGCAAAAGAGGCAGAGGAGGGGGCTACATGAACACTTAAGGGGTCTTCAGCGTGGGAACCCACCCCTGCCACACCCAAGCCACACCCCTCTACAACCTACTGTACCTCAGAGGCGTGGGAAACTACAAAATATGTCTATAGAACTGTTACAAACTCGCCAAGTCCACCCCGACAAAGACACGAAAACCTGCCAAGACGCTATCTCTGACGAACCAAAAATAAACAAGAGGGGTACAAAGCTAGCTCACTTACCTGCTACGTTGTCTAGGGATTCTAAAGTAACTACCTGCTAGCTAGGACCTGGGTTGTAACGTTAAACTTGCCCTGCAGTGTATGTGTAAACGTGAAGTTGAAAACTAGGTCAGTGTGAATGAACTGTGGGTGCGACTAATGAGAAGGCCAGGAGCGTAGCTTACCATCCGCCGAAGAACGCACAGGGATAACCCAATCCTTACTCCCAGCGAGTGGCCAGCCCAAGCTCCAGGTCCTTCAAGTCAAAGTTTTGTCTTACGACGACAGTAGTCCACAAAAGGAGAATGTCCAAACGAAAAAGCCTAAAAGGTCTGAGAGGTCATGGGCACGCTGCATTGCAGACACAGAAACTCACATCATGGGAAACGCGCATCCCTCAATCAGTCACCTGTTTCCCATTTTCAAACCTTGGTGCGTCCACGCCCACTAATCAGCTGACGCTTCCACGGCCTTCTCATATCAGTGTGTAGTTTCCCTGACTGTCCACTACGTAACAGAACTTGTAGAAACGATGGGGAAATTCAGGGAAGCATAATTAACCCTGCTACAGTTGCACATTTTGATTTGTTGTTTGTAAATATAAAAAATATTGTAGTAAACTGAGCCTAGCTGGTTCATGACTGAACTCCCATAATGCTGTGCAGTGTATGTGTGTGTGTGTAATGTTGATGTTGGTTTTAGCATGAGTAATTGCGTTTAACTTGTCATGTATGTGTTAGCTGGTATAGTCTTTCTTTATGTTGTACCTCATGTGTTTACCCCGTGTATTGTATGTGACTACCCTGTTTGTGTATCGTGCTTGTTTAATTGACCTCCCTTGTGTTGCCTGTGTGATGACGTTCGTGTGTTTTGGTGCATAACCAATAAAACCATTCTGAGACAACTTCGCAGTTGTTACATTGGTGTCAGAAGTGGGATGGTCCCCTCCCGGGGCGCGAAGATCTACACCAGATCAAGATGGAGAAGAAGGCCGAAGACCAGACCAGCAAGATGGCGGCGAACCTCAGCAGATGTTCCAATTGTCCTTTTAAGGACTAGCCAGCTCGCTGAGCTCGCCACTGCGGAGGATTGAGGACCTTCCGGCCCGGCGCGGGACCTGTGCAGGCGACCAGCGGGACCAGCCCTGCACAGCCGACGAGAGCTGCCAGCGCTGGAGGAAGCGGCCCCGGCTGAGGCGTTCCCAGCTCGACGCCGATGTCGATGCTGCCGTCATCCGAGGATCTCATCCATAGAGAGCGCGAACTCTCTGACGACCTTGGAACACGACCACAGCGGCCAGGTTTCCACCGCCAGCTACGGAAGAACTTCCAGAGCGTCAGCTGCCGGTCGAGAGTGTGATGAAGTCGTAGCTGCTAGTTCGGGAGCTTGCGATGCTCCAGCTAGTGACCAAGAGGGTAACGTCGACCTGTAGAGCCTTGGGAGCTATCGTTTTGTGGACTGTTGAGATTTGAAGTGCGCACGTTCCGGTTGACGCAAGTCTGCGCAATGTTTTTCATGTTTTGTGTGTGAGTTTCTGTGTGTCCCAAGCCTGCTGGGAGGGTCGGGGTCTCATTTCCTGCCCCAGTGGAGCATCGTTGTGCTCGAGAGACAGCCGACAAAAGTTCTACAAGAGGGCAGCGCGAGGAGGGACCTCGATGTGGACTGCTGACCGCCTGGAGATCGGCACACTGTGGACAGGTGGCAACGGCCACGAGCTGTCACAGTAGCCAGAGGGGGTTCCAGGGGTTCCAGCGTATCCGGGGGTTTGGCTTGCAGTGGGACTGTTTGCTGCTGTTTGAGGTAGCGCAGCTGCACGGCGGGAAACCGAGGGCCCAAGCGACACCACGACCCACGTCTGGCCGGTTCTGGTGCTTGTTCGGGGGGGAAATGATGTGACAGAAGCAGCCGAGAGCCCTTCCAGTCGGGAGGGGTTATCGTGCAGCCGGAGGCTTTCCGGTCACTTGGACTAAGCATTGGGACTGACACCGACGCAGCCGCGAGCGGTGAGCTGAGCTGTCATTGCCGGGGACTACAATGGCTCGGGAGGGGGTTATGTAGCGTCGGTGGATGTACATGTCTAACGTGTTGAATGAGTGTCTCCCAGAATGCAGTGCGAGTGGTGAATGCTATAAGGTGTAATGTTGATTATAACAGTTGTAGTTACGTTTACCATGTTGTGTATTTGTTAGCGTGTTAGTCTCTTTAGTTGTACCTCATGTGTTTATCCTCGTGTTGATGTGTGTGTTAAACCCTTATTGTGTGTAGCATGTGTGGCTGAGACTACCCCTGTGTTGCCCTATGTAGTTGTCTGTGTACATATGAGTCTTCCTGTTCCAATAAATGGCCGTCCTGGCCAAAGGTGAATCTTGTCTGAGGGTGAGATCGCTACAATATATTTTATTAAACTTACAAATTGTTTGGCAAGTAGGGATGGGCAAAGCGAGGCTTTATGAAACACTGAAACGTTCGAAGCAATTGTGCCGAATTGTTCCGAAGCTTTGAAACAATTCCGACACCTCAGAGCTGTTTAGGGTGAAACAAATCTGTCAAATGCTTCATATTGGAGATGTCATTTTTAAAGTTCGTGGCTCGCTGTGTTACCTGTGTTCAGTCTTTGTCAAAAGCTAAGCAGCATGCCCTTGTTCAATTACTGGATGGGAGACCACATGAAGTCACAATAAAAAGAATCTTATTGCTGCCACTATGTGTTCTCTAAATCACTTTCTTCTTATAAAAACTCTCGATTTTTGACCATTCTGAGAGTTTAGTTGAAACTGTGTGGTTAATGGTGAAGTAAGAAAACATAAACAGATACGATCTGAAACAATACCTTACAAATCAAACGGGGATCGAACCACATTTGAGCAGCCTGGGCTACCGTGCAAAAAACACCCTCACTAACCACTACACCATCATGGTTATTGCTTAAGCTACACTGTTAATTGAACGCGCGGGCACGCCTGCCGACACCGGTGAAATGCACCGAAGGTTCACTTAACTTTGGTCACAAGACATGGGGATTTTGAACGAGGTTTCGAAGCAGTGGTCACGACATGCCTGTTTTGAACCACGTTTCGAACTAGTGTTTCGAAACACTTGTGCTTCGAAGCCTCGACACTGATTCGAGACGTCGGTTTCGAAAGTCACACCCCTATTGGCAAGTCTGTACATAGTTTCTCCTTGGCTGTCTTCCGTTGTGGAGACTCAGCAAGTGCATGGCTGCAAGATAAAACCTAAACCAAACAGAAATGTTGTAACAAGTGAAAGTCACTTTTGCATGCACACACCAAGCTGTTAACTCACAGCAAAAGCATTTGCAAATACTCTAAGCCCCGCAAGATGCCACACTTGGAGCATCTGTTTGGCATGTTGCGTTTGTCATGTTGTCGTTCTTGTAATGTTCTAAAATAAGAACGTGCAAATAAATCCATTGTATCTAGACAAACTTATGTGGGTTATAGACCCTTTCAACAATAAAAACAAAAACAATGCTTGAACATTCTATTTGGTTCCCAATCTACTTCCTCTGCATTAAGATAACATATGGAATGTTAAAAAGGAAGTCTTGTGGGGCCAACTATGATGCTGATAATGGAACTCTCTTCTTGAAAGGGTCTATTTTACAGCTTAGCATCCAAACTATCGTGTTACTCAGCTTCAGTTAGCTATCTTGCTGAGAACATAACCTGTCAGAGATCTCGACAAACATGCATAGTAAATTGTAGGTTAACATGACAACACAGGTTTTATCCGAATGACACACAGGGAAATTAAATAGCCTTGCCAATGAACTAAATCACACATTATACTTGCTAGATACACGTAAGCATGGCTAATAACTGCTTAGCGACAAAATAATACTTACAGCGTGCGGTTGTGATGACCTTACGGTCGGAACAGCCCCTCGTTTCAGTAACAGCAGCTTAGCAAATCCTGCTTTAAACTGCAGGTTTTGAAAAATGCCTTCGGTGAAATGTTTTGCAAATTAATAACGGAGTGTTGAACTTTGCAGGGATCTTCTGGTAGAAAAACATTAACCATGCCCCTCGAACTTTTGAATCCTTGGGAAGACTATGGAAAGTCTTCGCTTTCTTTGTAGCCTAAGTTTCAGCCTGGAAAACTGCATTTACGACCGTGGCTCATTTTCGATATCCTTGAAGAGCTGTCTGCTTTATAATTCCTGTGGAAGTAAACGAGCAGGCAGCTAAACTAGTGTTTGTCTCATCTTCGCTCTCCATTCACGTTCCTGGGCTCAGAGCACCAGTGGACTGGTCTGAATGTAAATTTTGAGGCGTGACAAATGTACAGGCCAGAGCCAAATAAGGTACCACCTCCGATTTTGCGTAAACTCGGCGCTTCGTTGGGATTCGCCCGTTTTATGGAGGGAGTTTCGAATTGTGAGATTTGCATAGGAAGGAGGTGTCAATGGGGTTTTGAAGTTCTCTGTATGTCCATTTCACCCACTGAACTATCGCTATTCATTCATCTATGACAAGGTAAACTCGGTTTTGCATTCTATGACCCCTTTAATGTCAGCCAACTTTGGCTCAGTATGCTACTGTATATCATAAAATTGTTGTGGGACAGAAATAGACTCATAATATACAGGACATATTAGCCTGGCGAAACAAAGAAGGATCTGAAACTACAGAGACCAGTTAGTGATGAAAAAAAGGTATTCTCTCTCAGTAACTCTCCCAGCAGCTTAATCTATCATGCATATTTGGCATGAGAATGATGGAGATCAGTACGTAGGATTAATTTAAGAAAGCAAAAAACGTAGATTGTTTTTGAGGGACAGCACGAAAGTGGAGCCATGTTGATCCCAAAGACAAAAGATACATCAGAATGCTCTTCATCTTCGAGGTTATATCTTCACCCAGGCTCACAGCCTGATGCCAAGCTATGGTACCGTCACAATGAACGTTCTAAAGAATATCTGGGGTCATTGTGACGGTACTGTAAAATTCAACATAGAATTTTAGAACCTTTAATTGTTGCAGATCGGAATCTTATGTAAGAATGTTCAAAGCCCCACAGCTTTAAGGGCTGAGCTACACCAGGCGCGTAACTGAAGCGTTCCGTTCGCGACGCGTAAAATCCATTTTAGATGAATGGTCTATTTTTTTCGCACGTACGCCCCACTGTCACGTCTGGTGTAGCTACTTCCATTGATTATAATGGAAGCTAATTGTTGCAGCAGACGCAACGCGAACGGAACGCTTCAGTTACGCGCCTGGTGTAGCTCATACCTAAGGGTTAAGGATGCGGGTAGTGAGTGTGTTCACTGGCGCTGTGCTAGAGAGGGAGGCCAGTGGAGTGCCTTCTCCTGGGAGGATGATCTGGGCAGCGAGGCACTGACAGCATTCTCATCACCAAGGGTAAAGGCTAATCACAGCGTTTCACACTCCTCAACCCACTGTTACCCCCTCCCCAGAGACCTGGTAATTCATCAATTCCCCAAAGGCTTTGTGTGTGTGTGTTTGTGTGTGTGTGTGTGTACGTGTGAAGTTAGAGGTGTAGGTAGCAGCATTTTTACCACCATGGGAAATGTCACTCTCTGCTGAATGGGGCCTTCTTGGCTAGCCTGGGTGCCATTCCGAACTTAGTCCCGCCCACAACGTTTGAGGTCGGGAAGTTCGGTCTGGCATTGATCAATAGTGGCGCGAGTATGCTCGCCCAAATACTGGCGGGCCAATCAAATTGTCAGGGCGGGCTTTATACGATGATGGACAGATGCTCAACAGTAACGTAATCCACCACGTCACCAAAGAGCGCTTGGGTTGAATTCGTTTACAACAACGATGGCTGCCGCTGGAGAATTGAGATGTGTAGATTCTGCTATCAGGTCTGTTCTAGAAGATATCGACAGCGAATTAATTTTAAAAGAGGAACAGAGTAACGGGATCAAGGCATTTGTTGATAAGAAAGATGTTTTTTGCCGAAGCAACTGAAATGGGCATCACGGCGATGCAACTCGGCGTGCACGACGAGGTGGATATAGCCAGCGGTCGTTGCCAGATCCTTTTTTGAAGCCCGGAATCCTGGCTGCTGAACAACAAGTGGAGGGACATGCTAGGCTCCGATGTTTTTAAGCCAACGCAATGGGTATCGTCGTGGACGAAGTTCATCTAACTTACAAATGGTAAGAGAGTCTAACTGTCTGACTTAGTAAATAACTCCCAATGTCGTGATATGAATCCCATGTTGTAAACATAGTAGCCTAGGTATCGTTGTACGTTCGCTAACTCAGACTTGGTACAATCATAACGTTAGTGTGATTGTAGCGAACTAGCTGTTAAAACATTCTAATGTAGGTTACTGTTTTATTTCTATCAGTGGTCAGGCTGCAAAAGGGCAGAAGGGCATTTGGGTGTTGCTTTATGTACTCAAGCACCATATCCATATTGGTAGGCTAGTCACTGTACCCCTTATAAGTGATGTATTCTTTTTAGATGTCAGTACAGTCATTAAAAAGTACTAAATGATACTACTCATAATGTCTTATTTTTACTGTTACTTATTGGTTGCTTTTTGTACTGCTATATATTCCAGGTACACCTGTGCTGACATTGACCGCTTCTGCTGATCGGGAATCCAGAGCCAGGGTTATGAAACAGCTTCAGATGGACAATCCAATAAATTTGGCCCTGAGCCCAAACAGAACAAACATCAGAGTGGGTCTGATTAAAGTACCTGGCCATACACTGGAGTGCCTACACTGGATTGTGAGGGATGTTAGTACAAAGCTTGACCCAGCAGTTAAGACGGTACTTTAATGGAGTCACTAGTTGTCTGCGGAAAGCTTTGTACTGCCATTTTGAGGAACACACCACATCTGTTGATCTAGGACATCTGTGCTGCACTCACTGCCATTCTGTTTGTTCTTGTGAACCTGAAGGTTGTGGGGAGCTAATCCCCAAATATGAACACTTTCAAGGGGAGGTTTCATCACACCACAAACACAGAATAGTCACACCTAAGGGCACACTTTTGATCAGGGAACTGTTACAAACTTACAGGAGTAGTTTACTTCAGGACCATAAAAACATACCACTTTACACAGTCGACACAGCCTGCACTGGTTTTGGAGATGAACTCATTGATCAGTTTTAGAACAGTGCACACAGATATTTGACCTGGACTTCATTATCCATAATCTCCCTACATACAAGCTGGAACATGCAAAAGAGATACTATGAATTATGCATGAGGTTTTTGATGACATCGAACAGAGTCAAACTAATTTGTTTGATGACTGTGTTGTTCAGGATGACCGTGTTCAGGTTGACATGGATTACACTGGTTACTTTGATGACGAGGATGAGGATGATAAGATACAATCATCCCCAAGTAACTTGGAATCAGGCTTGTCAATGTTGAAGATCTCAGGCTAGCTTCAAATTCAGGCTCAAATGTGTAGCTTCAGGGTCCTGTTGTTGTGCAAATGCCTTTTTTTTTTTACCTCTGTTACATTAATATTTTTGAATAAAATTAAAATGGTTTATACTTCTCTACTGGTTGGTGATGTTTCTGCATTTAAAGACAAACAATAAGACATGTCAATAAAGATTTTTAATATCTACACATAATAGGTAATGTTTGAAGATATACGCTGAACTTTGAACATACAACCAATAAGAAAACACAAAAATGTTTTCAAGAATGTGGATACTACTAAACTATTATGTGAAAACAATTATTTACATTGTCATTTACGAAAACAATATTTACAAATTACCATCACCATTTACATTTCACATTTACTTAATTATTTAAATAGGCACATTTTGCCAGTCCATTATTTTCTCCTGGTAATTCAGCTTTGCCAATAAGTTTCTCTTGAAATTCGGGAATGCATGAGACTGCCTGCCTGGGTGATTTTTGCTGGGAAAGTTGTGAAAACGTTTACCAGTGTTAAAACGTCCTGTTCTCGGGCCACATGATGAATGCCAGCCGGCCTTGTCAGCTCCAGCTCTGTGTCCGTTTTGTCCATTAGCTCTTTGACGATGCCAATGGACCTACTGATTCTGGCTGCTGACATTTCTGACATGTTTGGTCCCAATCCTCTCATAAATGATTTGAGTAAATTGTTTAGGTGTTCCAGGTGGAGGTCAAGTGGATGGAAAATGGGTGACAACCTGAAATATAAGTGAACACATCAGTGTGAAGAATTACAGTATAGCCTAATAAGTATAACGTGCATTGACAATACATTGGAAAATACAGACTGTTAAATATGGTGACACCAGATGCAATTGCTGAGCAGGTCAGAGAAACACTGCCCACCCCCCACAGAGGTGCAGAGCACAGAGTGGGGGTTGGATAACATGCTAGTCCATTACAAAATGAAGTTTCTACATATTGACAAAGTGACAGAGGCCAACTTACACATCAGGTACAAGTTTATCCTGGTAACATTTGCTCACACTACACTGAAATTCGGGCTGGCTTCCAGAATACTAGGCATGTCAAAATATGACTAGATGATTTAATCATAGATAGATTTCACGGAAATGAGGAGTGTGGGAATGCACAGTGTTTATCACATTGGACAATAATCACGACTCACTATTAACTCATGTGAAACGTGGCAATCGAGGTTATTCTCATAGTCATATCATAAGAAGTAGAAATGTATTAACAAGCTTACCTCTGTAATGCTTCTTCGCGTTTTTGTACCGGTTGGAGTTGACGGATTGGGGCAGAACGTCTTCGGAGTCCGGGGCGTCTCTGATGCCTCAGATGAACACGGTTTTTCAGGCTGGTCTCCTTCGTCTTCTGTCCATTTTTTAAACACGGGCATGTCGCGTTCCAACCGTGTTATAAAGTTCTGACAGGACCGACAAATGCGATGCGATTTGTTTGCAGTGTTGTGGAGTTGTAATCCTAAACGGATAACTTGATCGATCGTATATGCATTCACCTTTACTGTTTCTCTCAAAAATGAGGTTCGTGTGTTGAAGAACTCCGTGTATCCTTACATTATTTTTACAACACCTGCGAAAATCGCTCACATTTTCTTCTTCTAGCGTGCAGTTGAGTTCTGTTGACATCAACTATGCGTCGCTTAACATACGTCACACACTCCGTTGCTCTGATTGGTTGTAGGTCTATCCAATTGAGTGCAGAGGCATTTTTTTTCCTGGTTCGTTTGAAACACGCCCCATAATCACAGCTCTATGGAGCAGTATCAGACTCAAATTCTGACTAGAATTGAGTATGACTACGTCAGGCTACTTCTTGGCTGCTGTGACAGTATAATTCTACATCCTGTTTTTGACCTCAATTCAAATTCAAGAATTGAATTGCAATTTAGGAGTCATTTTGCACAAGCCTGCTGTAGAGTACAGCAGGTCTGGGCAGAGGACAGGAGCCATATATAATTAAACACTGGCTGGTAGTTGTGAGATAAACATCTTCCTGGAACACGGGCGGTGAGAAGAGGAAGCACACAAGGCTATCCCCACCTGCATTAAGTTCATTTTAAGAGTAAGAGATTACATAAACGTCCTGTATAATTCAGGGTAAACAGACCTGCACTCGACGGAGGGATTCTTGAGCTCTGAGCAAGAGGCTGAAAGCTGAGAAACGGAATGCACTCGCTCCGCGTGCGCGGGAAGCTCTTGAACAGCCGCGCGGCATGTGTATAATCATTTTGAGAGCCGGGGCAGGTGTTTACGTCGCAAGACGGCTGAAAGACAATGGAATCCCGTGGTGTCCTGAAGGCAGAGACTGTAGACCTGGCCTGTGTTCTTGGAGTATAAAAATAACCAGCCGCCCCTCAGCACCGTGCCTGTCATCCGTCATCTGTCAAACGCGGACCAACGACACTCCGCATGTCTCTCTAACCGCATCTGACTTCCATTCCTCTCTGTGTCTTTCATGGTAGTCATCATTCTATTAAAAAACATGACATAGTTATGAAAGAAAAGGCACCTATTACTGTACCAATCATGTCCCTGTTCCCTCTGACTTTACACACTGTGTGTGCCATAGGCCTACTGATTTATCCAAAAACCCTTAAAAAAGATGGTTCTGATGTTGTGTGTAAAAAGGAAAGTGGTGAACTTGCATTGATTAGGAGTCTCTGCCCAGTGACTCTACGACTTACAGTAAGTTATTTTTTTGTAGATGTAGTACGGTGTTGCATTGGTTCTGTATTTGTGCTCCCCAGATGACTTGAACCTCTTAAGGAGCCGACCGTTGAGAGGTGTATTGATTTGTTGACCTACTTGTTCCCACTGAAGAGGGATTTGATGTGCTCTCGACACAGCAACGCACTTTGTTATAGGCTATTCACATGTCGTGGGTAGCTCAGCAGCAGCCCAGATTTGTCCAATTTTATCCAAGAATGCAACAAATCCTTTTCCCTACATGCACGAATGCTGTCTGTTTTGTACAGCCTACAATACTCACCAGAATATTTAGAAAATACTCTACCAGAACCTCCCCAATTTCATCAACTGAATGTTTTGGAAAATTACAAAGCAAACAGATGTGTCTTTTTAAGGGGTGATGCTTTCTAAAGAAAAAGTCTGATGAAATGTCTTTCTCAAATATTAGGCCTACTTCCAATCTTCTTGATTTCCTTGAACGTCTGCTCTGAAATTGATCATGCTTTATTGTTCTATATCAAACTTAGCCTACATTCTCTTTACAATAGGGGGACACAAAATGTTTTCTCCCCCAATCAGCCTCTCATCACTATCGAAATGAAGTCCCATATTCCTTGCACACATTCAATCTGAAATTTGGAGATATGGAATTGACATTTGACAGATGATTGGAGCTTTATATAACCTAGAACTGTAAAAGCTTTTACACACTCGACACATTGGTCACTGCACGCAGAGTGTATGACATCACCAAAGCGCTATAAGCATTTATGCTTGCACTTGGCAGCACGACACTAGTTGCCTTCTTCAAGGTGAAGAAAGGCTATTACCACCGACTCTGCACACTGTCAAAGAAGCAAAAATTGTGAACAAGAGGACCATCTATCAGTGTCAAGAAAGGTCTGCAGTAGAGCTACTTTGGTTGGAAATTAATCTGTTCATTAGGCCTTTTGCTGGATGTTCTTTTTCAATGTACCTGCTAATAGTTGGGGCAGCCGTGGCCTACTGGTTAGCACTTCGGACTTGTAACCGGAGGGTTGCCGGTTTGAACCCCGACCAGTAGGAACGGCTGAAGTGCCCTTGAGCAAGGCACCTAACCCCTCACTGCTCCCCGAGCGCCGCTGTTGATGCAGGCAGCTCACTGCGCTGGGATTAGTGTGTACTTCACCTCACTGTGTGTACACTGTGTGCTGTGTGTGTTTCACTAATTCATAGATTGGGATAAATGCAGAGACCAAATTTCCCTCACAGGATCAAAAAGTATACTTACTTAATACAGGGTTGCCAACTTTGGGTGTTTGGCTGGAGTGAGATTTTGTGAAGTCATAGTGCATGTGCGTTAAATTTTTCCCTAAACCAAATTTTAAAAATGTCTGTCCCCTGACTTTTTTACTATGTACAATATAATCCCTGATTTAATTTTCTTCAAAATGTACAATTAAATTATTGATTGCACTTGAAAACAAGACCAGTGTTTTAAAGCGATGGTTCGGAGTAATTTCACCCTAGGGTCCTTTGCACCATGACCCCGAGCCAAACACCCTCCCAGAACCTTTTTTCCCTTGGTCGAACCCTGGTCGAGTAGCGCTGTCAGAAACTAATGACGTTCTGCAGTCGTGATGGAACCAACTTTTATCTCGTAAATTACTCCACTAATAATCGACCGTAAACATTTACATAAACATTTGACAATAACCGCACCATCATCAAACATGTTCTGAATGCCTTTTCTAAAAATCTGATACCTTACTGTGATCACAGAATTCATAGTTTACCCACCTCTTATTTTACCACTACATTCCTGGTCTTGAAATATTCACAGGAATCCATAGGAATTAAATATTCATGTTGTTTTATCCAATATTAATTGTACAGATGTATAGTCCATCTTATACACACGCATGAAGCCAACAAAGAAAGTGCAAAAATAGTGCCTTTTGTGTAATTTTTCCATTTTGTGTAGTCATTCTACTGTAGGCCTATATCAGAACCTCTAGTCTACAAGAACCCTTAGGAATGCAGACTTTTATTGTCAGTATGCATTTTGGGTAACCAAAAGTCCTATGAGGAGTTTCCATAAGGCATTACAAAACGCATGAGCATACCTTGGCAAATAATGGTCTAAAATACTGATTTTTTATTTTATATTGATCTACTTTTGCATACAGCTTCGCAAGACCTGGTGCTAGGGCTCAATTGTGTTTCTAAAATCATATCAAGTGACCTAGAGGGCTGAAATGTAGTCAGTTCAGAGATGCTCTCGCAGAAAGAAAAAAACAATATTCTAGGCTCTATAACTTTGTGCCAGTGCTTCCTAAGAAACTACAGGATCTTAACTTTCTAAAGATGTCCAGCATTTGATGGTAGGCCAAAAGAACACACTGCCCTCTGAAGTAGGCAGTGCAATGTTGGGGGAGAAAGCCAATAAATTGCCAAACAGGTTATGGGAAGATTTAAAAAGAGAGACTGGCACTCTTGCACTCTGGTAACATTTGTGTGGTCCAGGTGCTGTTGCATAAAAAATGGTTGTCATTCACAAGACTACTTTTACTTTTATACTTTAAGTAAATTTCCATGCCTGTACTTTGTTACCCCTTAAAGAAGCCCTATGCAACAATTTTAGCAAAAATGACCTTAATTATGACCTTAAAAATGCAGGTTGAGAGTCGTTCTGATGGTTCTACAACACTTTTTGGGTCGTTTGGTGGGTGCTTCGTCTCCCCCTAGTGCTTCTCCGCGGAAAAAACGAATATGCAACTTTCTGGTCCCGGACCGAAGAAATCCGGATGTGACTCGGCGGAAGGACTCGAAAATGTAGTCAGATTGTAGTTTCTAAGAAGACTGCAAAACGGACTCCCAACTAGCCTTGGGTGAACTTCGTTTTTGTAATGTGATTTGATAGTCTCTTGAACAATGTGTTTGCTCGACCGTTTTATTGTGAGCCCTGTATGTGTTTAGCTTGGTTTCTTGATGGCTAGCTCGCTAGCTAGTGGGGGTTTAGTGTAGCAGTCACTTGCTACCGAAGCTGCAGGGGGAGCTATGTCGTGAAAAATGCGAGCCCAAATCAGGCGAAAACCCAGAAACAGCGAAGGAATAACCAGACTGGCATAGGGCTTCTTTAACTTCCAACAAAATTACGCCTCACTACAACGATGCCTAGTGGACAAACGACTACTTATCGCCAATACTGGAAATGCAGCCATGATGATGATGATGAATATTTGGCTTTCTTTTAATCCTACTGAATTTGTAATTATGTATTGGCCGTTCTAATACCGATAGTATGTTTTTTAGACCCCCCCATTGATGAAATTCTACGAAACGTGGCATACCCCCAGAGAATGCCAGGTCAATCATACACATAAAAGTTGGTGCAGTTCTGAACATCTTAACTGAAGATAGGGGCGATTAAAGCAGAATAATATTGCATTTTCATTTTTTACCGGGGTGCACCAACATACCATACCATAAAAGATTCTTCATCCTCAGTGCCACGGTTCAGGTAGTTATTTAGGAAAAACTGCTTTTTTTGCAGTTCGGGGGGCCCAGCACGGGGGGAGTGGCCCCCAGGGACGAAACAATTTTTTTCCGTAAAAGTCTAGTGGGTCTACATACCCACCAAATTTCATGTGCACCGGTGTTTCGGTGTCCCGGGTATCGTTGACCAAAAATTCAGGAAGTAGATGACGGGAAAAAAAAAAAAAAACTTTGACAATCATTATATGACCGCTTCGCTAGCGGCGGTCATAATTAAGTG
The DNA here is from genome assembly GCF_046254945.1 of Alosa pseudoharengus. Lineage (NCBI taxonomy): Eukaryota > Metazoa > Chordata > Actinopteri > Clupeiformes > Clupeidae > Alosa > Alosa pseudoharengus. The sequence continues at coordinate 43,681,208 of NW_027468774.1, forward strand.
TAAAGAGACATATCGTGGAGTTTATTTTTTCGTTTTGGCAAGTAGCCATATAATTAGCGGGATAATGTATAGAACGCCGGTCATTATGGGAAAACTAGATGTACCGCAGAGCGGTACAAAATATGACCGCCGCCCAGTCCAGCACATTTTTTCCACAAAAATAAATCACGCTGAAAGGCCTATATGATTCTAACTGTCTCACTAAATTGCATTACTCACACTCAATTCTCACTGGTATCTGCTAGACAACAAGTACCAAAACATGATTAGTTCATAGATTTCACATGTAAAATTCATTTTATACAATCCCACCCCGATCTTGCCTGTTCATAATTCTGAGAAATTCTTGAATTGTGTGCATGTGTGCGTGTACACGTTTATGTTTATGTGTGTGTGTGTGTGTGCGTGCTTGTGTGTTTGCCTGCGTATGTGTGTTTGTGCATGTGCATCTTGCCTGTTCATAATTCTGAGAAATTCTTGAATTGTGTGCATGTGTGCGTGTACACGTTTATGTTTATGTGTGTGTGTGTGTGTGTGCGTGCTTGCCTGCGTATGTGTGTTTGTGCATGTGCATGTATGCGTACATATGTCTACTGTGTGAGTATGTGTCATACGTATGATTACTGTGAATGTATGTGTGTGTGTGTGTATCTGTTTATGCACATGTGTGCACATGGAATGGGTTAACATGACCCCTGGAGGCAAACATATGGAAAAAATTGGTCATCCTAGGCCAGGGGTGGGCAACTAATTTCCCCAAGGGGCCACATGACAAACTGGGACTGTTGAGGAGGGCCGGACCCAAAATTCCGAACTCAAGTCTGAACTCAATTCTGTTCAATTCTATTCTGTTCTTATATGGTTTTGTTTACTAGTCGTAAGAACAGATGAAAATGTGAGGGAGACAAAGGAAAAACAGCAATATTTAATCTATGTCCAGTATTTAATCCTCATTCTCCAAAATGATTTTTTGACATTGACATTTTTTTCAGTTTTCAAAGACTGATACTTTGAAAACTACAATATCTATATAATTAGGCTAGGTCATTAAAATGTGAAGGAGTCAGTACAACCGATAGGCCTGTGCCACCATTTCATCAACACTCAGCAATACTGTATTTCATCATTAAATCATTACCATCATTAAATTAACTCTATGCAGAATTAGACTACGAAAATGTGGAGCAGACAATAGTAGGCTGTCATTAGTTAATCAACATGCACAAAGAAAACTATTTTAAAAATGTAGGCTATTTTTTTGCTTTAACTTTATGCACATAACTGTGATTGGTCAACTCGCTCTGTGTGTTGAGCCGGCTGCTTCAAGCAACCTGTGGGTAGTAGCATCATACTAGTTCGCTAACATAAGCTTTGCAAATAAACTCAGACATATTTTGGTTACAATTACGGGGTTATCCGATTGTAAACTGTCTATCTGCCAGTAACGTTTTGAAATGAACACTTCGTATCGCCAACAAGCAGCAGTAGGAGTTCCAGTCGTTCTAACAACCTTTGCGGTGGTGAGCGACGCAGACATAAGTGACACAAAACTTTGAAAGGTTTACGCCGACGTAAAGGCAACTGCATTGTGTCGACGCAGAAGCATAAATTCTGTTCACCAGCACATCAGTGAGGGTGTTTACGTCGTATGCATCCACGCACAAATGTATGGGCGTACAAATAGCAGTCGCTTTCAAAATAAAAACAACGATATTGATTTGCATGCATTATCTCTATGCTAGGCGCTTGACTATTGTTCTTTCACGGACCTTACGCGGGCCGGTCAGGGAAAGCCCACGGGCCGGATGTGGCCCGCGGGCCGTATGTTGCCCATGTATGGCCTACGGTTCTCAAGATATTCACAGAAAACTGTGTCTGCCCTACCCTCCTTTCGGGGGGTCCAGTACAGCGGGGGGGCTACAGATCAAACGAAAAACGACGGTTCCATGCTATCCATGTGGGGTTACATGCCCACCAAGTTTCGTGTACCCCGGTCTTTCAGTGTCCCGGGAATCCTTGTTGGTGTACGGTCACTAAATGTACACATAAATTATTTTATTGTAAGGCCCCCCATGAACGAAAGTTCACAAAACTTGGCATGCATTTGGAGGGTGTCATAATGATCCTACACTTTCAATTTCGTGCAGTTTTGACCATGTCAGCCAGAGATATTGTGATGAAAACACTTAATTTTTTGCTTTTTAATTTTTAACTAGGTGGCGCTATACATGAAATATGTAGTAATGGGATGGGTTGACATGCCCCCTTAAGACCAACATACAAAAAAAGGTGGACCTCCTAGGCCCTACGGTTCTCGAGATATTCACAGAAAACTGTCTCCGGCCACCTACAGGCCAGTTGGTGTATAGTAACATAAATGAATTTATTGTGTGGCCCCCCATCAACGGAATTCCACGAAACTTGGCGTGCATTCAGAGGGTGTCATAATGATCCTACACTTCCAATTTCGTGCAGTTTTGACTATGTTAGGTCACAGATACCTGCAATTACAACACCTCAGTTTAACTTTTTTGTGTTTAACTAGGTGGCGCTATACATGAAATGAGTGGTTATGGAATGGGTTGACATGGCCCCTTGAGATCAACATACAAAAAAAAATGGTCCTCCTAATAAACCTTACGGTTCTCGAGATATTCACAGAAAACTGTGTCTGCCCTACCCTCCTTTCGGGGGGTGCAGTCCAGCGGGGGGGCTACAGATCAAAACGAAAAACGATGGTTCCATGCTATCCATATGGGGTTACATGCCCACCAAGTTTCGCCTACCCCGGTCTTTCAGTGTCCCGGGAATCATTGACATTTGGACATGCGAAAAAGAAAGAAAAAAAAAAAAATCTGACTAAACCTATATGACCGCCGCTTCGCTGCGCGGCGGTCATAATAAGTCCCTTCAGGGCGAAACAAGACCCCTCCGCTGGCGCGTTGGGGTCCGGTACGCCCTGTCGGGACTTATTTTCCCAATAATGACTGGCGTTCTATACATTATCCCTTACATAAGACACTTATGTGTAAAGGCCACACACCCCCCCCCCCTCCCCCTATTGTGTTTGTAGCCTAGCTTGTGTTTAGTTGGGAAAACGTTATGAATTTTAGCCTGGGTGAACCTATAACGAACCAGTTAGCAAATGTGTAGCAAACAGATTACCAATCACATTTCACATGTCAAATAAAGCCGGCTGATATCTGCAGGGATTAAAGTGAAAAAAAATCGTTTGACTGAACTTTTTTCAGGCCATAAGTCATACGTTGTTCATATCTACCTATTAGAGATAGCACCCCTTTTGCGGTCGCGACCTATTGGTTTTTAATGTACAAAAACATGCAAACAGCAAAGTAAAGGGAGTATTCGCCTTATTCACACGGCGGCCATTGTTTAAACCAAAACGAGGCTACAGGGTACACTTACTATATAATTAATGCCACCTACAGGTGAATGCATAGAACATAACAATCCTATGGTTTGTGTACCCTGTAGCCTCGTTTTAGCCGCCAATGGCCGCCATGTGAATAAGGCGAATTGAGTGTTCTTGATTGAGATTGAGTTTTCCTGATGAACAAAAATATATTTTAGTACCATCCCTGACCATTGCTGATTAGCCATTGCTGTTCTTTTCTACTGCAGCAATATTGTAGAAAGGCTTTAACACACTCTTATTTAATTACTTCAGGCCAAAAGTGTTTAAAGGGGAGATTTTTTTCTTGTTAATATGCAATTCAACACCAAGTAAAATCTATAAAATCAAGTTTGCAAGACTTCCCATTTCCTCATCAAAGTAACGAATCATAACATTCTTGATATTGTTCATATTTCCATTTGTTGCCTCATCCGCATTTAATGAAAACATGGTAATTTTGAGTTTTACAGACAACTCAGTTTTCCAATGAGCAGTCTCTCAGTCTGTGTGTGCTCATGCAGGAGGTCTGCGCATTTGATAACGACAATCTGGAGACGGTGCTTTTGTCTTCAGCAACAGATTGTATAAGGTTGACAAGAGGTTGCGATATGGTGAGGGACAGGTCGTGTTGCGCTATGAAAGAACATGCGTAGCCTACTTTCTAAACGTAAAAACGGTCAGCCATAGATAAACGTAGCCTACCTCTGTCGTGGTGGCTAGTTGCACCAGGTAGGGAAGATGTCCTGAAGTGCACGAACGTTAACCTTATGGCGGTCTTCTGATTGGTGGCGTGCTAAAACGTTTTCCTATTGCATCCATAAACAATTTTCTTGCAGCGAACCGCGCAAAAGCAAACCCCTGGCACTTTAATTTCTTTACACCATGGCTTGTTAGTTCTCCCCCGTTTCCAACAGCTGCCCATCTCCATTTATTTTTTAACTTTTGACACCTGCCTTGCCTTCCTTTAGCAACAACGCAACCATGACAGCTAGTGCCTTGCCAAACAGACGCACACAAATCATGACGCTAATATGCGAGGTTCTGGTAGGCCTACTGGTTATGGTTTTGTGCAATACATTAATAATATTTTATAGCAAAGTTGACTATTTTAATTGTATGTTTATTTTTTGTCAACATACACTCACAACCTACTGTCGTTAAAAGTGAGGCCTAAGCAAAATAGGCTACAAGGCTGTCTGTGCGTCACAAACAGACCCCTTACTCAACAGTTCGCGATGATGACAGTGATTTTATTATTTTTTTATGCTAACACGCTCAGTCAAAACCTTCCGTCGCAAATTGTAAAAAACATTGTTGTACATATGTCATAACAGACGGGATAATAAATTGCATAGGCTACGGTTTATATTGCGTTGCTTTACACATAATGTTAGTTGCATTGATTAAAAACTCTAACAATAATAGTAGCCTACATCGGGTGGCATAGCAGGCTATCTGTTCAAGTCATAGGTGACACCCAAAATGAATGACCTCCCCAGACAAGAGTTTGCGATAGTAAGAAATTGTCTACATTGATGCACGGAAAGAACACAGCCTATGCTTCTTCTCCGAATTCGCACATAGAGCCCACAATATCATATCCAAAAAAGTTAAACGGATTGGCCAACCTCATCAGCTGTCTCTAATGTGTCACTATAATCCAACTTTTAGACCGTTATAGTCCTCCATACGTGTTCTTTTTTTTTTAAGCAAACGCCCGAGACAAATGTGTAGCTACAACATAAACAAAGCGAAACTCATGGCTGACGTAGGCTATCTTCTTGAGCGGTCACTGATTGAGACACAGAAAGTTCTCAAGAACATTAGGTCTTTAAACATTTACCATGACACACATTAATTCATCGGACCTAATATTTGTAGTTGTTTTAAGGAAAAGCAAAGGTGATAGTCCCCCCCCCCCCTATTTTTTTTCTCTCATCGGATCTGCATCGATCTCAAATATGACATTTCTAAAATCAAACTGACGGAAATCCGTCCTACGACGGAGAACTTTAATCCTTGTATCTGATGAAAAATGAAATCTATGACATTATGAAATATTTTATGTGCACAACTGAACATCGCACAACTGAAAAAACTGAAAGTTAACTAGGGTTGGGCACCGAAACACGGTTCTAATATGGCACCGGTGCCGACACAAACGGTAGTAACTGCATCGAATAACAACGTGGATTTCGGTGCCTCATTTCGGCGCTTAAATAGCGTTTTATTTATTTATTTATTTTATATGAGGCATCACTGCATGTCATGCGTCGTCTTGCTCTGATAGCAACACATCCAGATACAGTTAGCTAACATAAGTGGATGTAAACCAGGTGCACCACATAGGCGAGTGGACAGTGTTTGACAGCTTGCGTGAGCCCAAGTAGCTTACTTTAAAGCAGTGGTCCCCGAACTACGGCCCGCCACCTCATTTTGGGTGTCCCCCCAAAACATGTCCGTGGTATATAGCAACCGGCCCGCACGGGAGTACGACATCGTGAAACTATAACCTCCGCAATTTCCCCCATTCATTCTCTATGGCGAGTCTTAACAGTACACATGTACTACTCTTTTTGTCCACTGGTGGTTGTTTTGGCGCTGTTTCGCGTTTACCATCGAAAACGGAATGAAATGTAGGCCTATACCTGCAAACAATGTAAGAGGCCTATGCTGACTGCATCAGTGCTCAAAGTATTCTAAAAGTTTATCAATTAATTGTTAATAACTAACTAACTTAATAACTAACTAACTTCTATTCAAGTCATATTTCTGGGACTTATTCACTCGTTCAAATGTTCATCCAAATTCACAATTCACAAAGTTCTCATCAGGTGAGTGAAAGTTAGAATGGTGGTCATTCCAGATGTTTTTGCCAGCATTTCATAAAACTCTCATAGTTTGAGAACTTTAAATTATTTGTAGGATATTGCTTCTTCACAACTTGAGCTGTGTATGCAAAGACACAGAGTTCAGAGTTCACACATTTTAAATAAAATATACTTTTGGGACTCCCTGCTAATACTTTTGGGAATGTTAAAGTCTTTTTATTAGTATTATTTCATTTGAGCTACATTTTACATGGCATGATGGCAATATAAACACAGCTAACAATGGTATTAAATTGCAGTAGCATATGATTAAATGTAATGGAATATTCAACTAAGGTAGACTGTTGTTGTTCACAGCACTAAGCTATTTATGGTTACTGATATTCTCTGGCCCTCTCTTAGAGCCAGGCATAGTGAGCTGGCCCTCGGAAGAAAAGGTTTGGGGACCACTGCTTTAAAGCGATATCGCGAGCTCCTGTCAAAATCTAGCAGTGGGCCTAACTACACACAAGCAAAAGGCTATGAAACAACATCAACAGCAGCCTAATAGCCTACCTTACACAATGTCCTTGCTAATGCGCTAACTGGCATTTATTTGAAATGTTATCAGCAAAGTTGTAAAGTGAAAACTTTATTTCACGGTGTGTTCTAAACAACATGGCATGATATTAATCTTTCATGTACATGAGGCCCATATAGCATCACAATGAATATGAAGATCATGTTAAAAGTTAGCTGGCAAAAACATAAATATGTAGGTTACATACCTGATGTCACTGAGCTGTCAAAGAGGCTACGAAACCATCTCCGTAGCCTACGTTATCGCTAATTAAACTCAGCTGACTGGTGTTAGCGCATAGCCATAGTTGCTGTTAAAATGACTAGTCTAGCGCTGGGAATCTAAACACTTCAACACCGACATGTAGCCTGACATGTTCAAAACTATTGCGTGTTATCGGTTAAGACATGACATTTCTTGAAGCATTTGAATTAACACACTGAATTAACTGAGTCTCTGTTAGATTAGCTTGCTTGCAAATGCAGTTGTCCATGTTCTATGGCAAGCGGTTTTAACATACCTTATGGCAAACCGCCTACACTGGGTAAACTTGAAAGCAGAGCCTACTATTGTGTGTGCATGCATGGCAAGCTGTTGTAACATTTAAATATATTATTTGTAGGAGCAATGAGATATTGATAGTAAATTGAATATAACAGTTCAATTTCATGTTCAAATTGGTCTTATCAATAAAAAAAAGCAATTCATGCTTTAGACCATTTTAATTTAAAACATTTTTAAAACAAAGTACCGGTTCAGGCACCGTTTCAGCACCGGCACTGTTTTAAAAGTATCGATTTAGCACCGGTATCGGATAAAACCCAAACGATACCCAACCCTAAAGTTAACACAAAACAGCTGTCTTTATCACATCTCGGCTAAGCCTACTGGAGATAGTCCCAAAGTGGCCTATTGGTCTCTTTCTGGGCATTTTTCCCCGTTTTCCACGCAGTTGGACCATGCCCAGCCTTGAGCCATGATTTCACGAATGGCTTAGGGTTGAACTGGATCAGGGGAGGCGCATTGATGCTCAGAAAAAGAAGCGCATTTAAGCTGCGCTCCCTTAAACGATTTCTGGCTTTGTCATCAATGTCATTAGGCGCAGAGAATCTTGTCTCGCATTCTGCCAAAGTAGGTAAAAACGTGTTGCCTGCGATGACGAGTTTCTTCAGGCAGGACCCTTCCCTTGCCCCTTGCATTTAGTCTATGAATACATTTCTGTAACAATTTTCTAATATCTAATTCTAATTAAATTATACAATAACTATAACTTTTTCCACTGCTGCTAATTGCTCAATCGCTAACAACGCTCTAGCAAAATGAATAACAACTCGATTCAGAGGAGGGTGAAATCGGACAGGACAGGGGGCTATTATGCGACGCAGTGCCCCTGCAGTCTGGGGGGGAAATACACATTACAACCAACGGGGAAAATGTAGATTATCATAGTTACGGGTTAGCAACTTGACAATGAATGAGTGGGCCCCCTCTGACAGTGATTTCGAGCAGAACTAGTAGTGCCCTGGCCAGAACTAAGGGGGCGGGGCACTACCGGGCCCTATGGTAATTCGAACAGACAATAAGCTGACCTGTATTGCATATGATCAGCAGATCTGGAACATGTCAGTAACACAGACTATCATCAGAGCCCGTTTACGGAGAGCTGGATCACTCCCTATTAACTCCATTGTACGTGCAATCTGTTGTAGTTCCGCTAGGGGCGATCACGAATAAGTGCAAAAACAATAGGGGTCTATGGAGCTAGACGGCTAAATGTGTCTCTTTCACCTGGTTGTTGTTGAAAAATCGAAGATTTGATTGTGGTTTCTGCAAGCTTAATATGGATTATAGGTCAAAAGTTGAATGAACATGAATGATTTCTTACAGGTTGGGTTGTTGTTGCCCACAACACACTAGCTTTCTGCTAATGAATGACGTCATTGACGCATTTGAAAGGCTTTTTAGATCAATAAGTGACTCAAAAAATATAAATCTCAGCGGTCTGTATTTTCTCTGCCCCCTCTTTCGCATGCAACAACTTAAATTTCTAGGCAAAAAATTATATCCAGAGAAAAGTGGATTTGAGGGGTATAGATCCATAGACCTCCATTCATTCTGCACTTATTCGTGAGCAGGGCTTAAAAACGAAATTATTTTTCAAACGTTCCGTTCCGAACGGTTCAGGTAGGCCTATGTTTAACGTTTTCGTTCTTGCATGCGTTCCGCCACCAACATATCGGTCCTGAACCGGTTCGGAACGCAAAATATCGTTCGTTCTTAAAGTTCCGGCAGTGTTTGGCGGGCCTATTTTGTGGACTTTACCTTAGAATAGACGTTCTCATTATTTCCCCTTGATTTAGCCTATACCGTAGTTATGCCCAAAAATAATAAATCACAGGCGGCATCCAAAAACATTCAGATGGGCTATCCATCCCATAGCCTACAGACTTACTGTAGGCCTAACCTGCCTATGCCTATAAATAATTTCTTATCAAAAATATTTCTGGATACGTGCTAAACTCCTTACCTGGTTGTAGCCTAAGTTTTATCCAAATGGAGATCTTCAAAGGCTTACGCTATAATTCCAACCCTGTTTATAAACAAACCTGTCTGTTGCTGACAAGGCCTATCTCAAATTTCCTGTTTAACTCTTCTACATAGAATAGGCTATAATTGCGCCAGTGTTCTGCGTGAACGAGTTCAAAAGAACGCGTTCATTGAACATCTAATGTTCTTGTGCAGTGTGTTGAAACTCTGACTTAACATCAAGTTAAACCGTTGCCAATGAAGAGAGAGTCCGTGGTAAGATTGAGCATTTACTGACGTGTTTTCTCATTCAAAGACATACGGTGAAAACTGTGAACAAGTACAAAATACAAAACATTCAGTGTGTATTCTTACAACAATGTAGCACAACTTTGTTGCTTTAAACAATGTATCTTTCTCCGGTAAGCACGGCATAAAACGTTACATTGTTAGCAGTAACTATGGTAACCAATAATATTGCTATGCAGACTACGATAGCAAAATCGCTGCTAAGATTAATTAGTAACGTTGATTTAATTATATATCATAGTGTTGAGATCGTACAACATACACATACAACAATAAACTTACGGCATTGCCTCTAAGAACTTGCACAGTAGCTTTATCAAGATTGTGTCTCTTGGCTGTCTGTCTGTCTGTCAACCAGGTTCGGTTTATCAACGAGTATTGACTTTAGAACGTCTTTGTCAGAAGACGTGGCTATCAACAAGGAGTCTTCACGTTCAAATGTCAACAAACGGATTAAAATAATGCAACTGCAACACAGTTGTCAGCCTCTTTATAATAATTAAAGATAATTAAAAATAATTGTTATTAAATTATTTTCGTTTCAAATAATAATTTAATAAAGGAATTAACTATTAAAAATAAATAGAAAGATAAATGCCTTAAGGGCAACACACTCCCCGTCTGGCCTCTGTGAGGCCACAATTAACTTGCAGAAGTCCGGGGCATTAGTGACAAGGTCAGTCTTTGGGTAGAAGGAGGACAGTTTCTGCAATTGGACGAAGAAAGGTTTTGAAGTTTCCTTGTTCAGTTGTCTTTACTTCAACTTTTCGTACATGTCCATCTTTTCCGGGGTATGTAGCACTGACCGTGGCCATGGGCCAGTTGTTGCGGGTGGTCTGCTTATCTCTGAGCAGAACAAGATCGCCAACTTGAAGGTTTCTTCGAGACACTGTCCACTTTTGTCTTTGTTGTAAGGAGGGTAAGTATTCACGCCTCCAGCGGGACCAGAATTGGTTAGCAAGAGCTTGAACTTGTCTCCATTGCTTTGTGTACAGGTCTTGGTCTGAAAAGTCTCCAGGTGGAGGTGGAGCTCCTGTCTTTTGAGTAAGCAGAATGGATGGTGAAAGTATGAAAGGGTTTTCTGGGTCCATAGATACAGGTAGAAGTGGTCGTGCGTTCATGATGGCTGTGACCTCCGCCATCAGAGTACAAAGCACTTCGTGTGTTAGCCTAGTGTTCTGCTTAAGAAACATTGAATCTAGAATTCTTTTGGCGATGCCAATCATGCGTTCCCAAGAGCCTCCCATATGAGAGGCATGAGGTGGGATGAATTCCCAAATGCATCCTTGATCACTGAGGTACTTCTGCACTGTTTTGTCCATTCCAAGAGCCTTGCACGCTCCAATAAAGTTGCCGCAATCAGAATGGAGCTGTTTAGCAGGGCCTCTGAGAGCAAAGAAGCGGCGGAGAGCGTTTATACAGCTGGATTTGTCCATAGACTCCGTTATCTCAATGTGTACAGCTCTTGTACTCATACAACTGAACATAATGGCCCATCGTTTGTTCTCTGCCTGTCCTCCTCTGGTGCGTCTGGTTGTGACTATCCAGGGACCAAACACATCAAGGCCCACATAAGTGAAAGGAGGGCAGGTTTTGAGGCGTTCCGGAGGCAGATCTGCCATGCGTTGTTCTCCCAGCTTCCCACGTAGTTTGCGACAGGTTACACATTTGTGGAGTACTGAATTGATTAGCGTCTTGCCGCCCATGATCCACAGACCTGCTGATCTGATTGCTCCCTCTGTCAGGTGACGCCCTTGGTGTTTTGATGCGTAAGCAGTAGGGAGATGTGACTGTCTTTAGGCAGAACAATTGGGTTCTTTTCTGCAGCAGGAAGTTGAGAGTGATTGAGTCTGCCTCCAACGCAAATTAAATCATCCTCCAAGATTGGGTTGAGTTTCTGCAAGGGGCTGTTTTTAGGGATTGCTTTGTTGCTATGGAGAGCTAACAGTTCTCTTACGAAAGATGTCCTTTGTGTTGTCTTAAAAATGATGTTCCTTGCTTGAGATATTTCGTCTGGAGTACGTGATAAGTTACATTTGTGCCAGCCTTTGCATGTGTTGTTTTCATTTGAATGTTTGTAGGATCTTGCCACATGGATGAGGTATGCCACTCCATTCAATAGGGAGTTAAAAGTGGAGAAGCGTTGGAAGCGGTCAGGGGTGAGAATTGCTTTTGTTAAATAGGTTGTACACGTTTGCACCTGTGCTCGGACAGCTCAAATGTTTCACTCACTTGGATTTTCTCTGCAGGTGGTTGGCAGAGGAAGGAAGGTCCAGTGAACCAAGAGGTCTCCTCCAGTTGTGATGGGGGTAAAGATCTTGAAGCGTGGTCTGCAGGATTTTCATCTGTGTGTACATAGTTCCACTGTTCGAGCTTTGTGGACTGACCGATGCGTTGAACTCTGTTGTGGACGTACACATAGAAACGCTTTGATTCATTATAAATATAGCCAAGCACTACTTTACTGTCTGTGTAGAACGTGGTCTTTTTCAGTGGTAGGTCCAGTTCGTCTTGAATGAAGTCGGCCATCTCTACTGCTAGGACAGCAGCACACAGTTCAAGTCTTGGAATTGTAGGTGCAGACTGGGGTGCAAGCTTTGCCTTACCCATAACAAAACCTACTTCGACTCTTCCATCTTTTTGAACTGCCTTTAGATATGCTACGGCTCCAATAGCCTTTGTTGATGCATCAGAAATCACACACAATTCAGTGTACACTGCCTTTGTGAGTGAAGTCGTTGTATACGTACGTTGAACATGAAGCTGTTTCAGGTCTTTCAATGAACTTCTCCAAGCTTCCCATCTGCTTAATTTGTCTTCTGGGATGGGTGTGTCCCAGTCAGACGTTTCAGAAGTTAGTTCCCTCAGGAGGGCTCTCCCTTGAATTGTGACAGGTGCTAGCAAACCCAGAGGATCAAAGACACTGTTGACAGTGGAGAGAACTCCGCGGCGGGTGAAAGGTTTTGATGTGGTTGACACAGAGTAAGTGAATGTGTCAGTTATGATCTCCCAGAGCAGGCCTAAACTCCGCTGTGTGGGTGCAGTGTCTCCACTCAGGTCTAGGTCCTTGGTTACTGAAGCACAATCTTCAGGTGAGAAGGCCTTTGTGACTGTCTCACAGTTTGAGGCAAACTTGTGTAAATGGAGGTTTGACTTTGCGAGCGAAGCTTGTGTTCGTCGCAGCAGGTCGACTGCCTCAGCTTCAGATGGGACAGATATCAAACCATCATCAACATAGAAGTGCCTCTCCACGAAGTTGACTGTATCTGCACCATACTCCTGTGCACCTTTTCTGATGGCTCTTCGCAGCCCATAGGTAGCCACAGCTGGAGATGGGCTATTGCCAAAGACGTGGACCTTCATCCGGTACTCAATGATTTCCTTGTTAATGTCATTGTCCTTGTACCATAAGAAGCGAAGAAAGTTACGGTGGTCTTCGCGCACCAAAAAACAATGAAACATCTGTTGGATGTCTGCCATAATTGCTACCTTCTCTTTCCGGAAGCGTAGGAGGACGCCAAGGAGGGAGTTATTCAGGTCGGGGCCTGTGAGGAGTACGTCATGGAGAGAGACACCAGAATATTTAGCACTAGAATCAAAGACTACCCTGATCTGGTTGGGTTTCTTTGGGTGGTAGACTCCAAACGTAGGGAGATACCACCATTCTTCCTCTTTTTTCAGTAATGGTGCTACCTCTGCGTGTTTGTTAGTGAAAATCTTCTCCATGAAAGCAACCATATGTCGTCGTGCGGCGCCACCAACCCGACATGCCTGTCTACACCCTGAGGCCAGAAGGGAAACCTGGCCCAGAGCGGGTATTACACCGAAACGCCCTACGGCCTTGCCCCCAGTACCCGGCGGGGAGGGTGGAAACCGAGGAGCCACGGGCCATGCCCCCTGCACCACAGGCCAGGTGGGCTTGGGTGCCGGTAGTACCATCTGGTGGGGACGACCAGGGACCGGGGCCCCGGTGCTCTCAGAGGACCACCCAAGGACTGCCTCCAGAGAGGTATGGGGACTGGGCAAGCTAAATACTGGTTCTCGGGACTAGAACCCTTTTAGTGGGGGTGTGTGTCACAGGGTGACTAGGTGGGGAACAAGTTACTGGGGATTTAGTTCTCTATGGGAAAGCTAAGGGTGTGACACCAAGATGGCGGCCCCCGAACCATTCATTGTTTACTAATGAGCCACAGGTGTGTTAGCTCAGTGGTGGTGGTGGTGATTGGTGCACTGTTTGTGGGATTAGCCTCTTAAGCACTTCATACAGGACCATAGAGAGAGGAGGCCGCAGACGAAGACGTGCTCCGCGGAAATGGATTGAAGCCAGGGATCCTGGATGCCGGCGAGCTGGATCGACTGATCGCTGCTGTTGTGTTGACGTTAACGACTGGGCTATCTGCGTGAACGGATACTAGAGGGGTGGAATCGTCCGCCCCTCCATGAGCTAAGTGAACTCTCTAAAGCCTGGTTGTTACCGTGTAGCTCGTGCTATAACCGAGTGGTGCCCGACGTCTTATAGGCTCTGGCCATTTGCATTTCTCCCTCTTCCAGAGGACCTAGCGTCTACGTGCATACCGACGAGATCCCCGGGAGGTTTCCGGTAGCCTATACACTGCTCTGTGGACCAGGAGAGGGGTGAGGACGCTCACCCCTCACTAAGTTAAGTGACTCTTCTATAGCCTACTCCGGCTCACTGGCTCCGAAGCACTCTCTCGCTCTTCCTGCTGATCCCTCCCCTCGATAGTAGACCTACTGCCTAGGCTAACGACTGGACTGTCCTTGTTTAAATCCTCCCGCTGTCATTCTAGCCCAGTAGCGTCATAGTAGTGTGTCGTGTGGACTTGCTGTGCATTGTAGCTTCAATAGTGTGCTGTGTAAACATGTGGTGAGCCCGATAGCTTTAATAGTGTGCTGTGTAAACATGTGGTGAGCCCTCTAGCTCCAATGGTGTGCTGTGTAAACCTGTGGCGAGCTCTATAGCCTTAATAGTGTGCAGTGTAAACGTCTGATGGGCCCTATGACTTTAATGGTGTGTTGTGTAAATGTGTGACGAGCCTATAGCTTGAATAGTGTGCTGTGTAAATTTGCTGTGGGTTGAGGTAAGACAAAGAAATCATTCTCTGTCTGTATGTTTGCTACTGCATAACTTGTACTAGGCTCACTGCCCCTTAATAAGCTTACTGAGAATTTGGGGTTGTGACAAGTGGGGGTGTACTGTAAAAGGGCTGAATCGCTGTGCCCCTCCTTTCCTGTCGCACAGAAACCAACTCCAGTCGGAGCCCCGGGCCGTGACCGGGCCAGTAACATCTACCCGGGCCTCGAGGTTGCTGACATCACAACTGGAGGTGGCTCTACCTCGAGCGTGGGCGGGTGCAGCTTGGACTGAGCATTGGACTACTGTTTTAATATACTTTTTCCTATTGCATTGCCCTTTTAACTCATGTATTAATAAATTATATATTTTTATACTGTATCCACGTATCCCCGGTTCATTGAAGGGCAAAGTGTACTCCCCTGGGTTCTGGCGGGGGGGGAAGAAACATTTATTAGTGACCCCTGGTGGTGACACAATGTACTGTTCCTGCATTTCAGGTTTCCTTCTCAGGGTTCGTTGCAGGGATGCAAACCGGTTGGCTACCTGCCCTTTGTTGTTCGGCAGACGTTGATGTGATTCTCTGAATGGTAGAGGGGCAACCCAACTGTTGGCATCGTCTCTGTAAACATTTGTGTCCATTATCTTTAAAAAGATAATGTCTTCCACTGATGGAGCAGGTTTGTTGTCATTCTCAGTTTGGTTGAACACTGTAAGTCCCATCATTTTTTCAGTTGCGCTGCTAGGCTTGTTAAAGCTGGGTTGCATCTCCTGCACATGCATGAAGCTTGTGCAAGGTGGAAAAATTGAATGGCGACCACTGTTCAGCACGTTGGTCTTGAATGCATTAACACATTGCATTGACGGCTTATGTGCATTACCCAGACACACCTCTCCTATAACTACCCAACCGAGGTCCAAGCGCTGAGCAAAGGGAGCGTTGTGTGGTCCATTGACCTGCTGCCTAACCTTGTGTGCTCTAAGGACATCTCTTCCGAGTAGCAGGAGTATTTCTGCGTTTGAATCCAGTTCTGGGATGTGCTTTGCAATGTGATGAAGATGAGGCTGGTGTAGAACTGCACTAGGTGTTGGAATCTCAGACCGATTGTTTGGGATCTCTTTACACTCGATAAGTGGAGGGAGAGACATAAGAACTTTGCCATCCAGTGACTCGATCTGGAATCCCTCTGCTTTCCTTCCAGATGTCTCTATGGTGCCAGAGCATGTTCTGAGATGGTAGGAAAATGGCTTGCTATCTACATTGAACAGCTCAAAAAACTCTGGTCTGGCTAATGAGCGATTACTCTGATCATCCAGGATTACATAGGCTTTTATGGCAATGTCTTTAGCACCCTTGGGATATACCTTTGCAAGGCAAATCTTTGAGCATGTACGGTTCCACTGACCTGTCCCGCAAACTTCTGTGCAGCTTGTTTCGATGACAGCAGTGTTGGGGTGATGATCTCCCTCCCCGCCGTCCTCTTGTGACGGTGAAGGAGCCTTGACCACAGGACGTGATGGGCCGGGATGCATGACTGCATCATGAAAGGTGCTACCGCATTCAGAACATTTAATAAAAGAGTTGCAATCTTTGGCCAGATGAGAAGATGACGAACAGCATCTGAAACATATTCCTTTTTCTTTGAGGAAGGCCTTTCTGTCGTCAAGGTGTTTGTTTCTGAATGTTCTGCATTTTTTGAGAGGATGGGGTTTGTTGTGTAATGGGCATGTCTTGTTAGGATCGATGTTGGTGGTAGACACATCTGTTTTGTGTACTGAGATAGGTTTGTTGGTGTTAAAGTTCTTCGCTATGGATTTTTCTGGTTTGATGGGTGTTATGATACCGGCTTGGAATATGAAGCTGGGGTCGTTTCGCTTCTTAGCCTCACAGCACACAAAGTTGCAAAAATATTCAAAGGGGGGAAAGCGACCCTGGTTCTTTTCTTTGTACCATGACCCAGATGACACCCACTTTTCCTGAAGCCCGAATGGAAGCTTGTCTACAATTGGTTCAATTCCACGTGAAGTATCCAGGTATGACAAGCCAGTAAGATAGCCATCTTCTTTGGCACCTTGTACCTCTGTAAGCAAGTCTCCAAGCTCCCGTAATTTGATGTGGTCTTTGGCTGGAATTTTAGGAAAGCTGTCCAATCGCTGAAATAGTGACCTCTCAAGGATTTCAGGTGCGGCGTAACACTCACTCAGTCTCTCCCATGCTTTGTGTAAAGCCAGCTTGGGACTGCCAGCATGCACTGAGCGTATGCGCTTCACATGTTCGCTGGATTCCCTTCCCAGCCATTTCGTCATAAGATCCAGTTCTTGGGTTGCTGTAAGGTGAACTTCACCAGCTGCATTAGTGAATGAGGAACACCATGCACGGAAATGTTCTGGCTTATCATCAAATTGATACAGTCCGGAGCTAACCAGGTCTCGCCGTGCCAAGTACTGTGCTAATGGCTCCACCAGCGACGGCATGCTGAATGCAGGGATACACTGGGGAACATATGGTTGAGAATGCACATTTGTAGAGAGACTGACATTAGGATTCATCTCATCTCTAGTCAAATCAGGTGATTTTGAACGAGTATGATTAGTTGTTTCAAACTTTAGGTTGTTGTGTTGGAATTGAGGAATGTCAGAATTGTCATGTTGTCCTACATGAGGTGGAGAAGCGACAGGTAAAACTGCTGATGGGCTAGGGACATTCCAAAGGCCAATTTGAGATTGAACATATTCATTGATGCGTTCACATTTTACTTTGGCTGATTCACATTCTTCATTTACATTTAGAACTTCCTCAGCATTTTCCAGTACTTCTGCCTCCGCTGCAGTTGCAGCAGCTTCTCTTTGTAATGTTAACATTTCCAACTCTGAGTCTATTCTTACAGTTTCCAACTGATTTTGAGCATCTCTGGTGATCCTTTCTGCTTCTCTAGCAGCCTTTTCCATTTTCAATTTAGCCTCTTCGCTAGCAAATGCTGCTCTTACCTTGGCAGCTTCAGCTTTGGCTCCTTGCTGATGATGTTGATGTTTTGCTGCTCCTGGATACAGACGACTTGCCACTTGTTGACATCTTGGCTACTCGAAGTCTTGAAATTGCCTTTTCACTTTAATGTTCTTGTGCAGTGTGTTGAAACTCTGACTTAACATCAAGTTAAACCGTTGCCAATGAAGAGAGAGTCCGTGGTAAGATTGAGCATTTACTGACGTGTTTTCTCATTCAAAGACATACGGTGAAAACTGTGAACAAGTACAAAATACAAAACATTCAGTGTGTATTCTTACAACAATGTAGCACAACTTTGTTGCTTTAAACAATGTATCTTTCTCCGGTAAGCACGGCATAAAACGTTACATTGTTAGCAGTAACTATGGTAACCAATAACATTGCTATGCAGACTACGATAGCAAAATCGCTGCTAAGATTAATTAGTAACGTTGATTTAATTATATATCATAGTGTTGAGATCGTACAACATACACATACAACAATAAACTTACGGCATTGCCTCTAAGAACTTGCACAGTAGCTTTATCAAGATTGTGTCTCTTGGCTGTCTGTCTGTCTGTCAACCAGGTTCGGTTTATCAACGAGTATTGACTTTAGAACGTCTTTGTCAGAAGACGTGGCTATCAACAAGGAGTCTTCACGTTCAAATGTCAACAAACAAATTAA
Source organism: Alosa pseudoharengus (assembly GCF_046254945.1). Taxonomy (NCBI): domain Eukaryota; kingdom Metazoa; phylum Chordata; class Actinopteri; order Clupeiformes; family Clupeidae; genus Alosa; species Alosa pseudoharengus. The sequence goes on from NW_027468774.1 coordinate 43,699,616, forward strand.
AATAATGCAACTGCAACACAGTTGTCAGCCTCTTTATAATAATTAAAGATAATTAAAAATAATTGTTATTAAATTATTTTCGTTTCAAATAATAATTTAATAAAGGAATTAACTATTAAAAATAAATAGAAAGATAAATGCCTTAAGGGCAACACAAACACGCTCATTTTTTCGTGAACGTTGAACTGAACGCAACACATTTTTTAATAAAGAACTTGAACGTGAATTAGTTCACATTATGTGTCATGAACGGCAGACATCACTGTAAATGACCGTTGGAATTTGTTTTCCATTGAAAACTGAGTGACATCTGTTTTCTGTTTTGAAACGCAACGAGAGAAAGTTCCTCCCTCCTGTATTCTCGCTGGTGCCGCTTAAATCATGTATCACCAGACAGAAATGGTTTTGACATTGTGTGCGCAATGCATTGCGGGCAACGTAGTGTCCGGCTGAGAATAGTTGAATAGCATACTGGCTTCCGCACAACGTTACCCGTGATGAATTGCAGCAGAGCGGGGTAGGCATAGCAACGCCGCGTAGCAGGCAACGACGAGAGCGCGGAGGGCTGGAGGAGCGAGAGAGAGAGACAGACCAATGACGAGAGTGAGAGAAAGCGCTGCAATTAAAAAACAAATGGCTAGTGGAAGTGATGGCACGGAGACTGGTCTACCTTGTCTGTACTGCTGCAAGTTTCATCACCTGGTAAGAAACCCACAATTGCAGTGTCATGAGCAAATGTCTACAATGAACAGCTTCAAAGAACGTATAGTGATTTCTAGCTCAAGGTGTGTGAAAAAAAGTATTTATTTGAATATCTCACGAAAAAAGTCAAATGAACTGAACTTTGAACTAGTTCAGAATTAAAATTGTGAACTTTGAACGTGAACTGTTTGAACACTTTGAGCATGTATGAACTGAACTTGAACTAGTGAACTGGCACAACACTGAATTGCGCAAACATTTCAAATCCCGACTTTAAAGGAGAATTCCGGTGTGATATTGACCTAAAGTGTGTTGAAACATGATACCGAGTGTGAACGTATGTCTCATAGCCCATCTCGGCTTGTCCCCTGCACTCCAAAATCTGGCGCTAGTTAGCCGATGCTACCAACAGCTTTTTCAATAGTGGTGCTTCGGCATCGGGCTAGCCATGCAAATAAATCACTGTTTTACACCGTTTATGAGGCTCAATTTATCTCCACACTTCATTGGTAGACTACCGAAGGCCCAGACATTTAAAACGAGACATTGAGGTCTTTGAAAAAGCACTGGTAGTTTACTTACAAGACGATTTATACAGACAGTATCTTCACGAAGTTTGATATGATAAGGGATCAGATTCCAAAAATAATTCCGTGCATGGATTCCAGTTGCTGCTACTGGAAGAAACTGGAATCCATGCATTTCCACTGAATTATTTTTGGAATCTGATCCCTTATCATACCTGTTCATTCTTACTCGTCGCTCGACTTATCGTGACTAAATTCAAGATGGCTGCAAACGCTAAACTTCGTGAAGATACTGTCTGTATAAATCGTCTTGTAAGTAAACTACCAGTGCTTTTTCAAAGTTCTCAATGTCTCGTTTTAAATGTCAGGGCCTACGATAGTCTACCAATGAAGTGTGGAGATACAGCCACGACAACTCCACTTGGTCGCTCACACAAAAGTCAATCAAACTTTAGATATCAAACAAAAAGAACGTTTCCGTTTACACATACATCTCTCACTCTTTCATTCACTAAAAGCGAAAGTTACTTTAAATCCACTCACCGTGGCAACCTGAGATAGTACCTCCACAAAACAGTAACTTTACTAACTTACGCGTTCGCTTGCGTGCAGCCTAAGATCACCACGAAATGTGCTACACCAATAACCACGAACGTTGATTAATAGATACAGAAGATACACAAGTTCATTACAAGCGACACAGCGCTACAAAATAACCTAGCGAACGCCACAAACTTGCTGACACACAGAAAGAGAAAAAGCACTTACCAACACGCAAACACAGACGAAAATACACATCCAGGTGAAACCACCAGCTGGTCGCCGATATCCCACTGTGCGTAAAACAGTCGTCTGGAATTCTGAATATCCCCAAAACAAGCTATCTGGCCTAGCTAATCTTCCAGGGCCTGCCGGCCTCGGGGCGACTGGTTAACGCATTAACTCGCTACAGTAAACTGTACGAAGCGTGCCCCCGACAGGAGTAGGTAACTCCCGACCAGGATTACCCCTTAAAGGAAAAAATAACCCCAAAAGAACAAAATAACAAAAAGTGCTCTGACGGAAAGGCAAAGCCCAGCTAGAACACTCTTCCTTACCAGAGACTAGAGTTAATTCGCTTGACAACCAAAAGACGTTCCCACCTGGATGCAGTAAGTCTGTGATCCCGTTTCTACCAATCAACCAATTAAGGTTTCGCGGACTAGTAACCCCAATTTATGTTACGGCCAGCTCGTTCACAGACTGCAACATAAAGGGAGACGACAAATGTTTAATCAAAAGATAATTTATTGAAAATAGAGCAAAATTATAAGCAACGAATGTCTAGGGGAATAAAATGTGGTATGTAATGCTGTGCCTGCGTGGATGCAATGAATGTGTCAGTATGTCAGAAAATTGAGAGAACAAGAGAGAAAGAGAGTTAGTGAGATAAGGGGGAGAGAAAAGGGAGAAATGAAGCAATGTGCCTGTGTCGAAAGGAAATCAAGAAAAGAGCCAAAGAGTGCCTACAGAGAGAGAGAGAGAGACCCTTTTGTAGCCCCACCTCCAGATACAGGTGCACCTCATAATGCAACTAGCCTAACCAGGCCCAGCCCTGCCCGTGCACTGACAGGCCAGGTCCTGAAGGGGGCACAGGGGGTCGTAACAAAGTATATAATACAAAAACACAACTAAGCAGTAAGGACAGTAGAAGATAAAGAATATGCTAAATATACTAAAATACAAATTATACTAACACTTAATACAATATGTAAAAATATACTAAAATACAAATTACAAAAATACAAATTATACTAACACTTAATCTAAATCAATTCTAAAAACAGTATCCACATAGTGGTGATTAATAAATCAGAGGCGCTTGCAATGACTGAGGCAGGGACTGAGCCTGTGATTCTCTGTATGCTAAGGTGCTCTAAGGTGCTCTGTGTGAATGAGTGTCATGGTGGTAGTGCAATGGTGATAGTGGTCATGGTGATAGTACAAATGAGTAAGTCAACAGTGCAACAATGCGGAAATAAAGTAAAGTAAAGTCTATATATCTATATATTTAACTATTTAAGAAAAATAAAAAGTGTGGCCACAGTTCTGCTGTGGCATGGAGGGGAGGGGTTATGCATATGTGCTAATGTGCTAATATAGCACGCAAACAGTGAGGCATAAAGACAGTGGTACAAGTGGCTAGTGGACAGACAGTACCAAACATGGAGGGGGTGAAGAGGCAGACAGACTATGCAGAGAGGTCTATCTCTCCTCTTCCCTTAAAGGAACACGCCACCCAAAATCAGTAGTGATATATGTTCTTACCGTAACTTTCACGAGTTGAGTCGTACCTCTCCCGCGTCGGTAGGTGCACTCAAACGCTCTGTCGCGCGGCACGAATGTGTTAGCATGTTGCTATGCTAACGGGCTCTGCCGTGGCCATAGAGAGAGGCACATAGCAGTATTCAAACACCTCCACGTTTTACCTACTTAAATACAGTTGCACGAGTAGTTGATGAAAAATGTTAGGGCACACAACATGAAACGTGACGATTTTCCAAGGGAATAAACATGAGAACTACAATGTGTGGCGCAATAGCACTTGGGAGTACTTCGACCTAGCGTGGTAATATTATTAACACCTAATTGTAGATCCTATCCACCACAGAGTTTAGAATCCATGCTGGATCGACCCTCAGCCTCTCCCTCCCCTCTGAGCGAGAGAGGCACACACACTAGAGATGCGCTGATGGGCTATTATTTCAACCATAACTGCATAGCAAAACTTATCATCCATCAGCCATCCATCAGCACCAAAGTTTGTTGACCAATTTTCAAAACGGCACCTGCCCACCATCCGCTGGTTGTTTTAATGTAGGCTATATGGGTGATGCAGCGCTGCTGACGTGAGGCTAGAAAGCCCTTGCCTGTTCTAGAAAGACTGATCTAATGCAGCAAATATATTAAAAGGCAAAAGTCGTACATTGGCTAGGCCTATCCCCAGAATATCAGCAGCAAACTCATTCTCTGTCGCGCAAAAGTCTCCAAATAAAACGCACATCGGCCTGTTGCCTATTCTGCCAGCTTGTGACAATATATCGTCCAAAATGCTTGATTGCATTGCATTCTCCACATTTTTAGCTAAAATTTCATGTACCACATCAGCATTTTTGTTCAGTGAATCTTTTGTAAATTACTTTACAATTACCGTCGGGCCCTTGTCAGCAGACTTCGGCTTGCCTCTTGCCACTATTCACTCCTTGTCTTCCGATGTCATTTCTGAGTCATCTACAGATGTTTACACACATTCACCTCCCTAAATAGAACCAACTTGACGTTGACTTCAACCTGTGTTATATCCTAGATGAGACTGCCTGGGTTATTTTGTTTAGATATTAGCCTATATATAAAACACATAATTGTAGCCTACCATTCAGGGAATAGGCATTTAAAAGAGAGACAGAGAGTGATATGACTAAGAAATGACATCGGGCGATGGCAGTGCGAGATGTTCAGAACGTAAGAGCTAAAACTTCTACAAACTCACTAACATCCACAGCGGAAAAAGAAGGTAAGAAAAATAGTCGGAAAACTTAGATGTGTAAGGCAAGCAAGCAAGTTTGGCGGTTGTTACTAAAAATGTGAACATGCACGTTGCATTGTTGTGCGGTGGACTTTCAGAATGAATGGAGTCGGAGTTTCTTTAATATCGAGGCGTCATATTTGTCCGATGGCCTGCTATAAAATGAATTGCGATGTCTGTCTGAAAAAGACGCGCTCGTGCAGTCAAAATGAATGGAGTCTTCAGAACAGGCTTGTCAGTCAACCTGACATAACAGTGTGTAAGCATTTTGGACGATATATTGTCACAAGCTGGCAGAATAGGCAACAGGCCGATGTGCGTTTTATTTGGAGACTGTCTTGCGCGACAGAGAATGAGTTTGCTGCTGATATTCTGGGGATAGGCCTAGCCAATGTACGACTTTTGCCTTTTAATATATTTGCTGCATTAGATCAGTCTTTCTAGAACAGGCAAGGGCTTTCTAGCCTCACGTCAGCCACGCTAAACATTCGGCTAAACATTCGGACCATGGTGTTGGCTCAGATTCTGTGCCTTTAGAGGACACCTTTGCTATACCTGAGGTTGTGAGCAGTAGTAGTTCATCACTCTCACCTCTAGGGGCACCAGAGATTGAAAATGCTAACTCTGCTAGCTCCATTGAGGGTAACGAAAATTTGGTTATGGAGATTGAGTCTGTTAATGTAGTTCCTCCTGTGGAAATGAGGAAGGATGAGTCATTGTTCATCATTTCAGACTCTAAATTTGATATTGTCAGGAGGCTATTTACCATGCAAGTGTTTTTCTTGTTGCAGCTCCTGTACTGCTGCGTTCAAATGTTGACTATTCCTTTGGTGTTGCTGTTGGTGCCAGTGAGAGTGGTGCTAGCTTCAATCCTTACGGTTCAATGTTTTGATGAGTACTTGGGTTTGTCTTTGAGTACTATACACATTCACACTGGTCTCCCCCCCTTTGGTTTTATAGGTCTGATACAGAACAAGAAGCAACATTGGAGTTTATTTCTTCTGCAGTATGCTCTTAAAATGCTGCACATAAGAAGAAAGGATGATGTGTTGATGTGTTCAATTTAGTTTTGTTTATTGTGTGTGTATGGGTACTAGTCTCGTCTTTCCTTAGTCCTAGGGCCCAGGATGTAGGATGATGGGGTGTCTTTAGTGAATGGAACACATGTGGTCTTTCTTGTCTGTTTGTTTATCGGAGTAGACGTTTATTCTGGAACAAACCTCTTTTTAGTGAGGGAGGTGTTACGACCCCCTGTGCCCCCTTCAGGTCCTGGCCTGTCAGTGCACGGGCAGGGCTGGGCCTGGTTAGGCTAGTTGCATTATGAGGTGCACCTGTATCTGGAGGTGGGGCTACAAAAGGGTCTCTCTCTCTCTCTCTGTAGGCACTCTTTGGCTCTTTTCTTGATTTCCTTTCGACACAGGCACATTGCTTCATTTCTCCCTTTTCTCTCCCCCTTATCTCACTAACTCTCTTTCTCTCTTGTTCTCTCAATTTTCTGACATACTGACACATTCATTGCATCCACGCAGGCACAGCATTACATACCACATTTTATTCCCCTAGACATTCGTTGCTTATAATTTTGCTCTATTTTCAATAAATTATCTTTTGATTAAACATTTGTCGTCTCCCTTTATGTTGCGGTCTGTGAACGAGCTGGCCGTAACAACTTTAATTACTCTTTCTGCTGTTAAAGAATGTGTTTGTGTTGTATGTATGCTGCTGAGACCTTGAATTTCCCCTGGGGATCAATAAAGTATCTATCTATCTATCTATCTATCTATCTATCTAGATCCATCAAACGGATCCAGACCAATTTTGGACCAATGTGCGTTTGGACGCCGGATCAGGTCCATTATTAGAGCTGGTAAGTCCCGCCCATCTGCTAAACCCCCAGTGGACCTCTAGATTGAAAAATCGTCAATACAAGTGAATGTTAGAAAATAATTATTTTCTAGTCCTGTTTGTCTGTGATGTTGTACATTTTTAATATAATTTCTCATGTTACGAGTTTGACAGTATATTGTATGATTCTTCGGCTAGCAGTTGTGGAAAAGACATAACGAGAAAGTCTAGGCCTACATGTCGCCTATGTGACGTGAGCTAATCGCTAACATTAGCTGATATGCTAGTTTTTGTAACGGTAGGAATAAACACACATGGTAAGTTAACAAAAATATTCAAAACATGTCTAGCTTCACTCAACACATTAACACTATGATACAGTGTAATTGTAAAGTTGTATGGTTCACTGTGTTCAAAGTCGATCTTAATAACCCTCTTCATCTCGACCAACTGATGGTTGTTATGGGAAACTAGTTAGCTGTCGTCTAGGAGAAAGTTGTAGTCCACAAAGTGCTCACACAAAGTTTAACCGCATCAAACTTCTACCCGCTAAATTGTAGCATTCTTTACACGAAAATTTATATTGAAAATTAACAGACAACATATGTTGACATTCATGGCAAAATTCAAACGGGACCAGAAAATAATTATTTTCTCACATTCACTTGTGTCACCAGATTAGTAGTAGCCTTTTAGGCTGCCCATGACCAGACCGCAATATAGGTTAACCTTTAAGTAATTTAAGATAAACGGCAGTAGGCAGTGCAATTAATCAATGAGGCAAAGGAGCTCAACTCGTATTACAAATGTATTAAATTAAATATAAATAAACAGTCAATTTGACTCACAAATTCACAGTTAAAATGTACACCAAATACAATACTGTAATAAAACAAGAGACCACAGCCAGTAATACCGCCGCCAGCCACCAGCAGCGCCAGATGCCCCACAGCAGTTCCCACAGTCAGCACAGCACAGCAGTAGACAAACGAGCAAGCGAGCGAGCGAAAAAGCAATATAGCTTTTGCGTGGATGCCGAAATCCTGGAACTGCTCTGCTGTGTGTCCAGTTGTGTGTCCGGCTGGGTAGGCCACCTCTGGCTCGGCCACTGTCTTTTGCAGTTCTCCGCCTGACTTGATACCTGCTCTGTGTCTGTCGATCCTGCAAATATAGAGAGAAAAACTCCCACACACACACCTGTTCCTCCTCATTAAATTAAGCAGCCCCCTTCCTATAGGTTCGATTGTGAGTCTTTGAGTCTTTGTTAATTGTCAGTTTGATTTTGGACAGCCGTGACGGGAATATCAAAGTCCACACGTGAAAGCAGAACAAAAACACAGCACACAGGACACAAATAAATGCATTAAAACACTACAAACGTGAAACATGATACTTTGCACACTGTGACATCCCCCCAGACTTTTCCTTTGTCAGTCCCTGGCAAACAACTATCCCAGAAACAGAACAGAAACTCACATCAAGTACCGAGCTGGTGGCTGACCTAAATTCTCCCTAGCAGACCGTCGGGGGCCCACTGGCTCAGGGTCCCTTGGGTCATCAAGGGCAGGTCTCAAGGTATAGAGTCCATATACTAGGGTGTCTGGCTGTGAATCCCCAGTCACTGCAGGTCTATCTAAACATACAGACACATCATCCAACATAGTAAAACAAGGCTTCAAAGAGTTTCGGTGTAAGGTCTTTTCTTTCCCACCCCTCTCTGGCCTTACCTTATAGACCACCCCGGTGCTGCCCACATGATCAATTACCACATAAGGCTTAGGGTGCCATTGGCCTCACAGTTTACCTTGTCTGTTCCGATCACGAAGCCAGACACTCTCACCTACAGTCAGAGTGGCTGCTTTGGTGTAGGGTCCATAGGGGTGCCTTCGTTGTGATGCTGCACGCCCAATTTTCTCCTTCGATAGGGCTTGATCTTTCTGCAAGTTACAGGTTACACATGTTAACTGCATCTGACGCACCTCAGACTCCATGTAAGGCCAGAAGTAGTGTCTGCGGATGTTGGCCGTTGTTCGCTTCACTCCAGAATGGCCAGCAGCCTGGTGATACTTCTCCCACACTTCCTGCTTCTTAGAAGATGGGCAGACAACCTGGAACACACACTTATTGGTCTTTGGATGGATCATCTGGCGGCAAAGGGCTCCATCACGTATGACCAAGCGGCCAGCCTGTCGAAGTAGCCGCTTAACACCTGATGACAAACCCCTACGCTTGGGAGGACTCGGCAGATTCTGGCTTATCACATACCTTGCCACTGTCTGAATGTCAGCATCCTCTTGGTCAACCTCCCAGTCGCCGCTTATTTGATGGACTGCAGCTTCAGTCTGGGGTGGCAGGGGCTTGTTGGGCCGCATACAGACCTGGGACATTGCAGTAATTGGCTGCTTTATTGGAACTCTAGCTACATCAACATTGCCTTCTTCACAACATGAGTGGCCCTTGAACTTAGTCCGATTCGAGCTGGGCACTCAATCTCAGTTCAGTAGCTCCAAGCCTAGCTGTTTGTAAATATGCCACAGGGTTGTTGCCAGGGAACACTCGACTCCACACTCTTTGGGTCTGAGGGTCCTGGTGCGGCAACGACGGAAACTGGACTGCTCCCTGGAAAACAGCATTCCAGCATGTAGCAATTACATTCATGCCAATAATGAGGGGGGTTGTAAGCCCTTCTTGCTTTACAATCACAACTCCACGGTCAGGAACTTGGACACCCTCTATGGTAAAATTCAGTGTGGCATATCCAACGTAGGGGATGTCTTGGCCATTTGCAGCTTTCAGTGCCAGGAACGTGGGCTCTGACCCCAAACCCACCTGGTTGGCAAAATGTTCATTGAACAGATCTTGCTGCATTAGCATTACCTGAGAGCCTGTATCCAGAAATCCCTCCAGAATAACTCCATTAACTTTTACAGTTGGACACTGGGCCACAAACACAGAATTGGTCCTCGCCTCACTAGCCCCACTGGTAAGCCCTGCTACTTGGACCTCAGCAGCAGGGGTAACTAGTTTAAAGGCAGCTGAGAATTAGAATGACTACGACAGTGATGCCCAACATGGCCCGCTTGTCCACAGTGATGGCATATAGGTTTACCTTCTGCATTCCAGAGATGAGATTGTGACTCAGCTCGCCTCCTCCCACAAGGTTCCCTACCAGTAGGCCCATCCTCATGGGCAGAGCTGTTGCCTGCTGTCGTCCGTTCCAAAGCTCCTGGGTCCACTCCCTTAGCTGGCCTTTCAGATCGCTCAGGAGTTCCTCCTTCAGGGTCTGCTTCCAGCGACTTTCCTGTGGGTGTGACTGGAGGGTATTGGCCTCACCTACCCATGCACAGGCAACATCTTGGCCCTCCATGTTCTGGTGTTCCTCTTCTAACAAGGCTTCCTGATACACCTCTGCAAACGTCTCATCTGGACTCCTGCGAACATACGTTTTAAGGGCACGACACAAACTACCTTCTCTCAGGCCAAGCAGCAGTTGGTCTCGCAGCTGTCGGTCCGATGGGGCCTCTTCGGCACTCCGTTTTTGGAGCTTGCGGTGCAACTCCCTCAACCGTTAACACAAAGGACCTCAAGGACTCATTGGTTTGTCTGCAACTAAAAAACTGAGAGCGTAACACAGAAAGAGGTATCTGATCCCCATACAACTTTGTCAACACATCCAAAATCTTTGAAGCCTTGTCCCGCTCTTTTTCATCCAAAACTTCCTGTTTAGCTTCCCCCTGTAATGCCCCCAATAACAGATTCACAGCTTGACCCTCGTTAGATGTAGCCGCGTCTATTAACCCAGTTATCTGATCTTTCCAATCACTATACGTCAAACTTTGTTTACTGCCATCAAACTTAGGGATCCAAGGTGCCCCAGCAAAAATAGGCATCATCTTGACAATTTTAAAAAGTACAATTTAAAACAGTGTCGGTGTTTAAAACCCCTATCAAACCCAATGCCTCTATTGATTGAATTCACACTGCCGTCCACCAAACCCTGCTCGCAGCGCCAGAAAGAGGTCACCAGATTAGTAGTAGCCTTAAGGCTGCCCGTGACCAGACAGCAATATAGGTTAACCTTTAAGTAATTTAAGATAAACGGCAGTAGGCAGTGCAATTAATCAATGAGGCAAAGGAGCTCAACTCGTATTACACATTTATTAAATTAAATATAAATAAACAGTCAATTTGACTCACAAATTCACAGTTAAAATGTACACCAAATACAATACTGTAATAAAACAAGAGACCACAGCCAGTAATACCACCGCCAGCCACCAGCAGCGCCAGACGCCCCACAGCAGTTCCCACAGTCAGCACAGCACAGCAGTAGACAAACGAGCGAGCGATTGAGCGAGCAAGCAGCAGGCGAGTTAGTAGCTTCCATGATGAAACATGATACTTTGCACACTGTGACACTTGCATTAATGATTTTTCAACCTAGAGGTCCAGCGGGGTTAGCGGAAAGGGGCGGGACTTACCAGCTCTATGCAGATCCATGCCGGACGTTGTGGTAGATGTGGCCCAGCTGCCTGCCTCCCACCATGTGGTTTTGAACCTTTCATCTTGCACTCACTTGGTAATCAGTGTTGATTAAGCTGTGCAAGTTGTGTGGTGTGTGACATAAATGCAAACCATGGCTCTTCCATGGGAACCAAAGCATTTTCGACACTTGAGAGAGTCACTTCAGATGATGTACAACAGCATTAAAAACTCTAACTACTCATTATTTAGCTCTGAAGCAATACTTGCCCAGCACAAAATATAACCAATTTGAAATATATTTCAATAGGATGTCTTGGTGAAAACAGTACAACTTCATAATTATTAATGACACTATTTTTTTCCCTCTAAATTTTCCCACCAGAAATGCTTTTCCTCCAAATATGGTGTTTAACTGAAGAGCATGTATGCCAAGTTGTGTGAGTGTATCTATGCTGTCAGGTTCAAACAACGGGAACATCCATCAAAACTGGAGGTGGTCAAACATGGAGCTACATTTCCTGGAGGCAGATCAAAGCCACAGCAACCACAATGATTGCTCTTTTTTTTCCCCGAGCCACAGTCTCCTGATAGCTCTTCTTCCCTGAGCCATGGTCTCCTGATAGCTTGTGGGTTTTTTTTCGGCAGCAGATATAAGGTTCGGACACACAAGTTCCTACTCGTGTGTGTGGGCGCTACGCTTCTGACCACAGCGTTGGAACATGAGAATTCTCGAAGAGGGACTGAGGGATGCATGCTTGGTCCACTAGCCAGCAGGGCCCTCCTCGGTAAGACATGGGGCCATATCATGACAGTCTAAAGTGCATCGTCACTCGTCAAAAACGCATGGCGCAACAAGCTGTTCCTAGGTTTCTTAATCAGTCATGGGTGTGTTTGGGGCGTAACATCATTTAAACCAATGAGAATGACGGCAAAGAATGCATCGGTATTTTGACAGTCAACGGCGTATTTGAAGGAGTCTGCTTGCAAGATCGTATGGAACAGTCATTCCACTAAACCTTTTTTTTTGCTTTACTAAAACCTAGCATAGCCTTTACGCGTTTGCACTCGTTTATTATTTGAACTCATTGGCAAAGTGAAACTAACTTCACCATGGTGTCAGTCAACGACAGTTATATGCAGTAAGTTACTTTCACTATTGACTGACAGTGGGTTACCATCGAAAACATAGGCTGGAAAAAGCAACACTTACCCTAATATTTTTCAAATGACTGAATAAAACAACGTTTAAAACAATGTTTATCCTGCAGAGGAGTTGCTTATATCTGCTGAGTGCGTCTTTATGGTATAAAATTCTCGCCAAAAGTTTTCTGTACCTGTACCAAAGTTTTGTGCTTGTAAGAATATTTTGTGCTCGTAAAAATGATTTGTGTACATGTAAAAATAATTTGTATCTGTAAAAATATTTTGTGCATGTAAAAATGGTTTGAACAACTTCAAATCCGTTTTCTCACTGTGTAGATTTTTTTTTTTGTGAATTTGCGAACGATATTTGCACGCACGGATTTTCCATTTGCAAGTGCGCATCTGTTTTCTACAGACATGAAACAGATCTACGGGTACGAAACGAATGTACAAGTACAAAACTTTTTCCCAAATTTTCCCAAAACAGCCAATCACAGCACTGCTTAGTGAACGGCCAGTCAGCCGATCAGCTCGCTTCTTTAATTTCTGAAACGCTGGACATAGAAAATACCGCTCTGGGTACATCCATGTAAACACCATAGTTCAGAAGAGGTGAAACACTTAAAAAAGAAGAGCTATCTTAGCTAACAAGCAAACAGCTCAACTTAACTCTATTCCTTCCCTACTATGAATCTAATATCATTAACTAGAACTAGAAAATTCGGATCAATAGTATTATTATTAATGATATAATTGTTCTGTATAGTTATTGTGTTATAGTGTTTTCCGACTAGTCATTCCTCCCTTTGTATTTCCCACGTTATATGTGCGGTGCTTTCACGTAACGTTAGCAGAGACGGTTGATAAAAGCAGTATCTTTGACGTTAGCTTAGCCCAGCCAATACTAGCCCAGTTAGCTGCCATTACCTATTGTTACCTACTAATTACCTATCCAGTGCTCGCGTTTTAAACTATACTGTTTATTAGTTCTAGTTAATGATATTAGATTCATAGTAGGGAAGGAATAGAGTTAAGTTGAGCTGTTTGCTTGTTAGCTAAGTTAGCTTGTTACCTAAGCTAGCTGGAACATAACAGTTACTGCTACATGACCAAAAAAGTTCAGGGTGGCTTTAGGCTGACTAAAGACCCATTCATTCTGGACTTAAAAGACGGATTTCACACGCCCTAACCATTGTACTTTTACACGAAATTGGGTAGTTTACCATGTCTCATTAAGAGTTATTGTTCCCACAGGGTTAGTATTATTATTAATGATAATTGTTCTGTATAGTTATTGTGTTAGTAGGGATGTGACGCTCGAAGCTGACGTTTCGAAACAGTGTCGAGCTTCCGAAACGCAAGTGTTTCGAACAGTGTTTCGAAGTGTGGTTCAAAACGCCCATGTCACGTGACCATGGCTTAGTGAGGCTTCGTGGTGTTTCAATTTGGTTTGGACAGGTGCACAGCCTTACCGCGCGAGCCAATTACCCGAGTAAACACTTGATCTAAATTACAAAGTCCCAGAATGCTTAAAAGTCATTCAAACACATCCTATCTTTGTGGGTTTTTTGTGAGGAGAGAGATTTTGAGAGATATAGCGACATAGAGACATATAGAGATATAGCGATTTATAGTGCATTCTTGTGATTGATAGGTTAGTGATATAGATTAGTTGACAGGCTAGAGACAGACAGTGAGCGATAGTTTAGATAGATATAGTCTAGTGACGTTAATATTTAGATAGTAGCAGAAGTAAAAAAATATATGACTGATGCCTTTATTTCAAGAACAGCTGACCCTTTGAAATACTGGCAGGAGAGGAGAGTGGTTTATCCAAACCTAACTGTGATGGCCAAAAAATATTTGTGGATGCCAGCAACAAGTGTGCCTTGTGAAAGAATTTTTTCCAAGGCTGGGGAGGTTTATTCAAAAACAAGAAACAGATTAAATGCCAAGACGGCAGAACAACTGTTATTCCTAAATAAAAATGTATGTTGACATACAAAAAATTTGTTGTTTATTTTTCCCATGTTGTACCTGTTTAGTCTAACGCATGTATCCTTTATTTCCCTACAACATGTTCCCAAAAAAAACCCTGGGCCATAAGCATAGCCTACATTTTAAAACCATTGTAGCATTTTCCTCTCCAGCATATTCCAAAGGATAATGTACTATGAAACTGAAATAACAAAACATCTAACTGGCAGATATAAAAAATATTCTTGTTATTGAAGGCATATAGTCTGAAATTTCTAAGCACCAGCAGGGAATCGAACACCGGACGCTCCGGCCGAATGCAAGTGTGTTAACCACTCAACCACGTAGCTGTGGACGAAATCGTGCGTTCCATGTTGGCTTTTTATATTCTTCGTCTGAAGCAGTTGTGCTTCACGGTCAAAATGTGATGGTGACATCTAGTGGCTAGTTTTGCTAACATGGAGTTACGGGTGTCGGATTGTTTCGAAACCTCGACACATTCCGGCGCAATTGCTTCGAACGTTTCGTTGTTTCACAAAGCCTCGTTCTGCCCATCCCTATGTGTTAGTGTTTTCCGACTAGTCATTCCTCCCTTTGTATTTCCCATGTTATATGTGCGGTGCTTTCACGTAACGTTAGCAGAGACAGTTGATAGGCTGACTGTCCGTTCAGTAAGCAGTGCTGTGATTGGCTGTTTTGGGAAAATTTGTAAAAAAGTTTTGTACTTGTAAATTCGTTTCGTACCCGTAGATCTGTTTCATGTCTGTAGAAAACAGATGCGCACTTGCAAATGGAAAATCCGTGCGTGCAAAAATCGTTCGCAAATTCACAAACATTTTTTCTACACAGTGACAAAACGGATTTGAAGATGTACAAACCATTTTTGCATGCACAAAATATTTTTACAGACACAAATTATTTCTACATGTACACAAATATTTTTTACGAGCACAAAATATTCTTACAAGCACAAAACTTTGGTACAGGTACAGAAAACTTTTGGCGAGAATTTTATACCATACGTCTTCAGCTGTGCTCTCGCCTAATCACTTCATTACCGTCATTACCAACTTGCAAATGCATTGTGAGATGTATTTCGTAATACCTTTATTCTAATTATGTTTACCATTGTAGCCTAATAGTGTCATTTCGAATGTTTTGCATGGATGTGCGCTGCTGCGCGTTCATGGAGGATAGAAGGATGGTGCGTTGTGCACCCGCTAATATGACTGTTGACAATGTGCTCTTAAAATAACATATAAACAACTCGCCATAGACTTCTGACCAGGTTTCTCTTGGTCAGTGCCATAATGTTTTTTAGGTGGTGTACAATAGCGATTTTTAGACAATGTGCCAGGCCACTCCCTAGGTTGTTAATTGCCACACCCCTGGGTACATTGTTTAAAAAATAAACGTGCAAAATAAGAAAATAAACTTTGCGCCGGGTGAAAACGACTTTTACGCCATGCGCCAGAGTGCAAGATAGGGCCCATAGAGCGTAACAAAAAACGGGTACATCTGAGTGCTCTTACACAACAGGAGCACGCAAGCGAGCCCGCCAGCTGGCTGACATCCAATGAGGGGGTGACAGATAGGGCCAAAAAAGGGAGCCCATGCCAACCTCACCCTGTCCAAAGTGGCACTATTAGATTGCACGCCATGCCCTGCCCTGAGCCAGAAGAGAACTGATGGACTGGCATGGCTGTGCCAAGAACTCGCTCTGCGGAGTGTTCACCCTAAAAAGCTGGCTGCTACTGTGCTGCCAGCAGTGAGACGTCTTACGTAAAGTGTCTAGAAAACAACATCACGTCAGCAAATCCGCGTTCACCAACATCTCGTTCTAGCCCTTGGAAGTAATGCTTAAACTAGATGTATATACAGTACATTGACACTTGCCTATAATAATTAAAATGTAGAAGTAAACACGTGAAAACTCTGTCTCGTTCTCTCCTGTTGTCTCTCATTCTTGCTCTCTCACACAAACACACAGTGGAAGAGCAAGAGAGAGAGAAAGAGCAGACGTTTATCTTTGAACATCTGGTCACAATCCTCCGTAATATTGGCATTTATCAAGCTGCATCTGTGTGATTTCACAACGCTGCATGGCATCCACTCTGGCCAGGCCTCCACATGCACAACAGCAGTCCTTCTTGTCCTCCTGCACAGAAAGCAAAGTTCAACACAGTGAAGGAGGGAGAGGTTACTGATGTGCAGCATAAAGAATCTGGGCTCTGTCAGAAGAAGACATCTCCCTGTGGCATTCATTACCCCCTGTCCTCAGCACAGAGTCGCACACACACCGTGCACCGTGATCATCTAGAGGCTACTATTTCTCTCCTCACTATCTCTACTCTGATGAATGAATTCACTTCAATGTCACAATCAAATGTTTGATTTTGTTCATGAAATCCACATAGACTACTGTGACGGTCTGGGGGCTGTGATTCCACTCCTACAGCTAATGTCCCACGGAGTCTACTCATTACAGTGCAGTGCCTCATTGTATGGCTTCTTCACCGCTATGATTTACAAGGGGGGGGGGGATTAGAGGGTTCAGGGACCAGACAAACCTCAAAAGAGCCTAGAAAAGAGAATGGAATGCTCTACATTTCTGCAGAAAATTTTACAAAATAGTTCACCCTGCAAAGAAAAGAAATGTATCCTGGTGATTTGGGAGTGAATTTATAAGTTAATTTGTAATTTGTAATTACAGGAGATTAGTGCTCACTGAAAAGCGTGAAAAAGAGAACAAATATTTATGAATGTGACAACTGTTTCTGTGCTCTTTAACCCTTAGAACCCTAAGCTGTTTTTAGGGCATTTTCACTACCTTTATTCATAAGGATTTATTCTGGTCATTGCCACACACACATATTATATATTGTTTTTTTCAGCAGAGTGTAGGCTATCCAGATCTGCCATAATTTCATGTATTAGTACTAGCATTATTTAGATTTTGTAAGAATTAAAATATAAAAAGCGTATCTCACCACAGCAAGCTCATAGCTCTACATGCATTTCATGTGTGTGTAGGGCAGACTGTCCTGAATCGGGCAATATAATTGCCATGTTGGAGGGATACTCTGGGGCTGAGCAATTTACAGAAATATGTGGTGTGTGATTTATGGAAATAAATGCCATTTTTTATTTAGTGATGAAAAATGACCTTTCTGGGCTCCATATCTGTGACACGAACTGATCTGACCTGACTTGACCCGAATTTGCGTGTTAGCCTATGTGCCTATGGTGTATGCACTCATAATGATTCTCAACTTTTTACTGCATTGCCATGAACAAAGTAAAGGCAAAAAAGCTGTTTCTTTGTTAAAGAAATTGGGATGCAATGTGAGCCTTGAATTGGATGCCATGCATCCTCAAAACCGGATTATGAACATGCTTTGCCATAGAGAAACACATGATAGCGTTGGATTATAAACATGCTTTGCCACAAAAACAGGCAAAAACGTGGGGTAAGTCCAGCTATATGAAGTTATTATTTTGCTGTCACTTCGTCTGTTTTATAACCCAGAAGGATGTATCAAATGATAGCTCTCTGTCTCCTCTTTCATCTGACATGCGTGGCATATTAGAGATGCGCGGATGGGCTATTATTATGACCGCAGCGAATCGTGGAATTCCGTTCATGGGGGGCCACACAATAAATTAATTTATGTTACTATACACCAACTGGCCTGTAGGTGGCCGGAGACAGTTTTCTGTGAATATCTCGAGAACCGTAGGGTTTAGGAGGACCTTTTTTTTTTTTGTATGTTGATCTCAAAGGGCCATGTCAACCCATTCCATAACCACTCATTTCATGTATAGCGCCACCTAGTTAAAAATTAAAAAGCAAAACTTTAGGTGTTTTCATCACAATATCTCTGGCTGACATGGTCAAAACTGCACGAAATTGAAAGTGTAGGATCATTATGACACCCTCCGAATGCATGCCAAGTTTCGTGGACTTTCGTTCATGGGGGGCCTTACAATAAAATAATTTATGTGTACATTTAGTGACCGTACACCAACAAGGATTCCTTCCGGGACACTGAAAGACCGGGGTACACGAAACTTGGTGGGCATGTAACCCCACATGGATAGCATGGAACCATCGCTTTTCGTTTTGATCTGTAGCCCCCCCGCTGGACTGGACCCCCCGAAAGGAGGGTAGGGCAGACACAGTTTTCTATGAATATCTTGAGAACCGTAGGGCATAGGATGACCAATTTTTTGCGTATGTTTGCCTCCAGGGGTCATGTAAACCCATTCCATATGCACACATGTGCATAAACAGATACACAAGCACACACAAACATTCACAGTAATCCTACGTATGACACATACTCACACAGTAGACATATATATAGGCCTGTCGCGATATTCAATAAATCAATTAATCGCATGATAATTAAAATTAGCTCGATCATTTTTCTGGCCACGATAAATGCCATTTGCATGCTTGTTTGTTTTCCTCGTCTCTCTCTCCCTCTCTCTCTCTCGGGTCCTTAGAGGAACCATGAGTGAACCCTCATGTCATGCCTATTCGAGACAAAAAAGATGGAATTGGTTTCTAAGCGAAACGCGACAGCTGCAGTGTGGGAGCATTTCAGATTTAAACCGAATGCCCGTGGTGAACCACTGAACGTGTACGAGTCGGTGTGTCGCATTTGTTGGAAAACAGTCGCAATTAAAAGCGGCAACACAACAAACATGCATATGCATCTAAAACACAATCATCCGCTGCAGTTTTCCAGTTGGGGAAAAGTGGGCCGTCTTCCTCTTCCCGAGGAAAATTCTCAGAACGACAATATTATCGCTTATCGCAATAATTTCTGAGACAATTTATCGTCAAGCAAAATGTGTTATCGTGACAGGCCTACATATATACGCATGCATGCACATGCACACACACAGGCACATAAACAGGCAAACACACAAGCACATGCACGCACACACACACACATAAACATAAACATGTACATGCACACAATTCAAGAATTTCTCAGAATTATGAACAGGCAAGACGGGGGTGGGGTTGTATAAAATGTATATTACATGTGAAATCTATGAACTAATCATGTTTTGGTACTTGTTGTCTAGCAGATACCAGTGAGAATTGAGTGT
Source organism: Alosa pseudoharengus (assembly GCF_046254945.1). NCBI lineage: Eukaryota > Metazoa > Chordata > Actinopteri > Clupeiformes > Clupeidae > Alosa > Alosa pseudoharengus. The sequence continues at coordinate 43,718,984 of NW_027468774.1, forward strand.
GCATAATGCAATTCAGTGAGACAGTTAGAATCATATATGCCTTTCAGTGTGACTTATTTTTGTGGAAAACATGTGCTGGACTGGGCGGCGGTCATATTTTGTACCGCTCTGCGGTACATCTAGTTTCAACCGTAACCGCATAGCAAAACTTATCATCCATCCGCACCAACGTTTTTTGACCAATTTTCAAAACCGCACCCGCCCGCCATCCGCTGGTTGTTTTAATGTATATGGGTGATGCGGTGCTGCTGACGTGAGGCTAGAAAGCTCTTGCCTGTTCTAGAAAGACTGATCCAATGCAGCAAATATATTAAAAGGCTAAAGTCCTACATTGGCTATGTTGTAGCCTATCCCCAGAATATCAGCAGCAAACTCAGTCTCTGTCTCGCAAAAGTCTCCAAATAAAACGCACATCGGCCTGTAGCCTACAATTTTATCATTGTAATAAAAAACGCAATTTGGCACATCATTTTAACATGCTGCTATTTAGCCTACTAATTAATGCCTATTGTACTTTATTTTTTGCAAAAAGAAAGAAATCCTTAATAAAATAACAAGTCATTCACATTATAGGCTACTTTACGCACTGTCATGTCAGGGTGACACTATGACAAGCCTGTTCTGAAGAAGACTCCCATTCATTTTGACTGCATGGGAAGAGAGTGGGTCTTTTTCGATATTAAAGAAACGCCGACTCTATTCATTCCGAAAGTCCACCGCATAAAGTGCAACGTGCATGTTCACATTTTTAGTAACAACATCCAAACTTGCTTGCTTGCCTTACACATCTAAGTTTTCCGACTATTTGTCTTACCTTCTTTTTTCCGCTGTGGATGTTACTGAGCTTGTAGAAGTTTTAGCTCTTACGTTCTGAACATCTCGCGTTCTCGCGACTCGTCATATCACTCCATAATCTGTCTCCCTTTTACATGCCTATTCCCTGAATGGTAGGCTACAATGACTATACTTTTTATATATAATATCGAAACAAAATAACCCAGTCAGTCTCTTCTACGAGATGTTTAGGCCTCCTCCAATACTGGCAGCTGGGCTCATAGGTTGCAGATTTGCTTAGTGGCCTACCAAGGCTCTGCAACGAGACGCGACATGAATCATCAGTCAACTTGCACTGTAGCCTATTCTACTTTCTTATTGCACACTGGAGAGGAAAACATGCTGGTAGGCTACGATAGGCTACTTAATTACAGTGCATGAAAATGCACTATACTGTTCTTCCTAGGCAACTTATTCTTATTACAGTGCATGAAAATGCACTGTACTGTTCTTCCTAGGCTTCTTATTACAGTGCATGAAAATGCACTGTACTGTTCTTCCTAGGCAACTTCTTCTTATTACAGTGCATGAAAATGCACTGTACTGTTCTTCCTAGGCAACTCCTTATTATTATTATTCCGCTTACCACTTTTTCTAGACGCAATTTCTCTTGAACAGTTTAACTTAGAAACTTCATTCAAACTTTGTAACGTAGGTCTTCAAACAGATCGGGTTGCTATGTCTTTTCAACTTTGAAACTTTTATACTTTTAAAGAAAAACTTTTTAAAAATCCCCATAGACTTAACATTGCCGATTATGACATCATAATACGGCCATTAAGCAATTAGAATCCTATGGCAGGTGTTCAGGCCACCTGCAGCCTCAGAATTTAAGCATACAATCTGGGTCAATTAAGACTACACATCCTATTCAACTGTTTCCTCTGCCCAAAACAGTTTCAAAATAAAAGTCCTCACTACAATAATCCACTGTTAAACAATGTAACCCATTAAACTACTGAACTTTTTACATTCAACTTTTAAACGGTCTACTTTTAAACTATCATTAAACTATCTATCTATTAAACTAGCTGTCTATCAACAACTTTTAAACTATCTACATTCAACTTTTAAACTTTTAAACTATATACATTCACTAGCTGTCTATCAACAACTTTTAACTTGTCATCAACTATGTCAACACTTTTCATCAACTATGACTCCTACCCACTATAGCTAGTTAGCATGGTTAACAAAGTTAGCATGGCTAACATTGTTAGCATTTTTAACAAAACTGCTAAAAATGATTAGCTAGGTTAGCTAAGTAACATGGTTAACAAAATTAGCATGTTAACATGCTAGTTAGCATAGTTAGCATAACTGCTAAAAAGTATTAGCTAAGTTAGCTAAGTAACATGGTTAGCATAGTTAGCATGTTAACATGCTAGTTAGCATTTTTAGTAAAACTGCTAAAAATGATTAGCTAAGTTAGCTAAGTAACATGGTTAGCATAGTTAGCATACTAGTTAGCATTTTTAGCAAAACTGCTAAAAATGATTAGCTAGGTTAGCTAAGTAACATGGTTAACATAGTTAGCATGCTATCATGTTAGCATGCTAGTTAACATTTTAAGCAAAACTGCTAAAAAATATTAGCTAGGTTACCTAAGTAACATGGTTAACATAGTTAGCATGCTAACATGTTAACATGCTAATTAGCATAGTTAGCATAACTACTAAAAATGATTAGCTAAGTAGCATGGTTAGCATAGTTAGCATGCTAACATTGCTAGCATAGTTAGCATGTTTAGCAAAACTGCTAGAAAATGTGCTAGAAAATGTTAAGTTAGCTAAGTAGCATGGTTAGCATGTTAGCATTGCCAGCACTGCTAGAAAACATTAGCTAAGTAGCATGGTTAACAGGTTAGCATTGTTAGCACTGCTATAAAACATTAGCTAAGTAGCATGGTTATCATAGTTAAAAATCTTGGCATAACTGCTAGCAAACATTAGAGCCAATCCAACTTTCAGTTATCGTCAAATATCTACCTATACACAGCCATTAAACTATTTGAATATCAACATTCATTAAACTTCCAGTCAACAACTTTTAAACTATTTACCTTCAACTTTTAAACGGTCTACTTTTAAACTATCATTAAACTATCTATTAAACTAGCTGTCTATCAACAACTTTTAAACGATCTACTGTCTATCAACAGCTTTTAAACAGTCTACTTTTAAACTATTAACTTTTATTAAGCTATGCAACCACCATGTCTATCCTAGCATCACCGTAGTAACCATCTCTGTATTATCTGTTTTAACTATACATGATATTTTACATCACAACTTTAGCATTTTCATGCACTGGTAATTCCTTGGAATTGCATTTCTAGTTATTATTATTCCGCTTACCACTTTTTCCATACGCAATTTCTCTTGAACAGTTTAACTTAGAAACTTCATTCAAACTTTGTAACATAGGTCTTCAAACAGATCGGGTTGCTATGTCTTTTCAACTTTGAAACTTTTATACTTTTTAAACTATTAAAGAAAAACTTTTTAAAAATCCCCATAGACTTAACATTGCCGATTATGACATCATAATACGGCCATTAAGCAATTAGAATCCTATGGCAGGTGTTCAGGCCACCTGCAGCCTCAGGCTTTAAAGGAACCGTATGTAAGAAAAATATTTCAATTAATCATAAAATGGCCCTGATATGTCACTAGACATTAAGAAATCATGTTCATTCAACAGTAGTCCAGCCAGGATATTGTCATTTAAAAAGTGAAGTTGCAGCCCTCAACTGTTGTTGATGTTGTGTTTTGTCATGCCATGTTGTGTTTTGGCCTGATGCGCCACCCTCCACTTATCTACTAATCACGAAGTCAGTAGTGTTTCGCCATCCGCGTGTGCAACCTCGAGTCAGGGGGGAGGGGGAGGGGATACACCGCTCTTCAGTATTTTGAAAGTGATTGCAGTACCAGTTTTGGCCACAATCTTACATATGGTTCCTTTAAGCATACAATCTGGGTCAATTAAGACTACACATCCTATTCAACTGTTTCCTCTGCCCAAAACTGTTTCAAAATAAAAGTCCTCACTACAATAATTCACTGTTAAACAATGTAACCCATTAAACTACGGAACTTTTTACATTCAACTTTTAAACGGTCTACTTTTAAACTATCATTAAACTATCTATCTATTAAACTAGCTGTCTATCAACAACTTTTAAACTATCTACTGTCTATCAACAGCTTTTAAACAGTCTACTTTTAAACTATCAACTTTTATTAAGCTATGCAACCACCATGTCTATCCTAGCATCACCGTAGTAACCATCTCTGTATTATCTGTTTTAACTATACATGATATTTTATATCACAACTTTAGCATTTTCATGCACTGGTAATTCCTTGGAATTGCATTTCTAGTTTAAACTTTGTTACCTTTAGTGTGTGTGTGTGTGTGTATGTGTGTGTGCGTGCGTGCGTGAGGGGTTGCTCAGTGAAACATCGGAATACACCAATTCCGCAACACCGTCTCTGATAAACAAAGCAGCATGAATAGAAGCAACTAGGCCAAACTGCCTGATGAAAATTTGACTATTTTCAAAGTGCTCGTTTTTTTCGGATGTAGGTAACACAATTTAACAACAATGTATAGGCTATATTATTTTCATTTGATTGGTTCAACCGCCACCCGCCCGAATTTAATTAAAATATTATATTTCTTCACGTCATCCGCCCGATCCGCGGTTTAACCGCGGAGTCCGCGGCTGTAACCGCGAACTGCGCATCTCTATGGCATATCTATCCGATCAGGGGTCCGCGAGTAATTCAACCGAGAGTAATGGGTGCGCAGGTGAACGCAGAGAAGTATAGGCTTTAAATATGATGCAATTTGATTTAATTTAATGATTTGTTTTTATTTTCTTACTTGAAAGCCCCACTTCTGCTCTGTCACGCAATAAAGATTTCATCTCGCTGCGATGAACAGTTCCAGAGCAATGTAACAGAGAAGAAAGGGTGTGTTTTTTGACGCACTTTGCTTCAATCGGGTTCTAAGGGTTAACAGGACCCCGACAAGAAGTATTCAACACTATATTATTCAGCTGTACAGCTCTGTTAGTTACAGTTTCTTGATAGTGTATGATAATGGATTGTGTATGTTTCCCATGGAGATAGGCTAACTATGGTGAATGTCAACACTATTATTTTATTCCGACTGTGATTTATGCTTCAGTAATATTCAACTTTTTAATCTCGCTGTGCGAAACAATTTTCTTTGGCCTTCCCAACCTGCAGGCACCGAGCCCCCGCTGGACAAGCTCCCACCTGCGCTGATTGTTCATACCAACCGTGGCCCCTGATTGCTTCTATTGCTCCCTGACTCAGACTCCCTGTCTGTGCGGAAAACAATTTCTTGGTAACAACCCCCTTCCGCCGGCTAACGAGTCCGGGGCAGATTGGAGATGATAATGACCGTCTGTGACACACCGACACAGCCAGGCTCATTTTAAATCAAATATGAGCCATTTAGCCCTCTGCAGGGGCAGCAGGCTTTATTTTAGTACAACACGCTTTCACAGGTTAGCGAAGACAGGAAATGAATGTCAACACGGAAATAAATATATACACGCATTAAACTGTGTGGGTGTTCTGTGCCTTTGTGTGCCTTGTGTCTGGAGCCTGGAACTCCCCACCCCCTCCCCCTCTCCCAGGTCCCGACAGGGAGAGAAAAGGTAATGGAGGATATTGGCCTCCTAATATACCTGAATACAAACATCACACAGCCTGTGAAGGTGTTAATGGAGCTGGGTCAGCACCCTGCTTCCGTCTCCAGCACCCGTCTGGGGGTTGAGGGGTGAGGTGGGAGAGGGTTGAATAAAATATATCCTTGTTGTCATTGTACAACGAAATTTGAAAGTGCATACCCTTTATCTGTCTGAGGTAGGAAAGAGGAAGGGGGAGAGGGGTGAGGTAGAGGTGGGGATAGGGGTGGGGTAGAGGTGGGGTAGAGATGGAGAGGGGTGGGGTAGAGTTGGGGAGGAGGGGTGAGGTAAAGGTTGGGAGAGGGGTGAGGTAGAGGTGGGGAGGATGGAGAGGGGTGAGGTAGAGGTGGGGATAGGTGCTCTGGTATTGTATGATAGCACTTTAGCAGTAAGGGGTTATGGGTAGGTGATGTTTTCACTGTATATCACAAGTTTCGGTTTCGTCTTCCCCTCTCTTTGCTGATTGGCCTGACATTATTCTTGTCTCAGGGAAATGGTTATGAACTATGGTGTTCCAGACTAGACCTCCATGAATGAAGATCTAAGTGGCCGGTGCCAGGCTATCAGCATATGCGTTTGTCAGTGACACTTATAGTCGGGGCTTTGAACCAGAATTTTCCCCAATTGGTTCGTTCCGAACAGAAACAGTATTTTAACGTTTCCGGTTTTCGGTTCAACCCTAAAATTGACGTTCCTGAACCGGTTAGAACAAAAAAATTCCCGAACCGGTTAATAACGTTCTATGTCAGCTGCGGGACATACAAATAAGTAGGCTGATCATTAGGACTTTACAATTATGTTGTTAGACTACATATTTCTCTATCCTGTCATCAAACATTAAAAAAGCACTATAGGCTACATTATGTAAGCGGCATAACTGTAATTAAGACATGCCTACATTTTTTTCAGTATTATACATGAATTAAGGAAAATGTCTGCATGTTGTTTATTGGCAAACAACTGAACACATATCCATTATACTTCTCTTACATAGCTCAATTGGTGCAAATGACAAATAGGGCAGGCAACATAGCTGTCACTGAGAACTTCAATTGACCAAACCACTTGTTTCTCTTATGTCATCAAACAATAGAAAACCATAAAGCATTACAGAAGCATCACTGTAGTTCTTACATTTATTCAAAAGCCTATGCAACTCACATAGCTAAATCTGTGTAAACTAGATGTACCGCAGAGCGGTACAAAATATGACCGCCGCCCAGTCCAGCACATTTTTTCCACAAAAATAAATCACGCTGAAAGGCCTATATGATTCCAATTGTCTCACTAAATTGCATTATCCACACTCAATTCTCACTGGTATCTGCTAGACAACAAGTACCAAAACATGATTAGTTCATAGATTTCACATGTAAAATTCATTTTATACAACCCCACCCCCATCTTGCCTGTTCATAATTCTGAGAAATTCTTGAATTGTGTGCATGTGTGCGTGTACACGTTTATGTTTATGTGTGTGGGTGTGTGTGTGTGCGTGCTTGTGTGTTTGCCTGCGTATGTGTGTTTGTGCATGTGCATGCATGCGTACATATGTCTACTGTGTGAGTATGTGTCATACGTATGATTACTGTGAATGTATGTGTGTGCGTGTGTATCTGTTTATGCACATGTGTGCACATGGAATGGGTTAACATGACCCCTGGAGGCAAACATACAAAAAAAATGGTCCTCCTAAACCTTACGGTTCTCGAGATATTCACAGAAAACTGTGTCTGCCCTACCCTCCTTTCGGGGGGTGCTACAGATCAAAACGAACAATGATGGTTCCATGCTATCCATATGGGGTTACATGCCCACCAAGTTTCGTCTACCCCGGTCTTTCAGTGTCCCGGGAATCCTTGACGGAAATTTGGACATGCGAAAAAGAAAAAAAAAGATCTGACTAAACCTATATGACCGCCGCTTCGCTGCGCGGCAGTCATAATAACTGAAATATGGTAGGCTACATAGCTGCCATTGTGAACATCAATTGGCCAAACCTGGTCAGGGCCAATTAATGTTTAATTCAATTTAGTCTACCATAGTTCAGTGCATTTTTGTCTCTCTTATCTCATCAAACAAATGCCCAAAACCTTGTAAGGGCCCAGAGGGAAATGACAAAAGATTCTGCCTGTACAGGTGACGGCAAGCTTCTCTATTACATTTCTCCCAACGACCAGAAGTCAACCTCATCGAGTCATATTGTACAGAAATCTTGTAAAAGAATGAAAAAAATAACGGTATTAACCAGTTACCATTATTTTAGATGAACTTCTGTTCCGGAACATAACATTTTTTAAAGTTTCTGGTTTCGTTTCTGTTCCTAGCAAAAAACCAAAAGTTTCTGGTTTTCATTTTCGTTCCGTGAACCGATTCAAAGCAATTGCTTATAGTAAAAGCAGCGAGAGCAAGGGCTTATGGTTAAGTGTTGTTTACGAAGCAAAAGCCTGGATGTCTAGAGGTCATTCCTACGGACCTGTTCCGCTGACCCCGACACTACAGCCCTCAGGCAACATAAGTCTTCTTCCATGGCTCGAGGGTGAACTGCATTTCAGAAAACACAATGACAGCCCCTCCAGGCTGTATTAAAGATGTACCATCGCTTTGGTCAACTCGAGCGCCTTGTGCCCACACATGCTGACTCATAGATGCAAGAATGCATGTCCCGAGAATGTGTAATGCACTAAAAAAATACACATGCAAATGCATTGTATGCACATACACGTGCACATGAATGCATCAGCGTACGCAGAAGCACATAATACACACTTAACTTGAAGTTTGCTGCTACTTCTGAGAACTGATGCATTTGAAGTCATTCCTGGAAGTTCACAAGGAGAATTTTCAGGTGTAAGCTGTCCATTAAGGAGCAAATGACACAGAGCATCAGCTTAGATCAACATAGGACCACTGCTCACTTACCCATCCTACAAGCAAATGGGAGGTGTTTCTGAGAAACTGAGGTTCATTCCCTTCTGGTTCAGACAAGTGAATAATACCATTTTAAATCATGACAAAAAATGTATCTCTCTGGCACGGGCTGTCTCATACACACACACACACAGAGAGAGAGAGAGAGAAGGAGGCACACACACACACACACATAGACACAGATGCACACACATACACACACAAATGGGCACTCTCTTATTTCAAAAATGCCAATGCTGCAAATAAACACAGAGAATCCACAAACCCCTGACCTTGAAGAAGGATTTGTTGCTGCCAACCCTCGAAGCAGTTTGGATTATGAATCACGCTAGTGCCAAAAAATTGGCCATTGCACAAACATTGACATTTTACCCACAATCCACTGCTTACATTTCCCTGTCTCTATGTTTTTCTGTGTGTGAAGACTTGGTCCAGCCCAGGCATGGTGAGCTTCTTTGGCTCTCCAAAGTGAGGTTAGAGCTTTCAATTTACGACCCGTGATGGGTCATCCATCGGACATACCTCTACCAAATATATAACACACACAACATGAAAGCAACATTCTACCTGTGTGTGTGTGTTTATGTGTTCATGTGTGTGTTTACTGTATGTGTCTGTGTGTGTGTGTGTTCATGTGTGTGTTTATGTGTATGTGTCTGTCTGTGTGTGTGTGTGTGTGTGTGTGTGTCTTCATGTGTGTGTTTATGTGTATATGTCTGTGTGTGTGTGTCTGTGTGTGTGTGTGTCTGTGTGTGTGTGTTTATGTGTCTGTGTGTGTGTGTGTGTGTATGTGTGTGTGTGTGTTTATGTGTATGTATGTGTCTGTGTGTATGTGTTCGTGTGTGTGTGTGTGTGTGTGTGTGTTCATGTGTATGTGTCTGTGTGTGTGTCTGTCTGTGTGTGTGTGTGTGTTTATGTGTCTGTGTGTGTGTGTGTGCACTGAACTATACACTGTCTTTTCTAAAGAGCTCTGGCTTCTGTCCTGTAGTTACTAGGAGCTTAACATCAGCTACTTCAGACTTTGTTTTATCTCCAAATTTACAGCCACCAGCAGGAAGGAGCCAGACTCTGAAGTGGAGTTTCAATGCTACAACCAGCTGGTGTCTCTGGCCCGTCCGTGGACATTTTGATGAGATGGTGTCCTAATGCACGAAGATATGCAGCATCAGGGGATCAGATGATAAATCATCAATTAAAACTCAAGAGGGCTTTGGCTACCCTTATCATGTAGCCTGGGTGCCATTCCGAACTTAGTCCCGCCCACAACGTTTGAGGTCGGGAAGTTCGGTCTGGCATTGATCAATAGTGGCGCGAGTATGCTCGCCCAAATACTGGCGGGCCAATCAAATTGTCAGGGCGGGCTTTATACGATGATGGACAGATGCTCAACAGTAACGTAATCCACCACGTCACCAAAGAGCGCTTGGGTTGAATTCGTTTACAACAACGATGGCTGCCGCTGGAGAATTGAGATGTGTAGATTCTGCTATCAGGTCTGTTCTAGAAGATATCGACAGCGAATTAATTTTAAAAGAGGAACAGAGTAACGGGATCAAGGCATTTGTTGATAAGAAAGATGTTTTTTGCCGAAGCAACTGAAATGGGCATCACGGCGATGCAACTCGGCGTGCACGACGAGGTGGATATAGCCAGCGGTCGTTGCCAGATCCTTTTTTGAAGCCCGGAATCCTGGCTGCTGAACAACAAGTGGAGGGACATGCTAGGCTCCGATGTTTTTAAGCCAACGCAATGGGTATCGTCGTGGACGAAGTTCATCTAACTTACAAATGGTAAGAGAGTCTAACTGTCTGACTTAGTAAATAACTCCCAATGTCGTGATATGAATCCCATGTTGTAAACATAGTAGCCTAGGTATCGTTGTACGTTCGCTAACTCAGACTTGGTACAATCATAACGTTAGTGTGATTGTAGCGAACTAGCTGTTAAAACATTCTAATGTAGGTTACTGTTTTATTTCTATCAGTGGTCAGGCTGCAAAAGGGCAGAAGGGCATTTGGGTGTTGCTTTATGTACTCAAGCACCATATCCATATTGGTAGGCTAGTCACTGTACCCCTTATAAGTGATGTATTCTTTTTAGATGTCAGTACAGTCATTAAAAAGTACTAAATGATACTACTCATAATGTCTTATTTTTACTGTTACTTATTGGTTGCTTTTTGTACTGCTATATATTCCAGGTACACCTGTGCTGACATTGACCGCTTCTGCTGATCGGGAATCCAGAGCCAGGGTTATGAAACAGCTTCAGATGGACAATCCAATAAATTTGGCCCTGAGCCCAAACAGAACAAACATCAGAGTGGGTCTGATTAAAGTACCTGGCCATACACTGGAGTGCCTACACTGGATTGTGAGGGATGTTAGTACAAAGCTTGACCCAGCAGTTAAGACGGTACTTTAATGGAGTCACTAGTTGTCTGCGGAAAGCTTTGTACTGCCATTTTGAGGAACACACCACATCTGTTGATCTAGGACATCTGTGCTGCACTCACTGCCATTCTGTTTGTTCTTGTGAACCTGAAGGTTGTGGGGAGCTAATCCCCAAATATGAACACTTTCAAGGGGAGGTTTCATCACACCACAAACACAGAATAGTCACACCTAAGGGCACACTTTTGATCAGGGAACTGTTACAAACTTACAGGAGTAGTTTACTTCAGGACCATAAAAACATACCACTTTACACAGTCGACACAGCCTGCACTGGTTTTGGAGATGAACTCATTGATCAGTTTTAGAACAGTGCACACAGATATTTGACCTGGACTTCATTATCCATAATCTCCCTACATACAAGCTGGAACATGCAAAAGAGATACTATGAATTATGCATGAGGTTTTTGATGACATCGAACAGAGTCAAACTAATTTGTTTGATGACTGTGTTGTTCAGGATGACCGTGTTCAGGTTGACATGGATTACACTGGTTACTTTGATGACGAGGATGAGGATGATAAGATACAATCATCCCCAAGTAACTTGGAATCAGGCTTGTCAATGTTGAAGATCTCAGGCTAGCTTCAAATTCAGGCTCAAATGTGTAGCTTCAGGGTCCTGTTGTTGTGCAAATGCCTTTTTTTTTTTACCTCTGTTACATTAATATTTTTGAATAAAATTAAAATGGTTTATACTTCTCTACTGGTTGGTGATGTTTCTGCATTTAAAGACAAACAATAAGACATGTCAATAAAGATTTTTAATATCTACACATAATAGGTAATGTTTGAAGATATACGCTGAACTTTGAACATACAACCAATAAGAAAACACAAAAATGTTTTCAAGAATGTGGATACTACTAAACTATTATGTGAAAACAATTATTTACATTGTCATTTACGAAAACAATATTTACAAATTACCATCACCATTTACATTTCACATTTACTTAATTATTTAAATAGGCACATTTTGCCAGTCCATTATTTTCTCCTGGTAATTCAGCTTTGCCAATAAGTTTCTCTTGAAATTCGGGAATGCATGAGACTGCCTGCCTGGGTGATTTTTGCTGGGAAAGTTGTGAAAACGTTTACCAGTGTTAAAACGTCCTGTTCTCGGGCCACATGATGAATGCCAGCCGGCCTTGTCAGCTCCAGCTCTGTGTCCGTTTTGTCCATTAGCTCTTTGACGATGCCAATGGACCTACTGATTCTGGCTGCTGACATTTCTGACATGTTTGGTCCCAATCCTCTCATAAATGATTTGAGTAAATTGTTTAGGTGTTCCAGGTGGAGGTCAAGTGGATGGAAAATGGGTGACAACCTGAAATATAAGTGAACACATCAGTGTGAAGAATTACAGTATAGCCTAATAAGTATAACGTGCATTGACAATACATTGGAAAATACAGACTGTTAAATATGGTGACACCAGATGCAATTGCTGAGCAGGTCAGAGAAACACTGCCCACCCCCCACAGAGGTGCAGAGCACAGAGTGGGGGTTGGATAACATGCTAGTCCATTACAAAATGAAGTTTCTACATATTGACAAAGTGACAGAGGCCAACTTACACATCAGGTACAAGTTTATCCTGGTAACATTTGCTCACACTACACTGAAATTCGGGCTGGCTTCCAGAATACTAGGCATGTCAAAATATGACTAGATGATTTAATCATAGATAGATTTCACGGAAATGAGGAGTGTGGGAATGCACAGTGTTTATCACATTGGACAATAATCACGACTCACTATTAACTCATGTGAAACGTGGCAATCGAGGTTATTCTCATAGTCATATCATAAGAAGTAGAAATGTATTAACAAGCTTACCTCTGTAATGCTTCTTCGCGTTTTTGTACCGGTTGGAGTTGACGGATTGGGGCAGAACGTCTTCGGAGTCCGGGGCGTCTCTGATGCCTCAGATGAACACGGTTTTTCAGGCTGGTCTCCTTCGTCTTCTGTCCATTTTTTAAACACGGGCATGTCGCGTTCCAACCGTGTTATAAAGTTCTGACAGGACCGACAAATGCGATGCGATTTGTTTGCAGTGTTGTGGAGTTGTAATCCTAAACGGATAACTTGATCGTATATGCATTCACCTTTACTGTTTCTCTCAAAAATGAGGTTCGTGTGTTGAAGAACTCCGTGTATCCTTACATTATTTTTACAACACCTGCGAAAATCGCTCACATTTTCTTCTTCTAGCGTGCAGTTGAGTTCTGTTGACATCAACTATGCGTCGCTTAACATACGTCACACACTCCGTTGCTCTGATTGGTTGTAGGTCTATCCAATTGAGTGCAGAGGCATTTTTTTTCCTGGTTCGTTTGAAACACGCCCCATAATCACAGCTCTATGGAGCAGTATCAGACTCAAATTCTGACTAGAATTGAGTATGACTACGTCAGGCTACTTATCATGTACTTTTCCTCCACTGATATTTTCTCTTCATTGAGTATGCTGAATAGACACTGTGTCTACCTCTGTAGCATTCATAAATCTAAAATGTTGGCATTTTAATCATGTCCAGGCGTTGTAATATTAATTGCATGTTTTCATGAACCTGGAATCAATTTAAAAGTACTATGTGATTGGCAATAGCACCCTGATTAATAAATATAATACATGGATACACACTATAATAGCCAACTCGAACCTGGGGATCCTCATCAGGCAAACTCACCTCTGGGCTAATGCTGGTGTATTTTCATAATCAGACAACCAGTAAATGTTAAAGGCAAACTAGTTTGAGAGTGCAGGCTGAATCGCAACATCCATTAACTGTACACTAAAAGAGGATGTCCTTTCCTGGTGGACTGTGAAGGTATGCCCACAGAGAAATAAAGAGATTTGAACAGACAACTTTGACTTATTTGTGACAACTTTGACTTATTTGACTTATTTGTGGCGGCCCACAACAATATCAACATGGACCACCACACAATGATTTTCCAGGTTGAATTAAATTGTGCTTTAATCTGGTTAGCATCATAACCACGCTGTGCTAATTCGCTGTGCTAACTGTTGTATTCAAGTTAATTCTGCAAACCAACCACCACAAATGGAATTCAATTCTGTGGGAAACACTGGCAAGGTAGCAAATATACTTACTTACAGTGACAGCCTGACAGTGTTTCCCTGTATTTTTAGAGCTTCATGGCATTAAGAGCCGTCCAAAACAGAAGCCTAGAAGCACAAACCCAGTGCAAGCCCAGCACATTTAGTACACGGGTCCGTGGCGTGACGTAAACAGCAGAACAAAGCAGGACAAAACAGCAAGGGCAAAGGAAGGTATGTGTGCTTCACAGGATCAACTTTGGAATCCCAAGACAACATCACTCCTCAAGTTAGTCTTTTGACTCCAACCCACATGTTTCCTCCCCCTTCCCACCATACTGAAGAAACACTGCTCGTCACACGGCAGCTGTGATGTGGAGCCAACAAACATCCTCAACAGTTCACCCAAAAAGTCAAATCAATGAGACAGGAGAGGGGGGGACCTTTTATCTGTGTGTGTGTGTGTGTGTGTGTGTGTGTGTGTGATACACCTCTACAGGAGGAGTGGTGTAAACACCATGAGAGTGGTTTTCCTGTGAGGGCATTGAGCCCGAGGCTGGCTCTGTGGCACATTAGAGGAGAGGAGTGAGATGAGGAGGGCGGGCAGAGCACAGAAGTCCTGCAGGATGTGATTTCACACATGGGAATAGCTCTTTTGGGTGCGTGTGTGTGTGTGGTGCCCTGGTCTGCACTTTTATGTATTTCAGCCTGTAACAGGAAGGAATTCTGTATTGAAGTCCACCTTAGCATTTCAACCTAAGCTACGGTTAGCTTAAATTGGATTTTAGTCCTGGGGAATGAAGGCTGCTATTCTAAAAGTAGATCTATCCATCCATGTAATAATTCATAAATATAAAGCAAACTTATAATTCTCTGCCATTTGATTCCCATTTGTATCTCAAAGACAGCCTAAGAGGACACTATTTAATTAAACTGAGACCATCGTAATGGAGTGCACTGACACCCAGTCAAGCACTGTGAACACTATTATTCATCAGGGAATGTACAAAAGGCACGTCTGCCCATGTCATTATCAGATATCCATGGATCTGTGAGTGTAATAATTGGGCCAAGATCCTCTGAATCATCCCCATCTCCTTTTAAAGTGTTTAAAGAGACTTGTGTATATGTGTGTGTGTGTGTGTGTGTGTGGTGTGTGTGTGTGTGTGTGGTGTGTGTGTGTGTGTGTATGGGGGGGGGGGGGCTATGGTAGACAATCCATCATTGCCAGAGATCACAGAGATGACATGAGGAAGGGGCTGGGAAAATTGGCGGCAGCTGCCTCTTCTCGCTGGGAGAGCCCGGGCTTGAGACTGAGCAGACGAGCAGACTTGATGGCGTGCGCTGTACATTGAAGTGGACCAATTGGTGACACGTCCGGCAGTGTGTAAAGAGTCAAGCGCAGCCACACAACACGGAGGCTGTGTTTCTTAACGAGTGCGTCTTTACCGCTGATGGAAACAAGCATGGCTGCTGCTGGCACAAAGTAAGTAAGTAAGTAAGTAAATTTAATTTATAGAGCACATTTAAAACAGTTTCCACTGACCAAAGTGCTGTACAGAGGATATGGCTAAAAATAGAAAATAAAAGCAAATCAGAACAAGCAAAATAAAAAAAGGCATGCACAGAGAAAGTAAGCAAGACAATACAGAAATACAATAGACAAATAGACAGCCCTAAACAAATAAATAGCAACAGTACAGAAGACACTTGAATATGAAGAAGAGAGGAGAGAGATGGACAGCTAGGAAGCAGGGAAGGCCAAGGAGTAAAGGTGGGTCTTTAGTCTTGATTTAAAAGTGGTGATGGAGGGAGACAGTCTAACATCTGGGGGCAGACAACAGGGGCGTCACTAGACCTTATTCACTGGGGCACGTGCCTTAGTAAAAGTCTCCAGTGCCCCAGTAAAATTCTAGTGCTGCTCTCGCTGGAAACGGCATTCATGAGCGCATCTCCGTGCCTGCTTTAGTCATGACTCGAGCCTGTCACTTACCAGCCAATAAAAAACAAACAAGGAAAAAAAGAAAGGGGCCATAATAACCAATCAGGAAATAGCACCTCTGTAGCTGGGTAAGATTGAACGCAACAACCAATGAAAATTGTTCACATGATTCTTCCTAGTGTTTCGTTGTACAGTGGAAACCGCTGGAACTCATCACATCACTTTGAGCGCAGAGTAAGTCGTCCCCTGTTTTAACACACACTCACACCATGCGTAGGCTGCATGCACACATGCGGACAATTAATAATGATATACGTATAGTGTAGAGAGAGTCCTGTAAAAATAACCTACTGTTTGTGAAGCTGTCCTACTGTAAAACTAAACATAGCCTTCTGATAAACTATTCAGAGATGGACATCAGAAAATTATTCCTGAACAGAGGCAGAAGGAGAGAAACAGTGAGATGAGGAGGACGAGGTAGGCATGATAATTGCCCACATTAACGGTAACATTAACATTTATGTTAAAGTGCCAGTGCTGTGATTTGATCAATGGTTTAATGGCAAACTTAAATAAGTTTGCTGCATTTGCAAATGTAGCCTATAATAATCTACACAGACTCTGTGTAGATTATAGGCTACATTTGGAAATTATCACCAAAAGTCAATGAAGGCTTTAGTAGGCTATTTAAGCTACAAAGAACTGCAGTATTGCCAGGATGACTATAGGACCCTTGCCTGGAGGGAAGTATATCTCAATTTTGACTAAAATATAAGCTTTCCCTTGTGTTAGTAGGAAAGCCTATTAATTCATGCAGTGAGTATAGGCCTACTTATGCCTATGTGTTTAGGATGTTGCTGGATAGTGGTTCTTACAACAATTGAGGGAGAGAGTGCTGGTTCTACAGTATGACAGTGACAATAATGATTTTGAAGCTTGTAGCCTACCCGTGGGCTAGCCATTTATTTCATATTGTGCGCACATTTATTATTTTATTTTTTTATTTATGTATTGGGAGTTGGGGGCCTGTGCCCCAGCAAAGCTCTAGGTCTAGAATCGCCCCTGGCAGACAATTCCACAGACACGGGGCAGCTACCGCAAAAGCTCTATCGCCTCTTTGCTTGAGGCGGGTGCGGGCCACAGAGAGAAGACCCTTGTCGGCAGATCTAAGGGACCTGGATGCTGAGAGGGGATGGAGGAGGTCGGAAATATATGAGGGAGCCAACCCATGCAGTGCCTTATAAACAATCAGAAGGACTTTGAAGTGGACCCTAAAACTAATGGGGAGCCAGTGTAAGGAGGCCAGTACAGGGGTGATGTGTTGGTATTTGTTTGGTGCCAGTAAGCAACCTAGCAGCTGCATTTTGTACTAATTGCAGACGAGAAGTGGGGGAGACAGAGGGAGTTGCAATAATCTAACCGGGATGTAACAAATGCATGAATTACTGTTTCTAAGTCCTTGGGAGACAAAGAGGGTTTGAGATGGGAAATAATTCTCAGCTGATGGAAGCTACTCTTGATAACAGAGCTAATCTGCCTTTTAAAACAGAGCTCTAAATCAAGGATGACACCTAGATTTTTGGCATGTGGCTTGACAAAAGAGGAGAGGTGGGCTAATTTTCCTTCAATCAGGGGTCTAGCTTTAGAAGGACCAAAAATTATGACCTCTGTCTTATCATCATTTAGCTGAAGGAAGTTATTATTCATCCAGCACGTAATATCCTGGAGACAATCCAGAAGAGGCTGAATGGAGTTATCAGATTTTAAGGGCAGGTATAACTGGGTGTCATCAGCATAGAAGTGAAAAGAGATGTCATATCGCCGGATCTCTTGCCTACCCACCCTAAACCCCCACCCTGCTCCTACCCCCCTACTCCCACTCTTGTAAAGCGACCTTGGGTATCTTGAAAGGCGCTATATAAATTGAAATTGAAGAAGAAGGATGATGTCACCAAGGGGGCCACAAAGGGAGAGGGGTCTAGACTCTTCATGGCTGGATAATGTCAGGGTGTTTAGAGCGAGACATACTACACACACACACATATATATATAAACACACATATATATATATAAACACACACACACACACATATATATAAACACACACACACACACACACACATATATATATAAACACACACACACACACATACACACACACATACATATAAACACACATACACACACACATACACACATATATAAACAAACACTCACACAGATACACCACACACACATGCACATATACCACACACGCAGGACTGGCCCTTAGGGAGTGAGATCCTCTGTGGGGTGTATATCCCAAATGGTGTGACGTGTCATGTGTGCGTGTGTGTGTGTGTGTGTGTGTGTGAGTACTCTGAGTGTATGGACATGCTTATCATTAGTTACTATAAACAAACATCCTGTGCAAATAACCAAATAGTCTGTGCTCTGCAAAGCCATTGCACATAATTTTTGTCATCTTCAGTGCTGAAGAAAACATGATGAAAATCTGGACATGATGAAAAACACAATATATTAAATTCACAAATCCATACGATGTATACATACTGGCACACTATGCTGGTATACATGTATACATACTGGCACACTATGCTGGCTGTTTCTCTGTTTCTCATCTCGCCCCACATGCTGATGACCACTGTTGCACTACAGGGACTATAAATATAGATGAAAGATTGTCATTCTGTCGGCGTTGGCGCACTAGGCGCAGCGGACTCTCATTTGTATGCCAGCATGAGGAATAAGGGTCATCCACATAGCCTGAGCAAAGACGATTATGTCATCAAGGGACACACCTCCATGTGATTGGCCACAATGGGATTTGGTTTGAAAGGTATCCGCAAACAGTAAAGGCGATTTGTCGGAATGAAGCGCACACATTGTAAACAGCGGCGGGAGAGGAGGAAAAAGAGAACGGGGCTCTCCAAATGACCCCTGATGTTGTTTGCAGTCTGCAGAGCCGATCCAGTGTTGGGAATCTATCAGGCCGGAGACAGAATTATGGGATGTGGAGGTTGGGATGTCAGGAGTGAAGGATGAGAGTGAGCAAGGGCTGAATGAGGGAGGATTATGTGCTCATCATTTGTACCAGGTTATGTGCCCGTTATTTGTACCAGTGCCTCCTTTGTGCAAAATTGGCATTACCCAGGAGGGCACACACCTACAGCCACTAATTCTCTTTATCAAATAAAAATTCAGATCATATGTATGTTTTCTCAGTTTATCTCTCATTATATTATCCTCTTCATAATAATGACTTAAATTTAATTTAAAAATTAAACTTAAATTAAATTAAAATCCCCTAAAATCTTATGTGCCGTGTTTAAATATACCACTCTCAAGGCATCATTACCTCATCACCATGGATACAGGAATGTCTGAGGGCTTTTTTGTGGTCCTTTACTGTATGCGACACTGTAAAAGACACATGACTCACTACTAGCAGATGGTGAATGACAGCTCTTTGTGAGGGAGCAGGGAGATGGAAGGAGGTGTGTGTGTGTGTGTGCTTGCGTGCGTGCGTGCATGTGAGTGTGTGTGTGAGTGTGAGTGTGTGCGTGTACATGTGTGTGTGTGTGTGTGTGTGTGTGATTGTGTGTGTGTGTGCATTTGTGTGTGTGTGTGTGTGTGTATGTGTGTGTGGCTGGGTGTTGGTGATAAGCGACAAGCAGAAGACTTGGGGCAAATGATGCATACGAAAATCTGCTGGTTTGCTGTTGCGTAGCATTGAACAAGCACAGCAAATATAGGCGAAAGGGGTGGGGGTGGGTGGGGGTTTTGGGGTGGTTGCAGAACAGGAATCTTGTGGGGCAGGATAAAATAAGAGTGGTGTGCAGCATGTACTCTGACGATTGTGTAATGTGAATGTCACACATGTTGTCCTCTGCAAAGACTTAGGTTCTCCTGCCAACAAGTAATCACTTACACATAGTTCTCTGCTTTAAACATAGTTGGATAACGTTGTATAGAGCAAAGACTACTATTGCATCACACACACAAACACAGCACGAGTGGAAGAAATGCCCAGCTGCTTGGGTTCAACCATTAACTGGGCAAAAGTGAACAGGGTAAGAGGTTAGTGAACAGGGTAAGAGGTTAGTGAACAGGGTAAGAGGCTAGTGTGGGCGTAGTTTGATCAAATACACCAAATAAAGGCTAAAAGTGGGGCAAGTTTTATACAACAGAGGAGAAGGGTTGGCACCACGTTGTACACAACCAATAGCTGCCCATATTTCATATTAAAAATATAATATATATACAAATATATTAATATTTGTATTTTCTTTGAAATTGAGTAGCTTAATACTTATGGGGCAGCCGTGGCCCACTGGTTAGCACTCTGGACTTGTAACCGGAGGGTTGCCGGTTCGAGCCCCGACCAGTGGGCCGCGGCTGAAGAGCCCTTGAGCAAGGCACCTAACCCCTCACTGCTCCCCGAGCACCGCCGTTGTAGCAGGCAGCTCACTGCACTGGGATTAGTGTGTGCTTTACCTCACTGTGTGTTGTTTGTGTTTCACTAATTCACCGATTGGGTTAAATGCAGAGACCAAATTTCCCTCACAGGATCAAAAATGTATATTTACTTATACTTAATAAACAACTGCATTTAAAACTTGTATTTACTAGAACGATGTGTACTTCCGAAAGGATTCAAAAGAGCTTAATGTACAATGTTCAATTTCATTGGTTACTAGTATCTCCTCAAATCTGCCACAAATCTTGTGGGTGACCTATTTTGGAAGGTGAATCTCACCTAAAAGGTGAGGAGTTTCTATGTTTGATGTAGAATGACGCCCACTCAACAGTTATTTTTGGTGCCAGCTCTGAACCAACAGGCTCCTAAACGATTTATTTTTGGCCGTAATGCTCCGAACAGTTCAACATCTGGAGCGTGAACCAGAATGGAGCCGGCTCTGTTGGTGGAAAAGGTCATACTGTATGTGTGACGAATACAAAGATTAGATTAGGTAGGCTACTGCAGATGGACTGCTAGTCAAAGAAATAATTTAAAATGGTTCTTCTCTACAATGCCATGGGTAGTTCAGAGTAGAGAGATGAAGACATTGACACCAACATCGAACCAAATGTTGAGAGCACCTGCTACACGTAATTTGGCAGAGCATAACAAGATGAAAACAGGCATTTTTAAAAGTCTATACTTCAGGTGTAGTCTATAGTCATGTTCAGGTGATGCCTTTCTGCTTTGTTAAATCAGCTGTATGATTTCACGTACAAGTCATTTATTTTAAAAACATTGTTCTGACAATGACTTGAAATTCTCTTCATGCCCGTTATCTCTGGTCTGTCTGCTGTCACCTCAGGCGAGTATACCTAATCCCTGCATGAGAGAAATATGTTTCATGCACGATAATTCATTTAACACCTTGCCTTTTTTGGAATGCCTGAATAGAGCAATTCATTTTCTGGCCATGGATTATGAATCACCCAAAGCTGAGTTTCGCATGCATGCTTATGCTTATGCAAACAGTGCTGGGTTCGCCTCTTTCTCCCTTGCTGGTCATGAGATTGTCTGGCTTCTTTGTCTGTTCCTGTCTTGGCCTGCAGGAGGAGCTGTGGAGGTTCTACCCATGTGGCTAATTGATGGCCTAATTGGAGGGTGGATAAAACCAGTGTTCTCCAGTTGGCTGTCTCTCTCTCTTGTGCACACACTCATGCACACACTCTCGGCAGTGCTGGCTGCAGGCCTGCTCACTCACCTTTTGCACTACACATCCACATGCTGACCTACACGACAGGTTTGCTTTGCCTTACACATACTGACTTTGTAGATATAGAATTTAATAAATATACTTTTGTTTAAAATATACTTAGGTGTGGTCTCCCCTTCATGTCGTGCTCACTCCGAGCCAAGTGGTTACGACATATGGGGATTTTGAACTGGAATTTGGGAAAGTTGACTACTTCTAATTCAAACTTTTGGCTATAGGAGAGCGGAGTGCGGGTAATTAGTGCTACGCAATCTGCATAATTGGCGAACATGGCCATTGACGCACGTAATTTGGGCCATCCTATGCTTGGCCGAATGTTTAGAGGGGAGAGATCCACACGTATTGTGTAGTAGACGTTGAGTGCCGTGCATATTTGGGTTGCAGTGTAGAGCTTTATTCTAACCATATTGTTTAATTAAGACTATTGCAGCTTGCATAGTAAGCAGGATAGACAATTTTGGAGCGAGTGTTTAACTCTGAGCCTTTTTGCCCTGGGGATTAGGCTGGAGTGTCACTGGTGCCTGGACCGAGGACATCGCCGTGGAGAAACGACTGTATTGGCCTAAGGTCGGGACAGTACGACTCCAGCGGTATTGGTGAGTAAAGAACTTGGTTCTTGGGCACAGTGTAAAAATAGATTAAAATATTGGGGGCCAAATGTTTAAATACGGGGAAGCTCTGTGATTAGTTTGTCCTATTGCAAGAGCTGTATCCATGAACTTCCAGTGATCTACTGAATCAATGCAATACTAGGAAACAGTATGCAGTGAGGATGACAGTTTCATCCAGGGCCCTAATTATCGACAGTAGGCCTATAGGCATCAGGCCATTGTGAAATGACTTACGCAGTTTATACTACATAGGCTTAAGGCAAGCGCCTGTAGCCTATACAGAATTATATAAGGTATAGTATGGGGACAGTGTAGGAGTAAATGTAAACATGAATGCAGTGCAATACAGTCAATGTAAACAGGTAAACAGTTGATAGCAATAAAATTTATGGATAATAATTTAACTTCAAGACTACTTTTAGTTAGCCATGTAACCCTTCATGGTTTTAAACAAAGACCCCATCCCCTCCCCCAATGGAATGCTAATGTGCTGGTTTAAGGCCTGTCACTTACACAAGACAAAGGATGCTTCCTTGATATAATGTATCCATGTATCATGAAATGTAAATGTATTCATGTCTGGTATCATTTTGATAGTCTCATTACAAGGATTGTGAGAATGTTTGGAACATTCTATAAGTGATATTTCTGATATATAAGATATCTCTCCTCATGCTATTCATATAGGTGTGAAGTGGGTGTGAGTAGGTGTGTCTGATACCAAGTGAAGAGCCAACCAAGTGGGATTGTTCTTGGCGCCATTTTGTTCTTTGTTTAAAACATTTAAAAGTAACTAAACTGCAATGTTTGTCAGATCAGATTTTGGATTGTCAGACTAAGGATGTAGAGCGGAAGAGAGGAGTTGGCTACAGGCCAACCTAGGCCTTTCAGGCCTGGGATAGGCCTACATAGACCATAGACCTTTTTTGTACCCTCTCAGCTTGTAACAGAATAAACCTGATTCCTGAGTTTTCCTGAAGTTCGCCAGTCTAAGATTAATATTAAGTAATTATTCACTACAATTACTTTCATGGAGGTTCCACCGAGATAATATACTTTTGTCGCTGATTCTAAGACGCCGCAGTTTTTTTTCTTTTTCTCATCGCTCTGGTGACAGCTCCCAAGTTAAGGACGCTTTTTATCTGCATTTCTTCTTTGGTGATGAACGAAGGTGGATCTGTAAATCCGGGCGGTTCCTACTAACCACAGTTTGGAATGGGCGTTAAGATATCGGAAAAGGCATTCTGAGTGAGTAGACATTTTGGCAAAACCGTAACTTAATAGTGGACACAAAATTGTGCTTCCCCGATTTTGGCAATATTTTGGCAAAACCGTAATTTAATAGTGGACATAAATTTGTGCTTCCCCGATTTTGGCAAAACGTCGCACAAGACGAATTAATCCATATTTTGTAAAGCGTCGATATATGTGTTGGATTGAAGTCCAATGGTGCCTCTTTATTGTATATAAAGAGTAAATAGATTAGCGAGTGTGCTAGGCAGCTCAGTATTAAACACGGTGGTTCGTGTGCAATCTATTTTTTGCGGGTAACGGGTACGTTGGCCAGGACCCAAAAAGCTACGTAGTTTATGCCCCTTTGTGTTTACAGAACATTTTATTCCTTCATTACCAAAACAGAATATTAGACAGAACTGGGTGCTGCCCTTTTTTTTTTTTTTTTATCACCAAGAGCGTATGAGCGGCTAGAATCCAAAGTGTTAAGCTATTAACACTAGTCTTGTTTTGTTTTTGAATAGATGTGGTGTTTTGTTTTACATCTGAATCCAGGATTTTTGTCGTAATCTTTTTCAAGTGTGCAAACAGCATAAGCTCAAACAGCATAAGCTCAAGAGAGCATGGTTAGGCCTCTTTTAAGTACGCCTGAGCTAACTAGCTGCCGCTAGGGGCGTCTAGATGTCTTTGTGAGCTAATATGAGCTAACTGAAAAGGCTTGACTAAACTTCTTTTGTTTTTTTAAGCAGGAAATTCTTCCTGCAGCCCGTTTAAAGTTGTCCTCCAGCTCCATGGAGCTGTGTGTGTCTGTGTGTCCAGTATGAATGAATGCGCGTGTGGGCCGGCCCTGTGTGTGTGAAATTTGTTTATTTCTTTATATGTGTTTGTTTCCATTTTTTGTTTCAAGTCCTTCTTTGTTTTCTTGGGTCAAAAGTGTTCCCACCTTTTGCTATCTTATCTCACTGCCTTTGTTCTAGCATCACTGTATACTATAACCAACCCCCCAGCTTCTCCCCCATGGACACAAAAGGAACTTCACTGGGGAGATATGAACCTAAGAGGAGTGATAATGGGAAACCATTGTTGATTTCAACCATTTTCTTTCTTTCATTTGAGGGACATCTTTTGGGGTTAACATGTTAAGACATATTTTTTATTTTTGCTTGTATGCCAATATGATTGTATTCATACCCACAACTTGAGTTTCTTTCTGTTTGAAATTACCTTTTATTTGTTTTTAGTTTGTATTTTTTTGTTATAGTTAAGAAACTATAAAAAGGGGGAGATAGATGGTATTGACTTGAAATACCATCTAAGTTTACTGGTTTTATTGCTCAAATGGTCATTTTTTAAATGCCTACTGTTTTGTTTTACTGACCCTCACTTCTAATGCAAAATCTCTTTAAAAGACATGCAGGGGTACCCTACCCACGTGAGTCTGTGGATTATTTTTCTTTTAAACATCTAAACTTAACCAAAGTTTATTTATTTTCTTTATATTGGCTTTTTGCCAATAGATGCAAATGTGTAGTCTCTGTTTGGAGATAAATAGCCCTGCTATGTTAGAAGACCCATGCTGTAGGTGTGACTGTCTCCAATTGAGAAACTGAATACATTAGCATACTGTTGTTGACTTGTGAATCTGCATTCACGAGACACTGTTTGACTCTGTTTACACTCATGCTAATGTCTCTCAAAGTTGTTGTGAATCCACTCTCCAGAATCTCTTTCATGCCAGAAGGGACAAAGGGAGGTGTGACATGCCTTTGTCTTCGACTACCACTAAGCAAACATATCAGAAGATCCTTTCAAGATGGCGAATGGCTCCACCAACCAGGCTCAGCTACCACGCCAGAGCAGCAGCCGTGGAGACCAGGCCATGCCACTGGACGAGCTTGATGGACCAGACAACTCTGCCCTGGGCTCAGGTACAGCCAGCAGCAGCGGTGGGGGCCAGGCCAGTCATGAGACGAGACTGGACGAGACTCAGGAACCACAGGTCCAACGGAACCTGTGGCAGAAGCAACTGCCATGACTCTGGAAGCAACAAAACTGGACTGACTGAAAGCAACGAAAGGGGGTGCCGAAAGCAGCATCGCACTCCGCATCATCAAAGACACTCATGGCCCATTGTTCATGTGGACATATTTGGACTGACACAAGGGTGCACGCCGAACGCGGCCTGCATGCACACCCTTTGCACTCGCATACACTTACACTGAAACAATGCAGACACATTCAAGTTTCATAAGAGGACCCTTCTTCAACGGAAGAGAAACGCAAGAAAGGATGTATGCTGAACGCTGCTTTCCTTGCTCACGCACACACTTACATTGATTATGGACTGATTATGGACTTTATAAAAAAAAAAAACAACAACAAAATTTTGTACAATTGTTCAAGAAGGCTCATGTTATGGAATCTTATTTTAAACTTCAAGTCATTCAGACTTGAAAAGGGGGAATTGATAGCAATAAAATTTATGGATAATAATTTAACTTCAAGACTACTTTTAGTTAGCCATGTAACCCTTCATGGTTTTAAACAAAGACCCCATCCCCTCCCCCAATGGAATGCTAATGTGCTGGTTTAAGGCCTATCACTTACACAAGACAAAGGATGCTTCCTTGATATAATGTATCCATGTATCATGAAATGTAAATGTATTCATGTCTGGTATCATTTTGATAGTCTCATTACAAGGATTGTGAGAATGTTTGGAACATTCTATAAGTGATATTTCTGATATATAAGATATCTCTCCTCATGCTATTCATTTAGGTGTGAAGTGGGTGTGAGTAGGTGTGTCTGATACCAAGTGAAGAGCCAAACAAGTGGGATTGTTCTTGGCGCCATTTTGTTCTTTGTTTAAAACATTTAAAAGTAACTAAACTGCAATGTTTGTCAGATCAGATTTTGGATTGTCAGACTAAGGATGTAGAGCGGAAGAGAGGAGTTGGCTACAGGCCAACCTAGGCCTTTCAGGCCTGGGATAGGCCTACATAGACCATAGACCTTTTTTGTACCCTCTCAGCTTGTAACAGAATAAACCTGATTCCTGAGTTTTCCTGAAGTTCGCCAGTCTAAGATTAATATTAAGTAATTATTCACTACAATTACTTTCACAGTGCAGTAATAAAAAGTAATCAGGTAAACAGCTAAAGTGCGAATGCTAGACAGGAGGTGTAGTTTTGTTCAGCAGTGTTACAGCCTCTAGAAAGAAGCTGTACCTGAGCCTGCTGGTGCGGGAGCGCAGACGGGAGTAGACTAAAAAGACCATGGTTTGGGTGGGTGGCATCCTTGACAATGGATTTGGCTTTGTTTGTACAGTGTTTGATATGTGTCATGGATGGAGGGGAGTTGGGAGCAGTCCTTTGGGCAGATTTCACTACTCTTTGTAGTGCCTTGCGTTCAGCAGCGTTGCAGTTGCTGTACCATACAGAGATGCAGTTAGTGAGTATGCTCTCAATGGTACAACAGTAGAAGTCAGTTAGAATCCTAGGACATAGGTGTGCTTTCTTCAGGGTTCATAGAAAGTGAAGGCACTTCACCAGACAGGAGGAGTTAAGAGACCAAGAAAGATTTTCAGTGATGTGTGACCCAAAGAAATTATAGCTAGACACACGTTCCACCTCAGCACCGCTGATGTGGAGAGGGATGTGTGCCCTGCTCTGGGCTCTCCTGAAATCCACAATGATCTCCTTGGTCTTCTGGGTATTGAGTGCCAGGTTATTGTTTTGGCACCACAAAGGTAGGTGCTGAACCTCCTCTCTATATGCTGTTTCATCCTCTTCTCTGATCAGGCCCACCACTGGCAGACCGCTTATCCTCTTTACTTTCAGGTGTTCTCCACATTTGCATCCACATCTTTAACATGAGTGCCCTCTTCAAGAGAAGTTATATCCTTTGCCATGAGCATGCATGTAGCATATCATCAACCATTCATTGCTGGGAGGAGAGGTCCAATTTCATCATTAAGGCACTGCTGGGAACTAAAAGAAACACATTAAATGGAGAGTTTCCAACATGTTTAAAACAACTAATTAACTAATTAAATTCAACCTTAAAACAACGAAGGTTGTGTGTTGCGCCGAGTTGGATGGTTCACTCATGAGAAAATGATTTAGGGATCACTTTTATTAGGCTACAGGCTAACCAAGATAATCACATAAGGATTTCTGTGGGCTAACTGTAGAGTAGGTCTAAAAATCATGAGTTGCAAACTAGAGGTTTTGAGAAAAAAATCTCCCCCATAGCCTGCCCGTCCCCTGTGGAAACATCCTAAGCTGGAGCCAGCTTCTCTTCATTCTGAGGCAATCCCTTGTGCTGCAAAGGCCTATTTCACAGCTTAACACTGCCCCCTAGAGGGATGTCGGGGCATTGGCAGAACACGAGGCCAACATGAAGCTTATGAATTGCATCTGCGACAAATAAAGCATCAATGGGCTGTCAATATTAACTATATTCTACTTACAAAAGTTCTTCATATGGTTTAAGGTGCAAAACACAATAGTTATTTTATTATTAAATAAACTCAACACACAAGTTTAATAGGCAAAGCCAAATAACACATTAAAAGGATGTGAAGAGCATACTTTGGGTGAGGCAGGCTATTTTCAACAGACTACTTCAATAATGACAATTAAAGAGTTCCAGTCTCACATTTAATCCAGCAACATAGTCAATGATCTCAAAAAGCATAATGTTTTTCAAAAAACACATTTCCTTTCCCTGATCCCTTAAGATTGAGTTACCCAAGCAGTGCAGCCCAACACATCCTAAATATCATTGTGAAACATCATTAATATCAGTGCATGTAACAGGACGAAACAGGCAGTCAACAGTGGTCTTCATGAAATGCACAAACATCTTTCAACTTATCCAACTGCCTCACCATAGCCTCTTAAAAAACTGACACCATTAGATAAACATTACTATATGCATCCCAAATAGTGAAGATTGATAATGTATGATAATGAAGCAGAGATCCATAGCGGTTTCCCCAAAGTATAGTAGTGGCACATGTGGCACTAGTCTCGGCTATGTCCATGGCTATGTCCGTTTATGAATAGAAAGTGGACCAACAGGGCAGAGTCTGTCTTCCGTGGAAAAGGCAGGTCCAGCTGGACCCCAAGTGTCCACAGAGCTGAGGATGAGGGTGAGGATGAGCGCTCACGTCGAGGTTATGACCCTGATCCCAAAACGCGCACGCAGCTGCTCCAGGAAGATGAAAGTGAGCACGGTCTGAGGGATCAGTCGGATTGCAGCCGGAACAAGACCCTGAGGAGAGGAAGCATGCTTAATCCCAGCCTGACCATAAGCAAGTACAGACCGAAATGAACAGAAAAGCAGAAACAAAGGGACTGAAATGAGAAGTGTAGGATGTGGTCAAAATATGTAGTCAGAAATAGAAACCTTGTAAAAAGCCCTTGGTCCCAGTTTCGCAGTGTCCAGCAGACAGTGGACCACCCCCTGGAAGTTCAATACATGGTTCAAGATTCTAGAAATTGTATTTACCATTTGTACAGTTCGATGCATAGGCAAGAGTTTTGTGAAGAGCTGTATCTTAAAGGTACAGTATACTATGCAGTTTCAGGTATTTTTCAGCCAATTTGATGGTAAACAAACTTGTAATAGGCAAATCGTTCACCTAGCACAGCTATACAGCATAGACGTAGAGAGTCCCTACCGAGAAAACCAGCCATGCAACGTCCAAGAGCGGCGCCCTGCCAAATTTCGTGAGAATCATACCTTTACCATAGATATAGCTCTTTGGAGATAGTTTTTGCCTGTTGTTAATCCTTCACCTTTACAGTAAAAGCATTTGCATTGTGTACAGGGGGGATAAGTTGCGAGACGTTTGCTAATTACAATAGCAGAGTAACATATAAATACATCGCGACTCTAGAGGGAGCTCTACACACTACCTAAACCTGCATAGTATACCTTTAAGGAAAATACATCAAAATTCTCTGATTGTGGCTTCTTAAACTTTAATATTTTCAGCTTTACCTACTCCTCCATGACCGTGAAAAAAATATCTTTGGTATGTGGACAAAACAAGGCATTTTTTTCTGGCATTTTGTCGATCAAACAACTAATCGAGAAAAATAATCGGCAGATTAATCAACTATGAAAATGATCGTTATTTACAGTCCTAAAATAAATGTGAGTCATTTCAATGTGTCAAACATACAGGTCATTCAGATTTTCAGATAGGATAGGCCCGTATCATACTAGCAAATTGTGATCTAAAAAGGATTGAGTGCGCATACACACTTACTCCATATTCCCCTTTTGAGTTCATCAGTCTAGTCTTCAGCACATCCAGAGGCTGGCAGAGAATAGTAGCGCAGCCGCCCTGCAGGAAAAAATATTTTTCTTCAAGAATATTACTTATTTAACTATGAAGATTAATAATATGAATACGGGTGTGGTCATACAAGAAATCAGGGCGTATGACAAACTGAAATCACCATTTAGTTCTTATGTTATGAGATCGTCCTACTGGCCATGGTACACCCAAGTATTTCCATCTTTCATGTTCAGTACTTTTAAATTCAAAACAAAAAAATTTAGCACAGTTGCTATTAAGTGGAAGCCTGCTGACTTACGGCTATGAGGCTGGCCAGGAAGTGTGTGACAATGTTATCGCTCATCATTCCCGAGCCCAAAACCAGCTGTTTGGCCTGGTCATAACACGAGAGCTGCGTAGACCAAAACAAACAATAGTAACAATGTTAAACGATGGAGACAATGGTGAACAGGACTGTTTAATAAACATCTTTCTACTTAACTAATAAAACCAGCCTTGATGTACTCGAGTAAACAGTAAGTCCTCACCTGTCCAACGGTGACAAGAGCGCCTCTACTGGAGGCCATGGTGGCCCCTGAGAACAGCTTCCTCATGCCCTCTAAGAGAAAAACAGCAATACATTCACTGAGAATATATATATACTCTTTTGATCCCGTGAGGGAAATTTGGTCTCTGCATTTATCCCAATCCGTGAAATAGTGGAACACACTCAGCACACAGTGAACACACAGTGAGGTGAAGCACACACTAATCCCGGCACAGTGAGCTGCCTGCAACAACAGCGGCACTCTGGGAGCAGTGAGGGGTTAGGTGCCTTGCTCAAGGGCACTTCAGCCGTGCCTATTGGTCAGGGCTCGAACCGGCAAACCCTTCGGTTACAAGTAAGCGCTAACCAGTAGGCCACGGCTGCCCCAAACAACAAGACAGAGTTTGAACAAAGTTGCAGTAGCGTCAGACCAGACGCTAACTAAACAATGTTTGCAGTTAGCGGCTGAGTGCATGTGTTTTCTTTCCCAGCTAACTTAAAGATGAACTAAATTTAAAAAAGTTCTGAAAAAGTTGACATTTTCACCCTAACCTCATTTTTAGTCATACCTTCTCTCCAGACTCGAAAAAGGCCATCCAGTGCATGAGCATAGCTGAAGGATAAACCAATTTAACAAATATGTTAAGTTTTTTTTTTTTTTTCAGAATACATATTTAAAGACAAGTGGTCCAGTTGTCAAGTTAGTTACTTGTCAAAATGTCATTTCAAGACTTACTTTCTCCTGAGCTTTGGTGGCAGTTTAACATCATTTTGCATCCTGTAACATGAAGCAATAAAAATGGCTAATTAAATATCATTGCAATTGGTATTGTCCCAACTATACATCTTGTATACACTGGTATAACTCACAATATCAATATACTGCCCAGCCTTATAATCAATTTAAAAAAAATGAATGAAAGAAAGAATGAAGCTTGCTCTTGGATGTGATGCCATTATATCAACTTACCTTACATTAACCATGTCTGCAGGTGTACCAACAAAACCCCCAGTCAGTCCTGTAAGGGACAAAGAACGTGGAGACAAAGGAGGAATGACTGACATGAAGTTTCAGTTGTCTCACATCAGAAAATGGTTTGTTATGGAAGTATGTACTCCACTACTGAGTTTACTCCAGGTCCAGCATACCTCCGACAGCAGCTAAAAGAACCTTCTGGTAGAAGGGCATGGGTCTTCCGGTCTCACTGCCCATCATGTCACGTACGGTCTCATAGATTGCAAAGCGCGTCAGGGAGTAGGTGAGCTGGGTAAGGGGAAGACAGTGCTCGTTAATTTACTCAATCACTGATGATGAATTTTGTGATGATCACTGAGCTGTTTAGGGTTCCCAACTATTAAGGCCTTAGCACATAGCGGCCGACATAAGTGCACTGACACTTGCTACACACATCAGTGGCGTCATTTTTAACTGGCAAGCATTGGACATCTTGTGTATTGGAATCTAATGTGACCAAATGTCGAAAGCATGGGAGAAAGAGGCGAACCCAGCACGGTAGACCTGGGGTCGAACTTAACAGAACTCTTCAGCAGATTTGTAAGTGGGGAAAACGAAAAATTCTATAAAAACCAATCATATCCAAGAAACGCATCAATGCATCTTGCAGTTGGAGGAGGAAACTTATCTATAGCCAAAACTTTGGCTCTCACCAGTCGCACCTGACCTTGCTCGACCACCTTGCCCAGGTAGACCACAGTGGCTTGGGCAAACTCGCATTTCTTAAGGCTCACTGAAATTCACTGCCACCAAATACGAGCCGGATGTTGCTGCCAGGTGTCAGCCAGAGGAGGCTCCTTCATTGAGGAAAGGGAGGAACACCCTCCCTAAAGGTATATAAAATATATATAAAGTAAATTACTAATCTGATAAATTACTGTTAAAATTACTATTTGAACACTTTGAATGAACAAAATCATTCCCATAGGTCAAAATGCCAAATGGTCAAAATGCCACCCCCTATCGCAATTGAAAATTACTGTATGGAGGAGCTTCCTCCTCAAGCCCCTCATTGAAGTCCATTATAAACGCCTCAGACCCCAGCGGCTCGTGAATCACGTCGTTTTCAATGGCCAAGGGAGGTAGCTCCTCCGTACAGTAATTTTCAATTGCGATAGGGGGTGCTGTTTTTAGTGGCAACGGTGAACTAAGGAGCAGCTAGCTGCTCTGCAAGCAAGAACGTTATCTGCAGTCATACCACTAAGAATCTTGTGTTTAACGGAAAGCTTGTTTTTTTGCTCCTGAAATAAACAGTACAATGGAATCAGAGGACAATGTCCATCTTTTATAAATTCAAATACAGTGCAACGGTTAGGATCAAAGCAGGAAGACCAGTTACAAAAATGAAGGATGGTAAGGCTAGTGTAGGCTACTGAATGCTACCAGAGAATGTCTAATAAGGGGAGAACCGCCACTCTCGGGAAGCTTCCGGTTTCTGAACTGGTTGCAGTTCCTTTTCTGGTTCCACATGAGGGCGCTCACGAATAAGTGCAGAATGAATGGAGGGCTGTGGAGCTGTACCCCTCAAATCCACTTTTCTCGGGATATAATTTTTTGGCCAGAAATTTGAATGTTGCATGCGAAAGAGAGGGCAGAGAAAATACACACCGCTGAGTATTATATTTTTTGAGTCACTTATTTGTTCCAAAAAGCCTTTCAAATGTGTCAATGACGTCATTCATTAGCAGAAAGCTAGTGAGTTGTGGGCAACAACGACCCAACCTGTAAGAAATCGAAAGGACGTAAGTACTCGTTCATTCAACTTTTGACCTATAATCCATATTGATCTTGCAGAAACCACAATCAAATCTTCGATTTTTCAAGGACAACCAGGTTAAAGAGACACATTTAGCCGTCTAGCTCCATAGTCCCCCATTGTTTTTGCACTTATTCGTGATTCGTGATTAGCGGAACTGCAGCAGATTGCAGGTATAATGTTAAGAGTTAATAGGGAGTGATCCGGCTCTCCGTTAACGGGCTCTGATGCTACGTATAGTAGAGCGGCTACAGGAAAAATCGTGCAAATTATGATACAAGCGTGGAATTCGGCAGGTACAGTATGTCCTCAAGACCAATACAATCAAATCTACCTGATTGGCCACTTGAAATGGTGCCCATTTTCCAAGATGGCCGCCAAAAAAGACCCCAGAAATTGATTTATTGCTCAGAATTGACCAAAGATATTATGATACAAGCATGAAATTAGGCATGTATGTGCTCAAGAACAATACAATAAAATCTGCCTGATTTGCCATTTTTAATGGTGGCCATTTTCCAAAATGGCCACCATGAAAAACTCTAAAAATTGATTTGTTGTACAGAATTGACAAAGGAAATTATGATACAGCCATGAAATTTGGCAGGTATGTGCTAAAAAAAAACAATACAATCAAATCTACCTGACTCGCCACTTAAAATGGAAGCCATTTTACTATATGGCCGCCAAAAGACTGAATTTAGCCCAGAAGTGAGCAAGAAAATGATGATACAAGTATGTAATTTTGTGTGTTTGTGCTAAAGAGCAATATAATCAAATCCACCTCATTTGCAACTTGAAAATGTAATATGGCAGCCATTTTTAAAGATGGCCACCAAATAAGACACTAGAACTTCATTAATTGCAATTAATTTAGCAGATGTGGCCCAAATCAATGTTAACATTCACTACATTTCTGTTTCCTTCTATGATGAAGTCATTGGAAATTCAATCAAGCAAAAAATCAAGCAAAAAGGCACATAACTGAGATTCAGTGTTTCACAAATGAACTATGTACAAAGACTACAAACCCTGGAAGGGCTAAATTAGAAGAGAGCGTATGCAACAGCATCAGGCCTGACAGAGCAGTGCACCAACTTGCCTATCTAAAATACGACTGTACAACCAGAGCATGTTTTTTTTTTTTTTTTGGTAACTGTAACAAGGCAAAAAACTCGGATGCCAAGAAGAACAATATGGCAGTAAGTATCTCAGCATGGAAAAATAACAGTCCATTTCACAGCAAATGTGAGCAATTTTTCAATTGTGTTTTTAAGAAAACACCATCAACATTTTACCCTTTGGAATTAATTGAGTCACTGTAACAGTGCTCTACATCTACTATTCACATGTGCAACCACATAGTGCTGTGCACAAAAGCCCCAAACGGAAGCACTTGCATCTATGGGTTAAACATTTTTTCACGTCCGGTTGCTGTGGAGCCCAGAAAGCCTCTGCACACTCAGGGGACCAGTCCTGAGGGCAGAGCTTCCTCCTCTGCACAGGTCTACTCACACCTTTACCCCTGCGTGGTCGCTTAGACCCACCTGTAAGTGCAAAAAGTGGCCTCGCAATCACAGAACAGTTTTCAATTAAATGCTGGTAGTAAACCACCATGCCTAAAAAGGAGCGGATCTTGCTTGCAGATGGCGTGACGCCATCAGCCTCCATCAAATCTGACTGTGAAACATTCACAATAGCCTCAACCTTATCTGGATCACTAGCCACGCCATCCTGAGAAATGATATGCCCTAAAAACTTCACAGATCTCCTAAGAAAATTGCACTTAGCAGGCGACAGCTTCAAGTTGTGCTCTTTATGCCGTTCAAACACCATGCGTAAGCGCTGCAAACTTTCCCCTTCAGACCTGCCAAATACAAGGACATCGTCCAAATAGCACAGGAGAGTTAAGAAATTTTGATCGCCAAAGACAGAGAGCATCATCCTCATAAATTTAGCTGGGCTATTGCAAAGGCCCTGAGGGAGCCGGTTATATTCATGCAACCCTAATGGCGATGAAAAGGCTGTATATTTCTTGTCATCCTCATGTAACGGCACATTGTAATAACCTGACGTGAGAATCATGGTGGAGAAAAACACATTGCCACCTAAAGCTGCAAGGACATCAGCCTGGTGGGGGAGTGGGTGGGCGTCTTTCACAGTGCGCGCATTAAGCCACCTAAAGTCAGTGCATATCCGCAGGTCTCCGTTTTTCTTCCACACCAGCACCAGTGGAGAAGCGTACTCACTACTAGACTTTCTAATAATTTCCTTCTCCTCCATCTCATCCAAAGTCTCTTTCAACCTCTGGTAGTGGGCCGGGGACAATCTGCGATATGGCAATCTGAATGGATGGTCATCAGTCAACCTAATCCTGTGGCAGAACCCATGCGCCTCACCACAGTCAAGATGGTGACGAGAAAAGACAGACTCATATTCTTTTATTAGGTCAACTAACTTATCCTTCCAATAAGAGGAGACCTGACAACTGTCAATGGGTATAGCACCCAGTCCAAGACCCTGCAGCAAAGAGTCACCATTAGCAACACTGCTGCCAAGATCACTCTTGACAGATAAGCTGCCATGAGAGCCACCTGCACTCACTTTAGCTGCATGCTGCGAAACAAAGTCCTGATCAAAATTCTCCAGTGCAACGCATGGATATACATCAGCTACCTTCGCATTTTTGCGTAAGGTTACTGCAGCTGACGTGGGATTAAAAACCTTGACTGGAAGCCACCCGACTCTCCACATCGGAGAGACAACACGCCCTACTAGCATCTGCCTATTAATACAGCGCGAAGTGCTGGGCTCCACAGCAGCCGTCACGTCCAGAGCGAAAAAAGCGAATTCATGACAAAGCTTCTTCAATGACCTTGGCTACTTGGTAGCTGAGGTTGTTTCTGGTGTACACGCATCTTTTGTTTAACATCGAGAAAACCATGAATTGCCGTTATTATCATATTAGTGTCATTATATTATTAGCATGTCATAACCATTTTATTTGTTGGGGGGTGGCATCACGCAACGCCCTCCACTGACATTAAGAACTGGCATTATTAGCATGTTATCACCATGCTATTTGTGTGTCATAAGTGGCTTATTTGTCATTGTGGAACATTTTTAATATCTGTATCACTTCATCATCTATGGAAACATATTTAAGGAGAGCGAACAATTATTTACACCACATTTGCAATTTGCACATTTGAAATTTGCAAATTTCTCGGGTCTTTTTGGACGCCATCTTGGAAAATGGCCAGCATTTCAAGTAGCAAATCAAGTGGATTTGATTGTATTGGTCTTGATCACATCCATGCCAAATTTCATGCGTCCATCATAATTTGCTTTGACAATTCTGTGCAATAAATCAATTTCTAGGGTCTTTTTTGGCAGCCATCTTGAAAAATGGCCACCATTTCAAGTGGCCAATCAGGTAGATTTCATTGTATTGCTCTTGAGCACATACATGTTGAGTTTCGTGCTTGTATCATAATTTGCTAGGTCAATTCTATGCAATAAATCAATTTCTGGGGTCTTTTTTGGCGCCCATCTTGGAAAATGGCCGCCATTTCAAGTGGCCAATCAGGTAGATTTGATTGTATTGGTCTTAAGCACATACATGTTGAATTTCATGCTTGTATCATAATTTGCTAGGTCAATTCTATGCAATAAATCAATTTCTGGAGTCTTTTTTGGTGGCCATCTTGGAAAATGGCCACCATTTCAAGTGGCCAATCAGGTAGATTTGATTGTATTGGTCATAAGCACATACCTACCAAGTTTCATGCTTGTATCATAATTTGCACGATTCTTGCCAAATTGGCCTTGTAGCCGCTCTACTAGTAGTATGACAAATAGCCTAGCCTACTCATGACTAACTGGTAACGTTAGCACTGGTCTGTCACAAACGTGGACAGTTCAGGGATTTGGTGATAAAACATTTTCGGATAGTTATGCGTTGTTATAATCATCCAAGTTATGCCTCAACTAAACAATTGTTGTTAATATGTTCTTGTTTTCACCGTTCTAACTGTATCTTTGGATGGTTACATTGTTAATGAATGTTTCAGACCATGATGCATTCCTTTAATGACGTCTTCAATAACATTTGCCTTTCGAGTATAAATTCCCACTTAGCTAGCTATTACAACCTGTCTTTAAATTATAGCAATTTGGCTTTAAAAACATTAGCATGTTACAAATAACCACATTTAAGGTCTGTTTTTAATGGTAAATAGTTACATGGTTTTATAAAACAAGTGTCTATTTTTAGTATTATAGACTTTTTTGCAAATGTATTACATTGAGCAAAACCTCCAGACTTTCCATAATTTTGCACATCTGGAAACAGTACTTCATAACTAGACCTACATATCTTCCCTGACTTCCCAGACCTAAATTTATTTACATTTACATTTATTCATTTAGCACTATTTGGGGTTAAGTGCCTTGCTCAAATGCACAATGGTGGAAGCCAACAACTTTTCTGGCTGCTGCATGCTAGCCTAGCTCCTTAGGTCAGACCCCCCCCCCTCCCTAAGACTGACAGCATTTATTGCACAACATTGGCAGTTAAAATGCTACATAGTACATACTGCTGCTATAAATGTGTCTGGGTAGGCGGCCTACATACTCGTTCACATATGCCACCAACACCATCACAACCTCCTCACATTTGCCACTAACACCAATCAAGCAGACATTTCTTCCTCCGTTATTTTTTTAACCACCGGCCACCACTGGTGTCAGCATAGGACACCACATCATACAGATAAACTGCGCGCTCCTCCAACTCGCCAACAAATCTTCATTAGGGCTGTAACGATATGCGATTCGAAACCGAAATCGTGACACTCATATCCACGAACCTTTGTAGGCGGTGTGAAAAGGCAGAACCGCGACACACCCTTTCTAGTGTTTCACGCAGTGCTTTGCAGCTTACGTGGCCGCATAAGCAACGCACATCTCCCGCTTTACTTACCGGTAGCCTACGTTGTCCAAAAATAAATAAATAAATCATAATTTCATACCTCTCATTGTAGACTAGGCCCACAATCGTGGAAGCAAGGACGCATAGAAGACGACTAGCTACATGTAAATTACTATTAAATCTGTAGACAAAGGAAGGTTCTCCGCGCTTCTGTCGTTTAGTGACAATCCGCTGCAACCAGGCCAGGACAGATACTTTAGAGAGAAGGAGAGGGACGCCGGTGCTGCTCAGATGTCTTCTTAATTTTCTTTATTATTTACTAAAAGGTGCAAAACATCATTAACTTTGACTAACGTTTCAATGTGTAGTCACATCTTCATCAGAGTCCTTGGAGGGAATGGGGGGTAAGGCCCTAATAAGGATTATCAACAGGTGTGATCAGGGCCTGAAGTTAACTTTTTTGTCCACCAGCCACTGTGGCAGGTGAATTTTGAAATCCACCTGCCACAGTGGTTTTTTACCAGCCAAAATTATTTTGTGCCCAAAATAAAGGTGAACGACTCTTGAACTTGTACAGAATACACATTACAGTACTCAAGTAAAAGCAAAAAAGTACTTTTTTTGTAGGCCTTGATTTTTATATTTTTGATGGACCTTTAAAGGGATACAAAAGTATCCTTTATGCCTATTTGCTTTTCTCCTCCTCTGTAGGCTAATCATATAGTCAAACATATTTTAAAAGCCCAATTCAAATATATTTTATTTAATATACTTTATCATAGCCAGAATAAATAAGCATTACGTGGCTATGGATTGAAAAGCAGTCTTCCAATACATTGCAGCTGATTCTTCTGCTTTGCATTGCTAGAAGTCAATGTAACCTAAACCACGACAATGTAACCTAAAAACAATGGCTATTTTATGGGTAAACCTATATTTAGGCTAAAATAGCCTAGGCATATCCACTCGGGCAGAGCGACAGAGCAGGCTATCTGTTTTCTCAGCCGACCGTCTCATGTCATGTCCTGCAACATTGAGGCTACATAAATGAATGCTAGGCTTTTTCTAACTTGTATGCTCGATTTCCAGTGCATTTGCTTTGCTTGTAAATTAAGTTGCAGGCCTACTTTCCTTGTCCAATGTGATTGTTGAACGATGCTGGCCAGAAATGAATATACGTGAAAGTTTCCGTGTCATGTCATAGCCTACCTCTAGTCTCGTTGCTACTCTGGCAGCCTCACCAGAAGATGCAGCAACTGTACATCATTGTGTTAACTGAGCTGTTAGTAGGCTGCTTTTATAATCGTGGGCTAACGCATTCTGAAGCCCTGTTTCTTTTCTCCGGGGAGAGGTGCGCTTTTCTCCCTCGAGATACTTTCTCCAATAATAAACTTGTAGGCTACTCGTAACGTAAGGCAATTGAAATGTAGCAGAGTAAAAGAGTAGATTATTGGCTCAAAAATGTACTTGAGTAAGAGTAGAAGTAGGCTACCGTTTTGAAAAAGGAAAGTCGTTTGCCGTTCCTCGAAAAAAAATGTAACGCGTTAGGCTACTACCCACCCCTCGCTTTCTCCGAGCCATAGCCTACAAACGGCAATCTGGACAGTGCATCTCCTTGCTCAGTGTTGTGTTGTCTTATTGGCTACCCGCCAACGTGGCAGGTACATTGACAGTTTCACCGTGCAATGTCGCGCCATGGCATATGTTAAGTTTTGGGTGCGAATGGCGGTCTTGCATTCAGATACCTGTATTTTAAGTTGACCTATATAAGCCAGTCCACAGGGACATTTTAGAAGATACATGTGTGTGGTGTTGCAATTGATAAATGAAGAGATAGAACATTTCTTGCCAGTGCTGGGGTGAGAGAAGCATTTTGCATTGGACGAATTTGAGCATTGTGCACAATTCCCACATTTGTAGAAACCCTGTGGTGGACAGGATAGCCAAGTGGTAGGGAGTGGGGTGGACATGTCCAAGTGGACCAATCTATTGCGGATGCGCGCCTAAATATGAATCTGGGTGGCTCAGCGCAGATATCTTTAAGTGTCGGGTTACTCTTTAACACATGCCAATGTTTGCGAACAATTTTTTATGTGTCCCCCTGCTGGGGTGTAGCAAGTGGAAAAAGATAGCCTAGATGTTGTTTGTGGCTTCGTTTTTTTCTTTAGCAGTGAGGCGCGATCTGTATTCAAAGCCCTGTCCCATGCTTTGTTAATGTCAGTTTGGTCATAACCGCGTTGTTCATAAATTAAAGTCGGTAGTTGTACTACAATTTCTTCTAACTCGCAAGAACTGGCCCACTAGTATGTTGCAAACTAGATGAGGCAGGTGATTACTGTCCGCTCTTAATAAAGTATTCCGACTGAGTGGTTTGCGGTAAATTGTGGATTGTAGGGTGTTGTTCTCGTCCTTAAATATAGTGAGGTCTAAAAAGTCAATGGACTTGTTGTTATGTTCCATAGTGAAAGCAAGATAATCTG
The DNA here is from genome assembly GCF_046254945.1 of Alosa pseudoharengus. Lineage (NCBI taxonomy): Eukaryota > Metazoa > Chordata > Actinopteri > Clupeiformes > Clupeidae > Alosa > Alosa pseudoharengus. Next base: position 43,759,544 of record NW_027468774.1, read on the forward strand.
TGGTGGAATTGGCATAAGTCAAGAAACTAGTTAGCTCATTGATTGTGCCCTTCCATATCAGAAGGACATCGTCAATGTATCTGCGCCATAATGATATTTTGGAGTAGAAGGGGTTATTTTCAGTGTTGTGGATATATTTTTGTTCCCAATAACCCATCACCAAGCAGGCATATGGAGGTACGTCCCTTGTAGCTGTAAATAAAATTGATCAGAGTATTTAAAGAAATTATTGGAAAGAATAATCTTGATCAAATTTACAAGGAAGTCTGATGGAGGCAACACATCAGCGACACGTTTGGCAAGATAAAATGACATAGCTTGTAGACCTACGAGGTTCGTGTCTAATCGTGGGTCGAAAATCGTGATACAAACCGAATAGTGAGGTTGGTGTATTGTTACAGCCCTACTATTCATGAGTCGCTGAAAAGTGGAAGGAGCAGTCCAAAGCTCATCCTGCTGTACGAATAGAGACTGGATGGTGTAATAAAAGAGGAGATCGCTTGCGCTCGAGGTGTAAGCGGTACTTGATAGTAGTCCTACAAATCAAATTTACTAACAAAACATGCAGCACCAACCTGGTCCACACAGTCTTTTATTCGGGGTAATGGAAAGGAGTCTGGTTTTGTCACCATGTTCACTTTCCTGTAATCAGTACAAAACCAAAAGATGTTATCAGATTTTATGACAAGCATGGCGACGCCCAGCTTGAATAGGATGGCTTAGCCAACCTATTATCAAGAAGGTACTGGACACTGGCCTCCAAACTTTTCTGTTTATCTGGCGCAACACAATAAAACCTCTGCCGAATAGGCTGTGCGTCTCCGATGTCTATGTCGTGCTCTATTAGACTAGTACAGGTTGGTGTGTCTGAAAAAAGTGTGTCTGAAAAAAACAAAAAAAATTTTGTTGGTGTATAGTTTCGTTATGATATGAATTTTTAATATACCGCCATACCGGTGTATTTGATTACACAACGTTCAGAATGCTGCGCCGCGCGACACTGTTTCAGGCGGGACCCTTTTCAATGTTGCACTTCTAAACACGCATGGTGCGACCAAGGGGGCAGGCGAATTCCCGGAAGTAGAAGAATCGACGTAGGCTGGAGGGATCACCTCTCTGCTAACTCCCATAGAAGTCCATTCATTCTAGGATTTTTTTGAAATACCATAACTTCATATAACATATATCCTGTGCCGATATTGTAGCTTCTGTGTAATCTACATAGACACTACAAAGGCAAAACAGACTCCATTACCTCGTCCGTAACGTTGGTTACCCGTAAGAAGAATGGTTAGCTTGTTCGGTTGGAGGGAAGCTAGCTTTGACGTAATCTCTCTTTCGCGCCGTAGGGAGATAACCGTATTATTATGATAAGAAGCTCAGCCCACCTTACTGTCTATGACGGTAACTCATAAGCAAAACCTAGCATACACGACCGTATGTTAAGGTAAAGCATTACACAGAGGCAACCTTATAATAATAAACAAGTAAACCTAATTTTTTTAAAAACGGCACTAATCATTTCAGAGGTTTTCGATGGATTGACTGTAGGTCGGAAAAGTGGAAAGAAGATTAGCTTCAAGGCTATAACTTTTTTGTTTTGTTTTAGCATGACTGTTTTTGAAGATGATCATGTATGGTAGCTTCAACATTAACACGACTTGGTGAGGATGATATTAATAATAATACATAAATAAATGTTTAACTTTGATGACTTTGAAGGCGAAGGAAGTGTGAGAAGAATTTCTGTGTATCTATCATATGAGTTACAAGATTCAGTTCGATGGCTAACGTCACGAAGTTAAGTGTGAGTCTGCGCAGTACTGGGGGGACCAACTGAAAAATCGTTCTATTTGACTCAGTGCCCTCCCATTGAAAACGACGGAGTCTATTCGTCCATTTCTTTTACTGTCTATGGGTGCGACCAGAGAATGTCTGGTTACTTCCGGTTACTGGACTGGTTGCAGTTCCTATTAATTCCATGTGAGGGTGCTCGCAGGCGAGTGCAGAATGAATGGAGGTCTATGGAGCTGTACCCCTCAATATCCTTTTCTCGGGATATAATTTTTTGTCTAGTAATTTGAATGTTGCATTCGAAAGGGGAGGCAAAGAAAATACACACTGCTGAGTATTATATATTAATAAAAGTCACTTAATTGTTCTAAAAAGCCTTTCAAACATGTCAATGACATCATTCATTAGCGCAATGCTAGCGTATTATGGGCAACAATGACCCAACCTGTAAGAAATGAAAAGGACATAAGTACTCGTTCATTCAACTTTAGATCTAAAATCCACATTGAACTTGCATAAACTACAAAATCTGTGATTCTTCCACGACAAGCAGGTGAAAGAGATAAATTTAGCCGTCTGGCTCCATAGACCCATTCAATCTGCGCTCGCCCACGATAACCCCCAGTGGAATTCTAATGGAACTGCAACCAAGTTCGATACAATGGGGCTTAAGTACCAAGGAGTACCAAGGCTCTCCGTAGATGGGCTCTGGTGCGACTGCGGGACAAGGGGGGTAAACAATAGCCAAAGCCTAGCCTAGAAATCTAGACGCAGCCAGGGTAGTCTAGCAACTCTCCGTTGGCTTGCAAGCTGGAAAAATTAAACTTCTATCAGGCCAATTCCATCATGTAGAGAAGGCGACAGTTCTGTGTGAATTCCCTGCTGCTTGAAAACAAAGAAGATGGATGCTGCTGCTGGCGAATAGCGGTCTTTGAATCGTGGCTCGAGTTAAGCTTTTTTTAATTTGGCAAAAGTTTGATCAACTAGCCAACTAGCTCCGCTGGTGGGAAAACGCATGGGACTCAGGAGTTGTAGCGTTATCCTATTGCGTGCAGAGGACATCTTGAAAGACAACCGTTTATCCCGCCCCTCGGATTGAGCGCTGCCAATGGTGAGTTCCCAGACCCTACATCTTGATGTGGGTCTGGTTCGTCAGGCTAGTCAAAGCTCATAGTAAAGCAAATTGTCTCCTCACTAAGTCACACTAAGTCACAGAAAGTTTTATATTTCCTTTTTTAGATTTACTTGAATACTGTGTAATGGGCTTGGACTTGAATCAAAAGTAGGCCTATAATTATTGCAAGTTGCACTAGGCTACTTTTTGTATTGTTTTTATAAAAGATGTTTGTGAAATTTGCACAGTAAAAGTTCTGTATTTTGACTGCAATTGTCTTTGCATTCTGATTCCTTAGAATCATGAGTGGCTACTCTTTGTCAACAGCATCATTTTCTGGGGCCATGCAAACCTGTAGGCTATTACTACTAGTGTGGAATTATTCTACACTCATCATGACCATCCTAAGTCAATCTACTGCAGTAATTCCTTTTTCAACCAGTAGAAAATGCTGAACACCTGATTATGCATGAAAAGAAAATACTGTCATATACAGTGAAACCGAATTTTGAAAAATACTGTGATAGACATTTTTGGTCATACTGCCCAGCACTAGGCGAGAGGTGTGTGTGAGAGAGTGAGCGGGAGATAAAGTGTGTGCTCTCTGTGTGTGTGTCAGAGAGGGCGAGAGGTGTGTGTGTGTAAGGGGCAGAAGTGTGTGTCTGTGTGTGTGTGAGAGAGAGGGGTGTGTGTTTGTGTGACAGAGAGAGAGAGGGCGAGCGCTGCCTGGAAGGCGCTAGGGTTAGACATGGGTTAAGGTTAGGGTTAGGTGCCTTTAAGTTGATGGTGGCAGCGCTGCCTGGAAGACGACGCTGGTGGCTTAAAACATCATCAAGCGTGTGTACGTGAGAGAGGGGGGGGGGTGGTTAGAGGTGTGTGTGTGTGAGTGAGGGCCAGAGGTGTGTGAGTGTGTGAGAGGGAGAGAGAGAGAAGGTGTGTGTGTGTGTGAGAGAAAGAGCTCTGATTTAGGTTCTGGGTCAGAGGTGAGTGAGTGAGAGTGTGAGAGACAGAGATGTTGGCTGTGTGTGTGTGTGTGTGTAAAAGTGAGGCCTGATTTGGGTTCCTGGTTAAAGCAGAGTGTGTGTGAGTGTGTAAGAGAGAGATTTCATCAGACCTGGCGGCACACTGAGGCGCTGAGGCCACTGTAGAGGGCCAGTACGCCATCGCTGCGCACTACGTGGGCGGCCATGCCCACCATCCTGGTCTTCACCTCCTGCTGGGTCTGCAGGAGCACCTTTGGTAGGTCACAAAGAGTGGGGACACTTCTAATACACACAATAACACACACTGAGAAAACACATCACCGCTTATCTACAAATGGTGGAAGTTTGGGATAGCATAATCTATAATGTTGTTCACTGTTTCATACCTAAAGGAAACTCCTGAGGTAGGCAGATAGCCAACATCCTGCAGAGTGTAGGCCTATCACTTACTGTTATGAAATCAACAAGCTGGCACCAATCAATTTAGAGGCATGGACAAAACATTAGTTTTACTCCTATCTGAACAAATTAATTTTGCTAGACAGTTCAACTGTGTAATCCTGCGGTGTGGGATCTGCTTTGCCCTGCTTGCTGAACAGGGCATTAAAGTGAATTTCTATTCTATTATTAGTGGCCCATGTTGCCTATAAGGAATGCCCTCATGGCGTACGTGCCAGTCACTGCGATGGTGCGGCCTGGTCATCTGGCAAGGGCATGTTCTGATAAAACCCTACTTTGTACGTTTGTAACGTTACCTTGATAAGGTCCAGTGGGTGGGTACAGCAAGCAGCGCCGCAAGAGGCAATTCCCCCAAAATACCAACGCGAAATCCGCTGCTCTTGCATGTTGTCAAATGTGTCCCTCGGTGACAATAAACTGCAATGAAAATGTAATCCTTCCGATGCAATTTAAGGCCGCGTCTCCGGACCTGCCTAGAGAATTCCCCCCAAGCCGCTAGGCTATTAATTCACCTCGAGGGTGATGGTTGATAGTAAGTAAGGGGTGTCTTCGGACAAAGGCACTACACTTCAATTGCCTGTAAGACGGGTCATAGCCCATATAGGTCAGATTTAACCAAATAACACAATATAATCACATGACAAAACACTACTCTTTGTCGGCCTGACCTCCATCTGAAACCCCATAACTCACAATGACTGCATGACTACACTGTGAGTTCAAGGCGACAAAGACCACTCGATACGACTTCTTTCCAAACGTGTATGTAATTCGGCTCCACGCTGCCACACATGGGTCGAACTATTGGTTCCAACACGACGTCTTCAGTTGGGCGTGAGCACATGCTCGAGTGAACATGAGGAGTGCCTCATGGTCAGCTGTTGCGTTAGTTTGCTTGACTACTGCTCGTCAGAGGGCTCTATCCCCAAGAATGTTTGGACAATTTATGTATTTACAATTATGTGAGGACACTTCAAGACTTATTTAACAGCCAGGTAAGACCATTCATCACATTTGCAATACCAAATTAATTTATTAAACATATGTCCTGTAAATTCTGATTCTAGAATACTGAGAAGCATGTGGTCAAGCTCTTGGAGGGACAAGTCTTCCTTGGCATGTGCTGGTTTGCCAAGAGAGGGGGCAGCTGGATTCGGAGTGGAAGTGTACGTGACTGACATAAAAATAGAAGCCGTCGCTGCTAACCCTTTGACCTTGTTATGTTGTCTTGACCTAATATTGAAATATTATTAAAATGCATCTGAACCTGGTTTCAGACAGATTTGTATGAATAAAAATGTTTCACAGAAATGAGAAATGGACTCATTTTCACATAAATCTTCTAAGATTTAAGTGTGGGTAATATGCACTGTCCTTCAAAGCTGCTCATTAGTCCCTCAAGTTCAATCGGCCTATTTTCCAATAGTTTAGTGCTATTCACATTGTATTGGGGAGGGTTCCCACTCTATAGGAGGGAGTGATTATGAATGAGTTGGTTGAGTGGCAAGTCATGCTGAATCAGAAGAGCGGGATATGCTGTCAAACTGAAACTTGACACTCAGGCAACCAGCCCCAGAGCAAGTCTGGAGACAGAAATCCGGTTGCCTGTGCCTACGTGTGAGGCTGATGTGGTGTAATGAATTTAAGTCCTACCAACTCACAAACCTAGTAATCAATTCAGTGCTTGGACCTATAGCTTTTCCATAGATGAGGGACTAATTATGGGAGGAATCAGTTATGGCAATCCTGTTGTTACAGAAATGATAGTAATCCAGCCACATCAATTCTGATCTTCTCTGCCTCCTAGTGGGGAACTTGCATATAAACATGACCCATAACAGCAGAGTTCCAGCATCGCTTCTGTTCACCTGTAAAAGGCACTAACTAGCTTGGTATATACTACATCCAACCTTTCACAGGGGCAAACCTGAAATGCCTCCCCTCCTGACCACTTTGAGAGGGGTTTGCTCAGGGTTAAAGGTTGTGTTAAAATGACCTTTTTCATTGTTACTTGAGTGGTTTCTCTATGTACATTGTTGATTCTTGATAATGTAACTTCCGTAAATAAAACTAAATCAATATTTAACTGGAGGCCAATCTCAAGCCGCATCACACAAGTCATCTCTGCCTCCCTTTCGAGAAGGGTTGTGTTCAAGTTTTATTCCTGTTAAAGTTCATCACCTGACTGGTACCTTTACACAACTTAAAAGGGTTTGATCTGGATACAGAGAAATATGTATGTCTCTGTGGCTGACATCTTCCAACTACTTTGACTGTCAGCCCTTGGGGAAAAATGATGTGCAAAGTGCTCCAAAGTACTCTCCAGCTTTCTGGTTATATCGGAGTCTTGAGAACCAAATGATTATGGTTCACTATAAACATTTGTAAAATAACGGTCACATTTGTAATTATATGCATCTGCACACCTGGAATAACGATACCTTTGTCTAGCACGAGTTTCAGATGGTAACCATATTAAGACACAATCTACAGTTCTACATGACCATGTTTATTTCACCTCAGGCAATGTCAACCATGTCCCGTGTCGAGCTATAGCCCCTGCTCCCTGGCAGACAGACAGACGCACAGAGAGAGACAGACAGACACAGACACTGCACAGGATCGTCACACCAGTAGCTCTCGGGGGCTGTAAGTGACAGACAAGCAGCCGGCGGGGTACCGAGTGTTTGCAGGCTCGTGGCCTAGTACAGTTCAGTCTGTGAGTTCGACCACCCCATTCCAGTCACGTGTGGGGCTAAGTGGCAATGTTTCGAAGGCAATTCTTTTCCTTAGATTCCTTTCGTTATAAAAAAAGAGAGAGACGGATGAAGGTCGGATGAAGGTCGGACTGGTCTACTCCAGCTCCACAGTGCCCCCTGCTGCCTCCAGGGCAGCCTTCAGTTTCTCAGCCTCCTCTTTGGATACGTTCGCACGGATCTCCTGAGGCAGGGATTCCACAAGCTTCTTGGCCTGAGAAAGAAAATTACATTAAAAATTACATTGGCACAATGAATTCGTTCATTCACCAGTCACCATAAAAACTCGATTAGCTCGATAGCCTGGGCTTTTGTTTGCTTAAATTGGCAAACTCATCTTGCTTATATTTGGGAGAGGCATCTAGGAGTCAGGCCTTTCATTACTGTCACACAAACCTGTCTGAAGTAAAGATGGGAAATACAATCAAATTGATACAGTATAGATAATCAAAGAATAGACACATATTCGGACTTGGCCACCAAAGGTAGGAAATCACTACTTTCTTTCACCTCTCTGTACCATGCTAGTAAATCTGAATGAATTTGACAGTAGCCATACTTTGGTGCTCAATGTTTCTGTAAAATGAACTGAATGATTGTGGAGATTCTAACTGTCTATATAGCAAGACCATATTGATAGAAGTTCATACATGTCCGTTCCATTAATGAGCTTAACGTGAATCCCAGCTTGGTAACCATGGGAATTTATGCTACAGAACTAACCTGCTCCGTAGCAGGTTAACTTTCAAGCTAAATTAACCCATTCGCGCTGGATGCTGCATGACGCAACATTGACCCTCCTGCTGGATGCTTCGTAGCGCAACATTGACCCTCCCGCTGGATGCTGCGTAGCGCAGCATGCTTTTTATTTCATGTTTCTAGGTGCTACAGAGGCTTAGATATTACATTTTGGTAGACGTTGACAAGTTTTAGTATGTTTTCAGAAAACCCTCAGGAAATAAGGTTATTTAGTCTAGAATGCCATAGGATTCTATAGGCGTTTTTAGCAGGCATTTTAGGAGTAAATGGGTTAAGCTGTGTTGCAAAAAAAAACAATCAGTCGGAAAACGAGTCCAAAAAGATGGTTCCGTCAACCTGTGCTCTCGTCACCTGTAGCATACTACTTCAAAAATAGAAGTAGGCCTATAGAAATGTTTTTTCCGACAGTGCACCAAGCATGGATTTACACATTCACTAGCTCCAAAGAATGTATGAAGATTATACGATTAAAAATGTTTTAACTTCACATGCGTGTGGTTCTAGGAATCGTGCTACTCTGCGTCATTTATGTTCGGTGGTGGTGTAACGTGCAGCGAGACGGCATAGGATAGGATTTACATTCTTGCGTGTTCGCAGGTTCGCTTCCCATACGAAGTATTAAGGCTAAATTGTTTATCACCTTGATAATGGCTTTTTTTTTTTATAATCTTTGATGAAAGACATATGTCTACTGCTGATAAAGGGTCATGCACATTTGGTAGGCTGTTCAGTGACAGCTTTGCCAGTGGGCTATAGCCTATTATATCTGATGCAAGCCAAAGGATAATTATTCTGTAGCCTAGGCAGCTAATAATTAAAACTTCATGTGTCGACAATTGTTCATGAATGTCAAATCAACTGTGTGCTACACAGATATTAGGCATAAATTGAATTGAAAGCCATTGCATTTCAGATAATTTTATTTCAAAACACTTAGGGACTTATGGGAGACAATAGCCTATTATGTTGATACTAATTTATTTTATGACCACCTACACCTAGACAATAATTTGGAGTGAATGAACTCTTTTAATCTAAGAACGTAAGCTAGGCTATAGATAGTTTTGAATATCTATATGCATATCCATAAGTTGTTTTTGAGTTTATACTATTTATTCATGCACTCGTTTTGTTCAAGCATAGACTGTAGACCTATGTGTTCAAGAGTGAAGCCAATCAAACTTGCAATTGATTTCAAAACCATTAGCATTGTTGTTTTAAATGTATGCTTTCATTATTCTCCCATTTCTGTAGGCAATCAATTTTTTTCTCTCGATGTTAAATTTGATGACTTTCGATGAAAATCCTGTAGATGGCGCTTGCCAAATCGAACAGAAATCGTCTAGTATTGTCTTAATTTTACGAAATATATCCTCTTTTCGTCAATCTACTGTTTTGGTCTACTGTTCTACGTCGTGCACGAGCAGAGATGAAGCTGACTTTAACCTCGCTTGAATAAACGAGACCAAGATGCCGCTAACTTGAGTTAATGGAACGGCTTCAGTCCCAAGTGGAAGTCTACGCTAGTTCAAGCCAGGCTATTTCTGTTAAGCGCCGCCTTCATTAGCGAGGTTGATGGAATATCCCCCAGGCTTCTAATTGAGGCATTTATTTGTCCACACCTATAGCCACACTGGGCCAGTAAAAAGGGCGTCTAACTGGGACTTGGCTTTTAATGAAGCTGTTACAGTATTCCTGAAGCTTTTTTCAGTATTAATGACTCATGGTATGGTTAAAACTTAATCACCAAAGTGCTACTACTAATGTTACAACTTTAAACATCAGAGTATGATACAATACGGTACACAATATATTGTCCCTCATATATAGGTCTCATGCTGCACAAATAAATGCCTTCACAGTACAACACAAGCTGTGTCTATCACAACAGTAAATAACAGACACATAACAGACTGTCATCACAATTATCCAGTGCACATATACCCACCACTTGGTAAAAACACATTGCATGTAACACATATTGACTTAAGTTGACTGATATTTAGTAAAGGCTTTTTATCCAAAGCCATGTGAACATGCAATGGTGGGAATCAAAACCAAGTCGGCCAATTGTCAGTGAGTATGTTTACATGGACATTCATATTCAGAGTATTGACCTCATTCAGAATAAGACAATATTGTGAATATGGTGTTGAATATGGTGTGAACATGAGTTCTTAATAGAATATGCCATTTATAGATGTTCCCATAGTAACCTAATCACTACCTAAGCTAATACTGCCACATGTCGCTTCTATGCTGTCTTATATGTTTCTTTCTCACCCCAAAATGTAGCCTACATTCCTCTTCATTCACAACATCTTTTCTGAAGCTCCGCTCATAAATAAGTTTGAAACTTTGCCGCCAGAAGGTCGCGACACAAGAAATGCCATGGGCGTCAAAGAATGTGTTGTTATTTACCATAATGTTGTGCTTAATTGTCACAAAATAACGTGAATATTACAATAGGAGATCATATTACGAATAAGGTGTTTACATGCCTAGAAAGTACCTCAATATTGTGAATAAGATCAGAATACTCCACATACCTTACTTTGGTTATTGCTTATTCTGAATATGATCTTATTCCGGTTAAGGCAATCGGAAAATGCTGTTTACATGGGAGTGTTGTATTCTGAATATGTTATTAACCCGGTTAATATCTGAATATTAATGTCCATGTAAAAGTACTCAGGGACGTTACCGTTGCTTCACCACCCCCGCCTCCATATTGCACACAACCCATAATAAAAACTGTTACACACACCAGGAGGGTATTCCAAGTACGTGGTTTAGTGACAAACCTGGGTAAGTTAACTCAGAGTAATTGGTAAACCTCCTAATAGAAGAGCTGTATGGCTTGATTCTCCTAACAAAACAATGCCATCATGCTCTTGTAGGAGGTTTACCATTGTTGTATTGTTAAGATTGTAATATCTGTAGCAATGTCCATTTGATATTCCATGGCCTAGAATCTAGGCAAATTGGATGCAAAGGAATCAAAATGAAATCTTACCTGTACGAGATTCAGGCCTTGCATGCAGTTCTTGACTTCTTTGATCAGTTTGACTTTCTCGGCAGCACTGAGTGCTGTCAATTTGACAGTGAAATGAGTTTTCTCTTTCTTGGCTGGGACTGCCTCCTCCTCTACTGCCTAAGGACACATTATCATACACAAAGACGTTTGCATTTTCTCAGTGAAGAAGTGAATCATCTGAATGTATAGAAGCAATACACTGAAATTATAAAGGCATATATTACCGTGGCTGCAGGTGCTGCTGCTGCCATTGCACCCATAGGCATCATTCCAATATCTTGAATATTTAAGGTTTTCTAGGACAGAGATGAACAGACAGTGTGAATTATCTTTCTTTCTCTCTCTCTGAGAATATCATTTAATTTTCCCTCTAACTTTACCTTAAGTAACTCGTTCAAGTCTGACACCTCGATTAAGGTAAGGCTGGTGATGTCGTTAACAAGCTGCTGAATTTTGGGTGAGTATTGTTTGGGTGCACCGTCCAAATGGGGGGTGGCTATGGCATCCGATGGGCTGGCAGGACTGGTCTTGAGTGTTCTGATGGCACATAGTGCTGGTGTCTGGATGTTAGACCTACAGAATGACAGATCAACAGATTCACTTCACAATACTCACCAGACCTAACAAAGACTTTGAATAATGTCCACGATTTACAACGTCCAATTAAACAAAAATATCATGACTTGTAAAAATCCCACTGAAATATGACGGGACAACCTGCCCACTTCAACAACAGCACAATTCATTGCAATTACAAAACAAGAATTAATTCGTGTTCAAGTGGAGTATTTTAGCTGTATTTTCTTGAAACATTTCCATATGTACGCTCATGCTATCAACTTCCAATCATATTTTCATGTCTTTTCAATAACTTAGAAGGACTACGATGGTAATATGACCTTGGCTTTGATATAACTATATTGTTAGCTGACGAATTGTTAAGCAGCAAGCTAGCAAGCTAATGTATCGCTAGCCCAGGTTAGTTCACTGTTGGCATTTTATGACAACTCCAGCATCTTAGCCAGCTAACGTGAGCTAACCGTGTAAGAAAGACAGCAGTAAAACACTAGCTGATCGCAAACACGAGGGACTGACATGGAGACATTTTCTTTCTCACAAGACCCAGCAAATAGCGCTTCAGTCAAGTAATGTTGTTAGTTCTGTGGACGTGCTCAAGCGTTAGCACAGTATCGTTTCGCTAACATTTACTGAGGTAGACTGCTAGCCACCGTAGCTACCTAGCAAATATAAGATTAGGAATTACAAAAACATTTCCGGAGACTAATACCTTGTCTAATGGACATGCCCAAGACAGCCCACTTCATAAATGCTAGCAATTACATGCATTATTAGGACAGAACACATCAACTTCAAACAGACTGTCCTTGACTGAGTTGACTGGAGTGCATTTGCACAACGACTCTCTGCCGGCTGATATCTCCGTTACATCATCATTCCTATTGCTTACCGTTGCGTTTGGACAACCGTTCGCAACGCCGCTCGAATACAGTGCCTGGTGCAATACATATTTCTGTTTCTGTCCTTCGATTATTTACTCCAGGTAATTCACAAACACCTCCAAAATACACACATCAGCCTGTCATTCAACCTCACTGCTCAAAAGCACATGGCGTCCTCCAGCAGCTCTTCCTGACCTACCCATAATGCATCAGCCCAAACAGCTAGTTTGTACATTTCATTGGTGGATTCAGACTGTAACAATGGCTATTGGTTATAATCATAGACAGTAAAAGATAGGTTATAATAACCTATGTCAACTGTGAAGCAGCGCTACAAACTAGCAGGCAACAAATAAAGGTATGGTAGCCTATTATTAATTTGAACTTGAAGGTGCAACAAATATGATTAAATGGCAGCAGCATTGACAAAAACAAAAAACAACAAAAACATATTCCCCATATCTTATGGCAAAAAATGGATCTTTATCAGTGGACAGTTATCTGTTTTCAGTTTGGATGTGTTCACCCAAAATATGCAGTGTATGTGTGTGTGTGTGTGTGTGTGTGTGTGTGTAGTTAATCTAATAACCAATTTAATATGTGGTTGTTTGAGCAGAACACCCTGAGGAGGAGGAGCATATGAGAGCCTCTTAACCAAAGGGGGTAATCTTCTGCTCCATCTGGCAGTCCACTGACAGCAGGTGACCGGTGAGCAATCCTGTTTCTTCTAGACTATTCCTATAGACAACACACAAGAGCTACTTCAGGGGTAGATCTCAGCACCACACACAGATACACTGCCCGTTAGGCTACGGTTGTTCAGCTGCCAATGTGACTGACTTTTGAAGTTTGGATACACTGAGTCTTCAGACCTCCATCCATCCATTCCACCATGCTGCTATCCCCTGCCGCTGACAGGAATCAGGATGATATACTGTCAGTGCTGTCGGAGATTCTGGAGGAGCAGTCCCACAAAGAGCTGTTTGGCCTGGAGCTGGGGTCTGGCACTGGGCAGCATGTCGTGCACTTTGCCCAGGAACTGACCTACGTCACCTGGCTTCCAACAGACATCAAAGAGGAGTCTCGGGCAAGGTACTGGATTAATGGCCATTTTCTGTCTTTAAAGGCATTTTTGAGGACATAATTACATAATTACATACGTATACGTACGTATAAATAACAAGTGTCATTTAGTCCCACTTGTGATTTAAAAGGCAATATATAATGTGTCATATACAGTATATATACTCAAAATTATATGAGTATTTATACTCATAAACTATATATACTTTATGAGTATTTCATATATATGAAATACTCATAAAGTATATATACTCATATAATTTATATATATATATGAAATACTCATAAAGCTCTCATAATTGTGAGTTAATATCAGTAGTATGATGTAAGATCCATGTTTTGTCCTGCTCCAGTATCCGTGCTTACATTGGGGCAACGAAAGCGAAGCGTGTTCTAGAACCTGTGCACCTGGATGCTAGTGAGCCCTGGGACAAGTGGGCAGGCCTTCCTCGTAGCTCCTGTGATGTGATCGTAGCCATCAACCTCTTCCATGTCAGCTCCTTCAAAACAGCAGAGGTGCAGTAATACTGGTCGGTTCAAAACCATAGTGGTCTGATAATAATCAGAAGTTATATATATAAACACACACAGTGCCTATAAAAATTATTCATCTGCCTTAGATATTTTCCCTTTATTGCTTTAATAATTAATTTCTACAAAGTAATGTTAATTAATTAAAAATATATAATGCAAAATAAGCGAGCTTCAGGTCCTTTGGCCACAATTAAAGCATAGAGCCTGGGTGGATATAGCCTCGTGAGAACATCCTGATCTCGCGAGCTTCAGGTTTCCCGTCGCAGATCAGTCTGGCATCTTTCCGATAGAGAAAAATTGGAGCAGTTCACCAAACGAACGGCCAATCAGCGTTGGTTTTGAGGCGGGTTTAGGTGTGACGCAACGAACAACATGACGGCATCCACAGATGAGATGAGCATAGCTATTCAAATTAGAAAGTATTCCTGGGGAAGCTGTGAAGTTATGAGTCTCAGCCATGCAGCTGGGAGGAATGAACGACACAGACATCCTCCACGGCCGATTCCAGTTCATAATGGAGGAATATATATGTATATGTATATATACTCTTTTGATCCCGTGAGGGAAATTTGGTCTCTGCATTTAACCCAATCCGTGAATTAGTGAAACACACACACAGCACACAGTGAACACACAGTGAGGTGAAGCACACACTAATCCCGGCGCAGTGAGCTGCCTGCAACCACAGCAGCGCTCGGGGAGCAGTGAGGGGTTAGGTGCCTTGCTCAAGGGCACTTCAGCCGTGGCCCACTGGTCGGGGCTCGAACAGGCAACCCTCCGGTTACAAGTCCAGAGTGCTAACCAGTGGGCCACGGCTGCCCCTTTAAAAGGAATATATACTTTCTTTAGAAGTGTAGGGCCGTGAAAACTTTATGGTAATTGTCGTTGATTAGGTTCATGTCACATACAAATGGTAAGTTAAAAAATGTTAACGTTAGTTACGTTACCTAACTTAATTGTATGTTAAACGAACACTTCGTTCATCTAATTGGTTGATTTGGCCCGTCGATAACCAACATAGGTGGTGATAGACAGATGGTTTATCCAATCAGTTAACCAGTATTTCCGCCCCTTCCCAAAAGTTCTCCAACGGAAAATTCCCAGATGGACATGCAGAGCAAATGCGAAGCATCCATCTGGCGGAGTCAGATTAGGGTGGATAGGTCTCAATTAGGTTTGCACATCTGGATACGGCAATCTTACTCAATTTTTCTTTGTAAAACTGCTCAATCTTTGTGAGGTTGGAAGGGAATGGGGTGTGAACAGCCTTTTTCAAGTTCAGCCACAGATTTTCTAGATTGAGGTCTGGGCTTTGACCTTGGCCACTCCAGAACATTCACCTTGCTGTCTTTAAACCATTTCTGTGTAGTTTTCGCTGTAGGCTTCGGCTCATTGTCTTGCTGGAAAGCTACTTGCTACTTCAGAGTTGTCATAGTCGCCATGGTGGCCTTCCCCACCATTATCTTTATTATTTTATTTATTGTCACTGTGGTTTGTGGTGATGGCCCGCTCTAGTCAGATTTGCACATTTGCCATATTCCTTACATTCCTTAATGATGGATTTCATTCCAGAGTTTGTTCAGTGACTTTTATTTTGCAAAATTTATTTTGCATCCATCCCCTCACTTATGCTTTTCAATAACCTTTCTCTGAGTTGTTTGGAGTGTTATTTTATCGTCATGGTGGATTTATAACCAGGAATACTGATTGACCTGTGACTGGACCTTCCATTATATATTGTATATTTCTATACTATACACATTCATGGCACTCCGGAGATCCCCATTTCACTAATTGTGAGACTATAAGCACCAATTGGCAGGACCGCTGTTAATTTAGGTCAGTCACTTTAAAGGTGCTCTAAGCAATGTTGAGTAACGTCACTTCTGTTGACGTTTAAACAAAACAGAGGTCGTTTAGTCGTTTATAGGCTGGAACAGTTTGTTTAAATGTTCCAGCCTGGACCAGGTTGTTTTTGTTACCGTTTTTGGAGCCTGGGCTGTCCACAGAGACCACTTTTTTTTTGCAGTGTATTCAGGGCAGAGGCAGCTAGCAGATGGTGAGGGGATGTTTCCTGTATGTGACAAAAAAATGTTTTAGCTTAGAAACCGCATAACATTGCTTATCACCTTTAATATTAATATTGAATTAGAGTGATTCTTAATTAATTAACATCAATTTGTAGAAATTTGCTTTGACATTAAAGAGGGGATTTTTGTCAATTATTGTTAAAAAGGCCAAATTAAATGGACAAAGATTCCATGTATTAAAGCAATAAAAGGGGAAATATCCAAGGGGATGGCTACTTTTATTAGGCTCTGTATGTATATGCATAACCAGGCTTGCCATCGTGGCGGTTCACATAGTGAATGTGTCAGGCTATGGCTATTATAATTTTTTACCTGCAGCTGAGCAATTGACAAAAATGGCCAGAGATGTCAGTTTGTGAAAACAACCTTTACATAAAATAAGCTGAGCTGGCCTTGACTTAACTTAACTTGAATACAGAAGCCTCCAAAAGCCGTTTTACTATTAGTCATCTATTTTGGCTACAGAGCATGACCTGGTTGATTTGTGAAATATGGATGTATCCATTTCTGTATAGGGTGTGTTTCAAGGAGCTGGTGAGATTCTGAAAAAGAATTGCTGTCTAATGACATATGGGGTAAGCTGACCGAAGTAGCTGGAAGACTACATTGCTGGAGATTAATTTGTTAATTATATATTTTGTATATAAATGAAATACATTATATTTATATGTGAAGTAATATATTACCTTTATAACAACATTAGGCAAATATTTTAGTTCAAATATTTCCATACTCCTTGTTTATTACCGTCAGGCTGTTAATGTCAGGAGTGAGTTTGTATTCAGCAGGAAATGTTCAAGCTAAACTAAGCTAAAAGGTTTACTAATTTACTTTTAGCCTTATGCAATGAATGGGATCATCATACCTCCATGCAACGAGGAACTGGATAGAACTCTGCGTGAGAGGCGAGTAATATTTAACCACTCACCATAATCTCCCAATATCAATACTCTTGAGATATTTAAGTTTCAAATGTTTTTAAAACTAAAAACTGACTCTAAATCAATCCTCACATTACAGAAACCCTGAATGGGGCCTTCCTGACATTGACGTTCTGAGACAGATTGCCTTTACCAATGGAATGCGCATGGAGCGAATGGTAATCAGCGTTCTTGATCAGCTCTAGTGTGTGTACACACTCCCACAGGCAACATCCATATGAGTAACATCACTTTTGTCTTCCAGGTTGACATGCCGGAGAGCAACAAATGCTTAGTCTTCAGGAAAATCTGAAAAGCCAAACCAAACTGACCTGCGTTAATGATGTTCTGAAGAACTGGGACCTTGCACATTGAACATTTGTTGCAATTTCTGCACTTTGTAATATGAGAGTCTATGAAAGATTTTTTTTATGTAAAGGATTAATGTATAGAAAGCCGGTCATTATTGGGAAATTAGGTCCCGACAGGGAGAACCGGACTTATTTTATAATACATAGATGACACAGTTAACTATGCAACTTCAAGACATGGTCCTTTGAAGGTGTTGTAGGCACATTCAGTTGTTAAAAAATAGCATCGCATGGCACTGGAACGTGCAACAAATTGAAGAATCCACTTAAATAGCACACATACAAATATCATATCACTCTTCTGTTTCCCCAGGTCTACATTTTATTTTAGGGTCTAAAAGAGTAACATTATTTTTAGGCAACTGCTAATGCACCTCATTCTGTATAATGATGAAATTATGTAAGGATAGAAAATGTCAGTACATCTGTTCTGATGTCGAAAATTAAACCACACATGAACCAAAATGTGGACAATAAAAGAACCAGATATTTATTAAATATAATCTTACAATTAATTCTTGAAGTCAGACAGATCAGTATGATAGAAGAGTGTTCACAAATGCCGTTAAAGGGTTACAGAAGTCACTGGTTGGTGTATGTTACAAACATGCGCAATATAGAACCATTCTACAGCACTGCAGTCTCACCAAAACTAACACACACTCACACACACGTTCGCAGACAAAGCAATGCACAATGAAAAGATTTCGTCACACATTCACACCTTCGTCCTCACATCCATTTTAAAAACTCCCAACTCGCGTTCCCAGCAACAACTCTCTTACTGATGTAACGGGATTTTAGTGTGTGTGCAATTGACCTGATGCCCGCAAGTTGCACTGTGGTCACTAATGATCAATGATTCCCCCCCTGACCAAAATTATTCACTAAGATGAAGAGCGACCGCCTGTATGCAGTACGTCATGGACCGGGATTCTTTGCAAAGATAGCTCAGAACAAACGAGGTGATAAAATGGCAGCTGTACCGCACTCCACATTTGACTATCGTGCTATTCATCTGTGTAGACAGTGTAAATATTTTCACACCTACTGTGCTCATTTGAAACTTCTCCCTCCACACCACAACTATCATCTCCCATCTCTACAAGCACGTATGAAGGTCTGAATGAGCAAGTTGGACAGTCAAGTGAGTGGATGGTCCTGTATGGCAGATTTGTTAGTGAATGACAAAAAACACTGGAATGTCGATTTGCATGGAACTGGGACAGAGAACGGGCTCCATCTTGGAAACACGGAGGCCCTGATAAGAGGGTTCCATCCGTGTCGCTGTCAATCGAGAGTGTTGAGGGTGGTTTAACCTGGCAAGCGTTCACCTTATCCATCCTTCATGGCAATATAGACCCTAAACCAGCATTTTGAAACAGATCACTACATCAGTGAACAATGCACTATAAGGAGGGGAGAAGGGCCATCACATACCACCATGCACGCACCTACACACACACACACACACACACTCACACATCTCTCTCTCCCAAGCACATACACACACTTTCACATCTTAAAAGAATCACTGAACACATGCAAATCTGCTTTAGAAAAATGAGACAAAAGGATGGTTGTGTCTTGTTCTTGTTGTTTTTGTTGTTTCTTACTTGTTTTAAATTCTACACCACTTTCTACATCTGAGCTTCTGCAATCCACCGGATAAGGACGAGACTACACACATAGGTGAGGACAGACAGAGGAGGAGAGAGAGAGAGAGAGTTGGCAGAGAATGGAGGTGCAGGTCTTCCCTCTCATGACTTTCCATTCTTCCCAGCTCCTACTTCATCTTAAGAGGGAGGGAGGGAGGGATTGGACTTTGGGGTGGTGCACGGCTTTGGGTAGGGTTATACGTGTTTGGGAGAAAGGTGTGGGTGAAACCAGGGGTTTAGGGAAAGGAGAAGAGGAAGGAGGAGTAGGAGGTTGGAGGGTGTAGTGTGTTGGACCCCACAGGCTGCAGGATGAGCGGGGGGCCGGTATCAGTCAAAGGAGATGAGTTGAGCCTCTGCACTGCCTGGGGGCCCCTGAACAGGCTGCTGTTGCGCCTGCTGCTGTTGACCACCAGGGGGCGCCATCTGCACACAACAACACATGAACATGAGCTACAATGCAGAAACATTTTCATCTGACACACAAGATGGTAAAATAAACAACACACTCTGGAGACTGTAACACTTCACAGACATGACATTAACACACAATATAAAGCACAGCTTTAGATCAGACTGCGCTTGTTGTAAGTAGCTGTGGATAAAAGTCTCAGCTAAATTAAAATGTTTTTTGGATATACTGTAAGCTAAAGGTATAGAATCCAATCTACTGAGTGACCGCTAAGACTGGACAACAACACAGGGGTACTTGCCTGCTGATACATGGGCTGCTGTCCAGGCATGTAGGGTTGCTGTGGGGGCATGTTAGGGTCCTGTCCGGGCAGAGCGGTCATCATGTTCTGCACAACAGTGAGAATGCGGATGGGTCAATGGCAAACAGAGATGAAACTGTTTCAAGGGCTATTTGTGTGCAGCACGAGCTGAGAGTTTCACAGAGCCGACCAGACACGACATGGGAGTAGTCTGTGGCTTTAGATATTGTGAGATAAGAGACAATTTCATCAAGGACAGTTTTCATTCTAGAACCCATACACAGCTTGACAAAAGCACCAAGCTTGAATTCACTGAGCTCTGTAAAGCAACCCATTTTTTCACAAATGTTTGTTAATGCAGACTGCACGACTAGATGCTTGATTTTATACACCTGTGGCAATGGGTCTGAATGAAACAAGTGTACATGTCACGAGTATGTGATTTAATGTCTCCACATTTTTAGTGATGGGGACGAGACCGGCTATGCCAAGTCCGAAACAAGACCGAGTCTTTGAAGGGTCGAGACCGAGTCTGTTGGTTTTCAAATACAGTCGAGTCCGAGTCAAGACCGAGTCTTTGAGGAAGCAAGTCCGAGTCGAGACCTAGTCCTTTAGGAGTCGAGACCGAGTCGAGAACAAGACCATAAAAACATGTCAGTTTTCATATTCATGATTTAATATCACCCCAGTTAATAATCAACAGTTAGGCCCAGGCTTGGAATTTCACCATTTTAGGGGCAAGGCCACTTGGCCTTCAGCTGGGCATATTTGGTGGGGGGCACAAAGGCCACATGTCAGGGCACCAAGGCCAAAGTTAACTATACAGTCGTAGGCTATAAAAATAATCAAAGTTGTATTCAGCCTATTCATATCAGTAGACCTGCATCATGTATGAAACATTACAAAAACATGAAACATGACATATTACATAGAACTGTAAATCATCTGATCATGTAATATTTAGATGTCTAGGCTATATTTAATATTTATATTAATTTTATATTTGGCCTGTTATGGAATCATGTATTGAAAAATTTAAGCACAGCTCAGCTTTAAGAAACTCAAATAGCCTAGATGCATGCTTAGCATTTTTTGATCATTAAGACTCCTTTCACAAACTCTTACTCAGCTGTGTAACCTCTGATTTTAATATTTACCTATATCTAGGCAATATTTGTAACATTTATTTTGCATTTGGCCTGTTATGAAATCATGTAGAACGATTTAAACACATTTTGAAACCTAAAGACCAAAGTTGGAGACATGAATGTAGACCTGCAAATTACATTTTTAATTTAACCGGAATACTCTGGAACGGCTTACTGTACAGGGGACTGCTTTACACCTTTGTGTTCGGTAAGGTCTGCTGTTTATTCTGATATATCGTTTAAAAGCTGAGAAAAATCATGTGATGTGATACATGTGTCTGTGTGATCAGTAGGCATTTTTTGTGACAGTCAAGCAAGTCAAGTCATATCCAAATCATTGAAATTCATGATTATTTACCCATGTTTTCATTTTAAAATAAGCTACAATAGGCTAGTTATGAACTGCTGGAGTTTTAATTGTAACAAACAAATAGACATTGCATTCATTCAAACCACATAGCCTACATCTGAACGGTTTATAGAATAAGATGAAATGTATACAAATAAAAATAAATGTATTTCAAGTAGACCTATTATAAAATAGCCTATTATTGTTTCAATATGCCTCAAATATTAGGTAGCCTAATCTAAATCATGAAAATATATTCAAACAGTTCAAGTTACACCGGTCATGACCGGTCACATGTCCAGGGAACCAATAATGTTGAAAAAGATAACTAATCAATCAATCAAACGCTGCCGCCGATGTCACTGCCAAACTTGACAAGCGCAACAGCGCAATGGGTTTTAGGAGGGTTTAGGACCGTCAACGCAATATCATATTATACATAAGCCTAACATGTGAAATAAGCTACTTTTCTATGCTGATTGCTGGCAGTTAGCTTGGCCTACTTACTGTTGTTAGCCTACTACTAGGCTGTAACGTATGGAACAGGGACGTGTTTAAGAGAGAGGGAGAAAGAGAGGCGCTTACTTTAGGTTACATTGGCAACATGTTTGCTATATATCAAGATTAAACTTAGACAAGAAAATGTTTCACTTTGCCATTTCACACATTTTAACCTAATATGGCGTTAACTAAAAAGCATAACAGATTCAAAGCCAACTCTTAACATGCCTCAAATTTGACGTTAGGTTTCTAACACGACTAATTTCGGATGAAAATCAACGTGGTGGTGGTTATGTCGCTATTTTGCACACTTGCAGACTGCTGTTCATTTTCTCCTTTGACTTGTCAGATACATCATCTGTGAAGCCAAACATTATTATGTTTTGGTATAAACGTAGAGCCTTCCATATTTGCAAGTTAGCCTACCTCAGTCTGTCTCATTTGATCTGGCACTTGCTGTTGGTCTGTCGCGTCGCGTCACTTGGTACAATGACAGGTTCGCTCGCGTGACGCATGCAACAGCACCTAAGCAGATTTTCTAAAATCGTAAAGTTAACTCCTTAATATCTATGAAAAAAATAAAAAGTCGTCATTTCAAGTCATTTGTCTCAAGTCTAAGTCAAGTCTCAAATTCATGAATAGCAAGTCAAAGTCAAGTCGAGTCTTTTATACATGTTGGTCAAGCAAGTCTCAAGTCTTAAAAAATGTGACTCGAGTCTGACTCGAGTCAAGTCATGTGACTCGAGTCCCCCATGTCTGAGTAATGCCCGTCAACATTGCATTTTATTATTATTTTTGTTATGTGTTGTGTATTTTTTTTTTATATGAACATAAAAAAATGCGTTGGTCTCGAGGACTCGTTCTGAAATTACGAGTCCTTCTCCTCCCACTGTGGTCCGAGACCGAGTCTTTGAAGGAACAAGTCCGAGTCGAGTCCGAGAAAGCAGAAATCGGTCTCGAGACCGGTCTCGAGCACTACATCACTGCACATTTTTGTCATATAGTGTATTCATACTTTGAGGCCAGCCTGTACATCTGTCAGTGTGGTGTATTTTATAGTATGGCTGTATATAGTATGGCTCCAAAAGACCAGTGCGTAGGTGATGTGATGTGATGTGATGTGGTGCGGTACCCACCTGCATGTTGTAGGGCTGGTAGCCCATGTAGGCGATGCCATTAGTGGGCCCAGCTTGAGACATGGGAGGAACAGACTGGGCCTGAGACGCCACGTTCTACACAGGGCAGAATCCCACAGCAATATTAATCAATACTTAGCAGTAAGTATTGTATAAGTAAGTATACAATACAATACAAGAGCTAAGCTAAAAAAATCCTTGGGACATGTAAAATACTATTTCCAGAGCAAAGACCAAATATGAGATACAAAAAATAAGTGATTGTCACCATAACCATTATAGTATTACAGATACAGATGTTTTTTTAAAGATCTTTTAACTAAGATACAGTGTGCTGCTTCATGAACGGACTGTCGAGTGTGCCCCTCACCTGGTAGCCCTGTGTCGGGGTGGGCTGGTAGCTGGAGTAGGCAGGGGTGGTGGTGGGTGGAGCCTGCCCTGGGGGTGGCGCTTGGGCGTTGTTGCCTGCATTCTGGTACATGTAGGCATTCACCATGTTTGGATCTACAGAAGAGACAGGGTACATTCAGAAGTCACATGCTGGATAAATACAGCCTGGCCCGGCTTGCTTATCTATCTCACCTCCCTGCACTGGGTTTCAACAGAATATAGTGCTGGATAAATAAGAGAAATAGTTGTTCTCTCCAAACTTGAGTTTTTCAAAAGTGGATATCTTGTATTTATTCATCTTATTTGTTAGCGACCATGTAGAATTTTCAACATAAATGTTAACCATTTGATGCATTGTAACAGAGTTAGCATTAGGCTAATTTACATCTGCATCTGCAGTTGTAATTGATGTATAGATGAAGAGAGTTCTCGTCTTTTAGAGAAATGCAGAATTATACCTGGATATTAAATCTTTTATAAGACTTAGTCACTGTGGGACATTTAGGGCATTTCAAAAGCAGAGCAGTGTCTGATGCCCCTCACCTGTCGGGGGCATGGCCTGGTAGGGGCCTCCAGTCTGTCCGGGCTGGCCCATGTAGACGTTGTGCATGGGGGAGCCCTCCACGGAGCCAGCGGGGCTAAAGGTGCCGGGGTAACTGGGGGGGCCGGCAGGTTGGTACACCACCCCTCCTGCCACGTTAGGGGGCAGTGACTGCATCTACACACACCGCAACACAAGAGGGGGGTATTGAATTACCTGCTCCTTTAATGAAAAAAAATCACCACGATCAGTTTCACTAGGTCAGAACCGCACACGCACACAAGGGTGCATTTCCTAAAAGGAGGGACTGAAAACAGATTTTGGTTCGTTCTGAGCAAAAACATTATTTTTTCGTTCCTGTTCCAGTGTTTCAAGGCCTCTCCTCTAAATGGTAACCGGTTAGAACGTTACAGAAGAACAGTCAATAACGTTCCTTTAAAAATGACATTGTCTTTACAAATTGATTTATGGCCGGTGGCACAATACTATACGCTTTTTTTTGCCCAACAGCCTTTAAGCTTAAAGGGACACCAGGCAAGCCTGATGCTTTTTCTCTACGAAACTCCCCCTCGCTCGATTTGAAGCGCTTTTCCTTTTCTTTGCATTTTCCATCAAGGGTTTTCGCTGCTTCTTCGCCGGCTCTGCCATTATACGCACGTTTGCAACAATCGCTAGCATTTCGTTAGCCTGCCTCTGGGCTGTGGATGCAGGATGTAAACTGATCCTGCTTCGGTCGGCGGGTACGATACACTGAACTTGCAAGCGGGATATTCTTCCTACAGGCAGTAGGGGCGGGCGAGAGAGTCTTCATTCGCCCTGTAATGAGTCATTTAACCATATACCGACATACAAAGATGAATAATTAACACAAAAACGTTCCCTGGTGTCCCTTTAAATCAAAGCACTCTGTTAAAATCACTGTGTTTGAATTCAGGCATGGGGCAAGATTTGAAAGCAGGCCTATATAATATTAAATCTTGTCTGATAGCCTAACTTCAGGCAGAGAATATGTCCTTGCTTTAAGCCCTGTAATAGCCTAACCTACTGTATGTGTGGTGCTACTAACTGCATGACAGGCCTATATATGTTTTCCTAGTGTCTCTGGTAGCCTAGGTTTCATAACATCTGACTAAATTGATCCTATAAGGGGTCTGGGGAACAATTTGTGGGCAGGTGTCTTTCCAAGCCAATGGACTATGAATAATATTCAAACAAAGGTTAATCGGAACGATAAATACCGTTATTGACCGGTTATCTAAAATTGAAAATAAAGTTTTTACTCCGGCGCAAGTGAAATTGGTTTTGTTCCCGTTTTCGGTTACGTTCATCTGAAAACTGTGTTTGTTTCCGGTTTTCATTTTCGTTTTTGAACCGTTTCTAATCCCTGCCTAAAAGTACCACAAACAACGACCATTGTGAAATGATAAAAGACATTTTGAATAATGAATATGCTCTCTTATTGTCTCTGTTACCACAATGGTTACACAACAACAGTAATTGGGTGGAAGCAGTTCCAAACAGCAGCGGTCACTCAAGCCAAGTGTATGACATGTTCACACTGTCCACACTCAGTTTAGATATCAACACACTGATTTGCCTTGGTGCCAGAATCAGCATCATTTTATTGTCAAGAAAAAAGAAAAATCAAGGAATTTGACTTGGTGAAATGGTGCAGGACACATAAGAAGTATTGAAAATAAGGATTCAGTAATTTCCTGTGTATTAGCCACATTGTGTCTAAGCTGTGCAAGTTAAAAAATGAAACCATATTAATACCATATTAACAGCCCCCATGTATTAACCTCAAAGCTGAAGAAATTTAGCAAAATGAATGCATAAGACGCGGCTAATAGTTGGGAAATTACGGTATAATAAGTATGTATGTGAGAGATCTCTGTATCAGGAGAGTGTAACAGTGTGGCGGTAGACGGACGCTGACCTGTGCGTAAGGCAGTGAGAAGGCAGGCATCTGCGCCCTCATCTGGATGGTGTGCTTCTGCTGCTCCAGGCGCATCTGCCGCTCCTTCTCCTGCTCCTGCAGCCTCTGGATGGCCAGCTGACGCTGCATCTCCAGGTACTCCTGCGCCACGGCAGCCAATCACAGATCAGCATACTCGCTCCACATCCAATCACACATCATCATAGACAAAGGCTGACGAACGAGGGACTTTTGATTGTTTTGGACAGGCCCAGTAGCCCTCCAGAAGGTCTGAGGCATTAGTCATTAAAGTTGATGTGGGCACAAGGTCTCTCTCTTGCCTCTCGCTTACCTGTTTCTTCTGCCTCATGACGTCTAGTTTCTGGGCCAGCTGGATCTGTCTCTGCCTCTCGGCCTCCTCGGCGGCACGTCGCAGCTTCTCCCTGTGCTCGTCCCGCAGCGCGTTCAGGGCCGCGCGCGCATCTCTCACCTGGGCCAGCTTGTCCTGCAGACCCTCGTAGTATACTGACCAGAGGACATACGACAGGGAGAGGAAAATAAGTAAGCAGCATTAAATGGCTCAGGAACACACACGCAGACAGCAGTAAAGGTTCTCCATTAACACTAAGGAAAACCAAAAGAGCCCGCTGGTTGAATAACTTGTGAACCTACAGTAATGAGTGAACATTCAATTCACTTCCTGCCTTCATACATGACCTGAGGTGCTAAGATGCAGGATAGTAACAACAGCATAAACTGCCAATGTTAATAAAACATCACCACAGGCACAAACTAGCCTTAAGTATCTGTAAAGCACCTTATGACAATGCTTATTTAAACAGCATAACATAAACTACCGGTAATAATACTGAAACACCAAACCATCACACAGTGAGAGGTTATAATGACTATGGGCCCTTATTACAATGATGGGCAAAGTGCAAAGTCTTAAGTCTAACTAAAGCTAATTTAATAACTAGACAAAATCGAATTGCTAGTTTAAAACCACTAGTGCAGTGCCCGTTCAAACATGCCATTCCTGAAGAAAACCCGTAGCTCAATTACATGCCCACAGGTATGCCTGCTTTAAAAATAGGATGATAGGGAAACATCATTCCAGCTAAGCATTCAATAATGAATACTGAATATTATAATATATTAGCCTATAATTAATGTGGCCTCTAATAAATTTAGGCATGGCTGCATGTGACATTTCTACAGATCAGAATGACATAATGACAACTGTTTTGAGTTAAGGCTAAATGTGTATAGCTTACTGAATAACTTCCTAATGCTATTCGAAGCTTGCACATACTTTTATTTTGAGTGGTCACTACATACCCGTGTTTAATGGCGTGATAAGTGCCGTCGCTCAGTCTGCAACTTGTCTAACGTTAGCTATGTGGCATTAGCCTATCGCTCGTTTCAATTTGGGACCTTGCAGTCGGAATTGTCGTTTTAGTCAAAGTCTCTTGAAAGTCCAAAGTAGCCCGGGCTATTCGAGTGGTCACTACATACCTGTGTTTGTTGGCGTGTTGTTGCAAGTAATCATTTTATGCAAGCAAACTGCATACAGGGAGTCTTTATTGTTGAGGTCAGGCATGATAATCATCTTGCATCTTAACCCACAAGCGGTTCCCGAGTAATCTGTTTAAATTGCGACTGACTATCATCAAAGTGAGACCTAGCAGAGCCCGTTCTCTGGACCTAGCTACTGTTACACGATCCATGGGGTGGAGCTCCCCTTAAACTGGTCCCCTTGGAAACAGTGCAGTGCAGCGATAAACGTCCTACGTAAATAAGCATATTTTGAAATATGCATTCAAAAATCTTAAAAATCGAGAGTGCACACCTTTGTGCCAGGCGCGAGCCACATACGAAATCTTAGGTCAGTCTGACAAACGGTCAGCGAGATATGCGTGCCACAGACACACACACACACACACACACACAGATGCTTCTTGCTTTATAGATAGATGGGGCAAGACATTGAAGTGCAAACATATAAACCACAAAAAAGCTGTATTTTGCTTTGCTGACAGACTTTGCGCTTTGCCAAATAAATTAGGGGCCTATGTGTGGGTCCAGCAATGTGGCAATCCTCATTTAAACAGACTATTACAAACTAATA
The DNA here is from genome assembly GCF_046254945.1 of Alosa pseudoharengus. NCBI lineage: Eukaryota > Metazoa > Chordata > Actinopteri > Clupeiformes > Clupeidae > Alosa > Alosa pseudoharengus. Next base: position 43,787,386 of record NW_027468774.1, read on the forward strand.
ATACTGAAACAGCAAACCATCACACAGTGAGAGGTTACACTGACTATGTGTGGGTCAGCACTCACGTCTCTTCTCGTCCAGCTGGTTGAGGATGTCCAGCAGCTGCGGGTGCATGTTGTTGATGGACTGGAAGAGGGAGAGGACAGCGCTGTCGTTGGTGATGCTGCGCCCGCGCATGTGGTTGCTCTTCATGCGGTTCAAGAAGGTGGTGACAGAGTTCTGCAGTGCCTTGAGGAACTGCTCATGGTTCTCCTCCGACTCACCGTTCTGGTACTGCTGCTAAGGAGGCGAGCAGAGCAGAGAGAGCAGTGTGAGTCAGGGGGTCACACACACACACAGATAATTGCTGCCTTTGTCACAGATGCTAGTCTGAAGGTTAAACTGGAAAAGCATCGACCACACTCAGAAGTATACTATTTAAAAAAAGTCCAAATATAGCTTTGATGAAAAGCATGGTGTCCTTCGCAGGGTAGTAAAATGGATTTTGTAAACAAAGAGAAATTTTGTAATCGAGTCCTTCAGAGCTTAATGGGCCTAGTAACTGTTGAAAAATAGCTGTATATCAAATAACTGTTGAAAAAAAACACAAGGCAAATAAAATTGATTATTTTCTACTGAGGGTCTCAGTACTCAGATGTACCTCCACAATGTTGACTGGCTGAACAACAGGTGTGTGGGTCTCCACGGGCTGGCTGATTGGCATAGGAGCTTCAGCCAATGGCACAGGAGCTGGAGCAGAGGGGGTGGGGCTTTTGCGCACCTCTTCCTGTTTCTTCTCCCAGTAGGTCCGGTTGAGGTATCGGGCCAGCTGGAGAGTACAGGACAAAACAGTACAGGGTAGGGTAACCTGGGTGATCTGGGCTATGAGGAAGCCAGATGTTCTCCGTTAGGGAAGCTAGATGTTCTGCACTAGAGGCTAGATGTTCTGCACTAGAGAAGCTAGACATTCTGTGCTAAGGAAGATGGGACATTCTGTTCTACTGCAGCTGGATGATCCATTACGTATGCTCTAGAATGGCAAGCGTCTGGTCTTACCTCAGGATCCACATCTTCAGCTGAAGGGGCAGAGGAGTTCTGCAGAGGAAAGGAAGATCAGCGAGCATCACTAAAATGCATCTCAATGACACATTCGGGTCACACAGGGTTCTCTGAAGCCCCCTTTTTACTGTAATTTATCTCCCATCATCGGGCATAGAATTGAGTAGAATGGTCATTCCAACACTGTGTGTTCACAACAAATACAACACAGGCTCAGTAGTGTCCCAGGTGATAGGAATAACATAGGACTTCATCAGGGTATATTCCACAAGCTTAACAGGTGGAACAAAATGTAAACCAATGCCCCACTCATGGACCCTAAAATCCCAAAGGCATGTGGTTACTGATCAAATGTCTGAACAATCTGTATGATCCTGCCAGCTGATCTGCATGAACATAAATGCATAGCGCTGCAGTGTGTGGAACAGGACAATGTTTAGTGTTCTTCACTGGGAGGGAGAGGAGGACACCTTACCACTGGAGAGGAGTAGAGGGTGCTGACAGGAGGGGCAGATGAGGTCACGGGGGTCGGCTCAGCTTTCGGGTACACCCCATAGGAGCCCTTATGCCTCTGTGGGAGGAAACAGCAGCAGGGAGGGGTCAAAGGGTATTCAAAGAGGTCAATCTGGGGTCACAAGCAGCCTGACCATTGCCTCCTTCTATGCACCATTTCAATTCTTTCAACTGGAATTCACTAGCCCAAGAATAGCCAAATCAGGATTTGAGTGGAAAAGATGTTTAGGCCGGAAACAAACATGTAATTTAAGAGGGCTGTTATGTCTATGTGTGTGTGTGTGTGTGTGTGTGTGTGAGAGAGAGAAGGGGGGGGGGGGACACAGAGTAGCAGATAAAGAGTGTTTGTGTGTGGGTGGGTGTGTGTGTGCGTATGACAGAAAAAGAGATTGAGTGTGTGTGTGTGTGTGTGTGTGTGTGCTACACACCATGCGCTCCTTCTCCTCGGCCTCACTCTGAGACAGGGCGATGGCGAGCTGCAGCTCCTCCTCCTCCTGCAGGGCCGCCTCGTCGCGCTTCGGGGGCATCTGTGGTGGCGGAGCCGTCGCATCCCAGACCAGAGACAGAAACACAGAGAATGTGCAGGTGAGAACACGTCACTCTGTTCTCAGATCAGTTCCTTACTCGCTTTATACGCCCACTACGGTTACATGGCTTATTGCATCAGCATTAAACATAAACAGTATCATGATCAACAGAACTTGTTTAACCCACATTGCAGCTGTTCCAAAATGGTCAGAATGACTACAGATCACTACCAAAGCAAACCACTGTAAAGCTAATGGTCGAGAGAGGGCAGTAGGAAGTATCCATTCGTAACAAGTTACCAGCAATGTAACAATATAACATGGCAACAGCAGACTATGAGTCAAGACTAACTATTCTGATAGACAAACTTTCTAAACTTCTGGAGTTTTACTATGTACTAAAATCTCCTCACCCAGGTGCTTTTAAGTGTCACTCTAGCAGAGAGCGTAGGGTTTGTGCATATATGCCGCAAAACATAACCACCATGAGACAGACCGCAAGAGGAGATGTTTGACTTGTGACAGCTTTTGTAAACACGGCACAATTTTAGCATGTTTCAGACCCTAAAACTGATTCAGTGTGTCGGTACCTGGGACTGCTGGGAGAGAGGGCTAGTCAGGTACTCGGGCGGAAGCTCGGACGGCGCGACGCTGGGGGCCTTGCCCTCGGACTTCCTAGGAGGGGGAGAGAGGGAGGGGTGGCTGCTGAGGAGAAGGGATCAGGGAGGAACACACAAGCCGTGTAAATCTCTGCAGACAGGCAGGCAAGCACAGTATGCAGACACTCAACAAGCCAAAAATGCCTGCGCGCACACACACACATGCGTGCACGCAGCCACGGAAAACAAAAAACAGAGAATGCACCAGCCAAAAGCTCAGGGTGCTCAGAAACACTGTCCTGAAGACAAGCGCCCCAGTACTGATGGAGACAAATACTCTCTTTAGTTCATGCTTACAAGTGTATCATGCTGGTGTGAACATTCAAAGAATGCATACATGGAGTTCTGTTTTTTTCATGTTAGACTTTGAGACAGCCCAGTAACAATCAAGAAAGAAAGTAAGAGAGATTTCAAAGAATGAGTGGTTATGAAATGGGTGCTTTGCTAAAAACGCCTCCATCGTCCTGTGTGTGAGAACTCACTTGTTGAGCTGCTCGAAGCAGGGCTCACACACTCTCACTTCCTTCTCAATGCCAAACTTGGGGATTGTCGAGTACTTCGAGGAGCACTTCCCACAAAAGATCTGCCCACAGGCTCTGCAGTGGTGCTGCATATGGGGGTAGAATTAAGTCAGCATGACACACACCATGACACACACACACATTCACCACACCACAGTTTCTCAATCACAATCTCTGTCTGTCTGTCTCTCTCTGTCTCTCTCTCACACACACACTCAGGAAATCTCACCTTGCGCGTCATTACTCCGAACTGAACTCTGCAGCGATGGCACTCCTCTGCATCCACCCAGTCCGGGGCCTGAGGAGACACACACACACAGACACACACACACAGATATTAGTCAACCACTGAAGAATGAATCTGCTTGAATACTTTCAAGTTTACAAAGAAGTTAAGCAACTTTCTCTCTTACCCTCTCAGCCGCAAACATGGCATCGCTCTCCTTGAACTCAGGGAACACATGTCCTGTGAGCAGACATGTGGTTAGATCATGACCAAACAAACAAACAAACAAAGGGATTTCAGAGCAAGGTTTCTCAAACCAAAGGGCCGTTCACACCAAGAACGATAACTATAACGATAACAGCAGAAAAGTATCGTCCTAGCTAATACGAATGATGAGAAACTGTAACGATAACGACATGAAGAACAAGATCATTTGGGATCACTTTCAGAGCGATTCAGAATGATAAACAGCCAATCAGAATTCCTCAAATATTAGCTGTCACATTCAACAACACTTTCCTTATCGTTGGTCAGTGTGGATGCTTTTTTAGATTAGATTCGATTCAACTTTATTGTCATTGTGCAGAGTACAACTATAAAGACAACGAAATGCAGTTTGCGTCTAACCAGAAGTGCAAAAAAAGCCAAAAAGATATAGGTAGGTGGTGCACAGTCAGGTCAAGAAATAGTGTAGTGTAGACAGTAGTATACAGTTGATTTACAGAAGGTGGCTTGGAGTAGTATAAATTAAATATAAATATGTGCAGTGTATTAGCAGTTACCTTATAAGAGCAATAAATATGGCTATGTAATATGAACAATGTATGAACAACATGTACAGATATGTGCAATGTAGTAGCAGTAACAATATCATAGTAGTAAGAATAATATAAATATTTGCAGTGTATCAACAGAATATAATAAGAAAACAGAATAAATATGGTATTTTCTATCTTTATCGTTATCGTTCCTGATGTGAACAGCCCTTTGTGTTGTGTCTGCGCTGTTGCCTCACCCTCCACTTTCATTATCTGGTAGGTGTCCTGGACCACCTTGTACTTTGGCTCGTTGCGGAAGGCGTGGGCCCACGCCTGGATCAGGTAGAGGATCTTGTTCCTGACATTAGGCTCCGTCTGTTTCTGAGGCAAGGGGAAACCTCATCATGAAAACTAGCAACTAGCACACCCAGCCAATTAAATTCAATGAGCTTTATTGGCATGACCATTTAAAGAGAAACAGTGTTGCCAAAACATACACACTATATAAATATAAAACATAAACTAGCATAGAATCATAAAACGGTATGTAACTATTGTTTGTGCACATACAACACGCAAAAGAAGTCAAATAGATGGTGTACACCTCTCTCTCTCTCTCTCTCTCTCTCTCTCTCTCTCTCTCTCTCAACAAACACACATACATTATCAAAGTCCAACATAACATACACCAATTGTCTTTCAGACGACACAAAGAGTCACATGCAATCAAAGCCAGACAGTCTAATCCTGATGACTCCCATAAAATACAAACATCTTTCCCCATCCCCAACATTCAAATCCAGTCAAAGTTTGAAGGAGTAAAATTACCTGAAAATCCTCCGATTATCCAACTATATATACACACACACACACACACATAACACTGGGCTTTTGTGATTTTAAAAAGTCATCAGCGCCTGTTGTTTACTCAGTCTGTGTGTGTGCTAGCCCTGCTCTTGCTTTCAGACTGAGTGTGCAGGCTCCAGAGAGGAAGTCCCCCCTCGGCTAATCTGTCTCTGAGAACATGTGATCTGATGACATCACCAGGAAGTCAAATGCTGGATGAGTCAGCTCGGCCTAAGGTCCACAGGCATAATAATCAGATCACAGCACGAAGGAGAAAGATGGCGAGGGGAAAAAACTATATACAGGCGATGCCGCAATAACCTGGTGACCCGTTAAGCGTGTTTACACGGGTACAGGGTGTGAGAAGACTGTGGACCATAAACAGTCAAATATGTCAACTTATACATCACCAAGGACACGCAAAAAAGACAACACTACATTTCCATGTCACCTAATATGTACAATATTGGGTGTAATGATGACATTTCATATGTTCATGCTTAAATGGCTAGTGCTTACTACTGCAGCGACAACATTCATCAAACAATCCATAATGTGGACAATAATGTACATTATTACTGCACAATGAATTACAGCTTCTGGGTTTTAGAAAAAGTTTGCTATCTTTATGTGACCCCAAACAACAATGTTGTTTTTATCCAAAGACTCAGGTTAAATGAGGCCTGCATCCACACACATAGCAATGGCAGGCATACAGACGATCATTCCAAACAAATGCCCCGGGGTGGAATAAAGTTCAAATCATTCTGCCAAACCTTACAAAACCTACCACAGGAGGGTTCACTTTTCTGGACACAGGATTTTGAAAAGCTTTGGTGTCACTTTTACAATCACTGCTGTTCAACGTCTGCATGGACACAGTATGAAAACAATCTTTATTGCTGTTCAATCTCCAACTATCCCAGAACTGGCCACAAAACACATTCCTGGAAGGAATCTAATGACAACCAATTCTTCAACAGCAACAATCTCTCTCTCACACACACACACACACACACAGCTAGATCAGCTCAACTGCTCTCATCAAATAGCATCATGTTAATGTAACAGAGCACCATATAATATACCATAATACAGAGAGATTATGTAAAGTCAGCAGTAAGCAATGACTACAAACATTAACCAAACCAAACCAAACATTAACCACTTCATTTACCTCTTAGAACCAACATTTTCATAGACCACAATAATTTATGATGTAAAACGTGATGGGTGAACAGCCAAAACACAGTTACACCAAGTGCTACACCTTGTGTCTTGATCACACAACCACCTCAATCAGTAATATGACAAGAGACTGCCCAATTATGATTTGGAATGGAAATTAAATTAGTAAAAAAAAAAAATTAAAACTTTAAACTTTAATTAAAAAGCGCTGACTCTGTGCTTGGAAGTACACTAGAGTCCCTAAAGTTGGTTGCTGAAAATCCGCTGCATGGACTACTTGTCAGACAACAGAGGGTTTTCAGCTGTTATAAGGTCCAATATAGAAAGTCATTCCTGCCTATTGTTTTAACAATTTGTGCCACAAGAGGAGTATCATATTCACAATCCAGTTTACAACCAATTGCACAGACTTCATATATCCTAATAATACAACGACAATGTCTACAATGACCTATTCATTTGAACAACTTGATACAGCCCTATACAGGCTAAAGTTACCTTTAGTTTTGTTCTAGCGCAACGTGACGTCTGGCTTTAGTGCAGTCTAACGTTCTGACAAGCACACCAATTGCCTACCTTGTTCTTGCCCATCTGGAATAACTCCTTAAAACTCCTAGCTTTGCTGCCTCCATCCTTTCTGTTTTCGTAATTTAAACTTGTGATATCCATGATGAGTATTGAGTTAGTGAATTAGCTCAACATTGTGTGCTGATAACCATATATAGATAGCCGAGTAAAAGAAAACAACAAGTAGCCTATTGCGTGTCTGCGTGCGTATTCTCTCTCCTGCTCAAACAAAATGCGTGCACGTTAATTTTGATAACGTGTTCACTAACTTTACGTATTAGAAAATGGTAAATAGCCTAATGGCATGCAGCTAAAGGGATACTGTGCATAGTTGGGAAAGTATGGTAGGCCAATTTGGTGTGGATACACACACAAGGGAAATGTTCTGTTGTTGAGTAGTTTGATGGTACGCACAGTGCGTACGGACGTACATCTGCAGGCGCGCCTGTCCTAAATGTATTTATTTTTGACTTCTATGTGTGTGATATATGTAATATTATTATGAATTGCTGCTGTAACAGCATAATTTCCTTTTGGCATTTAATGAAGTAACCTATCTATCTATCTATCTATCTATCTATCTATCTATCTATCTATCCATCCATCAGTACAATGAATTGAAGAAAGGGCACCTTAAGAAGTTCTTTGAGCTCCTCCATGGTCTGCTTGCTGGCCACCTCATCATGGATTGTCTGTCCACAGTTCTTCACAACAGACTCCAGCACCTGTGCAAAGACATTATGATTGACATTGCAAATAAATAACACAAGTATCACATAGTTACATAGGAGTGCAACAAGCACATGGACTATACAGTAAAACACTGCTTTGAAATGTTCTTAGTAGTGAAATATACTGAAATCATTGAGGTACAAACAGATGAACATTTCACATAATTATCGTGTAAATATAATAGTCTATGTCAGATATTGACATGATGCAGCCATATTTCCAGCAGTAACCTAATGTTACTCTCCATCACTCACCTCAAGAGCATAGAGGGCCACGTGAGGATTCTTATCATTTAGCTTCTTTTTAATGGCACCGATTGCGTATTTCGCCCTGGTGAAGAAGGCAAACATTGATCTCAACCGACATATGCATGAATATCATCTCTGTCGTAACAACAGAACAGCATGCATAATAAAGTCGACTGGAGAGCGCTACTTACTGCGTATCTCCTTGGCGGATGAGGTCACAGATCTGCAGAATGGACTCCCAGTCTGTTTCCAGTAACAACTGGCTTGTGGCCTTGTCTGAAAGTGAATAACAACGAAATACAAAATATGAGTGATAAACAAAGCGTCGGCTCTCTCTCTCTCTCTCTCTCTCTAGCCTGAGAAATCTAGTGCATTAACATCTGATTGGCAAAATACATAGCTATCAAACCCAACTTCCCCAACCTGTCTTTCTTAAAGCAATACACCAATAAAAACAAATCAAGAACATCCTTTTTGCTCTTTAAAAAAATCGTGATTCATCTGAACAAAATGGCAAGACTGCTGTCAGAACTGTAGGCCTAACAAAAATACTTGCTGTTACATGTAACACTGAACTAACGTTACAGTGTAAACATCTGATAACGTTAGCTCTTCGACTGGCTTCGACGTTAGTTCTTCGATCAGATGCATTGGAAAGGCCGAAACATATTTCACTATAACATTGATAGCTTCCTGGCTATACATTCCAACCTCCTCGAAGTTAATAGGTTAACGGCTAATAATGGCTAACATTGGCTATGCGCCCTTTAACGATACACTGTCTGGCTTGTGCGATTAAACATTGTATTCACTAAATGACTTTCATTAAATGGCTTCTGCCTATAAAGGTCTTCGATATAACTAATCGTCACAAGTTATCTACTCGAATGGGAGTGCCACTCTGAATTTTACTAATTGAGACAGAGAATAGCTTGTTCGCCAACTTCGCGTCTTGCCAGCTAGCGATAGCTGGTGAGCACATCAGCTGAACCAGCCAGCTAGACGCAGCCCGTGTGACGCCATACGTGCAGTAAACCTCTCTCAAATGTGCTGAGGGGATGAACAGTCTATATCAACCGGTAAGTAAAGACTGACAAAGGTAAATCGGTTAATTCAACCATTTAAAGGTGGCAGCCTGGTCATTAGGCCCCAACTTGGCAGTAAACAATGGGTGACGACGCTTGTTAGCCTGCTAGCTGGGGAGCTAGCAAGCCGAATCTCTAGACTGTCAAAAACAACAATACAAAAATGGAAGTAACGTTGTAGTTACCCGATCGATAAAACAATTATTGTAGACGCATCTTACCAAGAAGCCTCTCAAAGGTTCCACCACCTTTTCCCATGATGTATACAAGGTTTCCGACTCGCCGACTACAATGGTTTTGATCAACGAAACGCTAGCTAGCTATGCAACCCAAGCAGCAAAGTTGTCTATCGTCGAACTTCCTGCTTCCCGTGTCGTAGAGTTTCGTAGCCAATCTAGAACTAGAGTGAACAGCAATGTACACAAACCTATTTTGATATCGCCTCCCAGTGTCAATTTCAGAATGGGTTCTAAAGAGTAGGTTAAAGGGTCACGTTCTTTAACTGTCAATACATAACATAACTTTCAAGACATATAGGCTTACTTAAAAAAATATGATCAGTTATTTGAGTCATCCAGCGTTTATTAATTTCCGCATGTAGGCCTATGCCAAAAGCCTTTAGCTTACATTGATTTTACTTCATGGTAAAAGCATTGGACAATAATTCCTACACCTTTTCCATAATAATAAAGGACGCATACAGTACGGTTTTATTTTACTTCCTCAGTTGACCAGCTCCATTAGGTCATGTGTGAGTCACCACATGGCACTCAAACTACAAAACACCATTGTCTGCTTGGCAGCAGTCAGAGCTTCATACAGTGGTAGCCTGCTGCACTGTTCGAAGGATTTCAGCATATGCATGGGTACAAAGCAGACAGTGAACAAGAACAATGTTAAAGATTCTTTTACATTGGAATTATGACTACAAAGTTGACAAACACAATCACACACACACACAATGGAAAACATTCCCTGTCTTGCATGTGAATGAATATCCCACTGAATCAGCAATATGGTATGGTTGACCTGACATTGCATTGGCTTCCATTATCATCAGCTTCAAAACAATGGGAGACGGGGTGATTCTACACCAGATGATGTCATTACCTTAGGAGAGTGAGGAGCCTTTTGTCCCTGCACTAAGAGGCCAGTGTGCACAGTGGTACCAGAAAAAGCAAGACGCCATCGTCTGATCTTTGGGGCCAAGAACCATGTGTCCAGTGTCCAACGTAAGAAGAGAACCTTCCCCCACTGGCCCCTTGTATCTTTTTACTGGCCAAGAAAAGTCACTTTTACACAAAACTGTTTATACAAATTATAAAATTGTAATGAGCCCCCTCTTTATTTTAGTAGCCTCACATGCTTAGCTTCAACCAGTTAGCATCACAGGTGAGCTGCTCTTTTGCATGTCTGGGGCCAGAAGGCCATTGCTTAAGTTGAACCCTGTAAAAACACCTCTTAGTATAACATGCTGCATTCTCAATTCCATATACCGTGTGTTATTGACCCTGGACATGCTACACTGTAACAATAACAGAGAAATACATAGTAGGCCTAATATACAATACATATGTGCCTTCACTTTCTCTCTCTCTCTCTCTCTCTCTCTCTCTCTCTCTCTCTCTCTCTGTGTGTGTGTGTGTGTGTGAGACTGAGCTACAGAGAAAGAGAGAGAGAGACATAGAGAGAACACCCATACATGTATAAAAACATTGCTCTACCACTTGAATAGTCTCTCCATTATTAACAACAGAATCAATGAGTTAGACAGACATATGTTTTTTTCTTGTCTTCTTAAAATATGAATGTAAAATGTACATATGAAGTATATGATGTTTTAAAAGTTCATTTGAGCAAACCCACCCATTAATAACTTTTTAGTTTAAGTAACTAAAATATTAAATGATTTAGAATTCAACACGGAAACGTAATGTTTATCTCATTGACCGAGAATGACAGATTTTGAAACAGTTTGCACAAAGCTTTTATAGGACGGAGGACTTTATTTGTTTTATACACACACATAGACAGGGTTATTGGAGGACATAAGAGTTGGAATAATTACATGATTTCACATTTCTCTTCACAACCTCCATTGGACAGTAACCAAGGCCATGATCATGATACAAAATACCATATAGGAACATTAAAATTCAATCTATTACAATTGGGAATACTAAGAGAGAGGATCCCTGGGGTGAGAGCTGTTGTTCGGCAATGTTAGACGTAACCTTTGACCTGTGCGGCACCCCCTCCCCGGCGCGGGCTGCTCTCCCCACTGCTGAAGGTGGGCGAGGAGGGAATCCCTGGGGGGCTGGAGCCGGCGTAGAGCAGGGAGCCGCCGATCAGGAGCAGGGCGGACGCACCCCAGCCCAGGTAGAGCGCAGGCCCCAACTCACGCTTGTGTGGCGCCGCCACAAACGGGTCGTAGAAATCCCTGATGATGGAGTGGGCGGCCCAGCAGACGGGCACGAGGTAGAGGAAGCCCGCGATGACGAACATGGCGCCGGCCACTCGGGCCAGACGTGCCTCCAGGCTTGGGTGGCCCACGCACTTGGTGCACTTGATGCCCAGCACGCCCAGGGTGAGCGCCAGGCAGCACAGGAGCACGGACATCACGGTGAAGCCGCGGGCGGCCTGCATGTCGCTGGGCAGGGCCAGCAGGCTGTCGTACACCTTGCACTGGATCTCGCCGGTGCTCTGGACGATGCAGTTCATCCACAGGCCCTCCCACGTGATCTGCGCCGTCACGATGTTGTTGCCAATGAAGGCGGTGACGCGCCACATGGGGAGGATGCACACCAGGAAGCCGCCGACCCAGCCGATGAGGGACATGACCAGGCCAAGAAGTTGCATGCCCGTGGTCGCCATGACTATGAAAGGACGATGGTGACTAGCAACTTGTTCTTTGGTCTCTCAGGGTGAGCGAACAGTCCACTCAAAATCTGTGGAATGGATTAAAACCTTCACCTCTTTCAGGCTAGTGTTTTCAATTTTTGTCTTCTTTTCCTCTGCCTCTTGCTCTCCTTATCCACTCAGCTACTGAGGAGGGCTGTCAGAATGGAGCCTGTTAATCAGATAAGCGACAAACAGTGAAAATCAAGCATCGTGGGTTGCCACATTCACCAAATAACTAACAATGTGCTGTCATATCGTCCACTCTCCATAAGAAAAAAGCCCAAACCATGTCTGGGCAATCTATTATTAATTCTCAGTATTTTCACCATTTGCATAATCTAAAACATCACTGAGCTTGTCCTTATCATAAGTATTTTGGAACAGGCGTGGACAGTGAACATTAGTGGATTCCAGGAAGAATAGGAGAGAAAGGGTCCTTTTCACACCGCCGTGGGTGGAGAGCTACGCCTGGCAGAGCGAGTGGATTATCTCAGAAAAACATGAGGCGCGCCTGAACACAAGACGCTTTCATGGGACGCTCTGGAGTGGGCCAAGCAGACCCGGGTCTGTTCATGCCTGCTCTGCAAGTCAATCACCCTCCACATCTGCCATACATAACAGGACAGCACTTCAATAAAGAAACAAACTTCTCACATCCCATCACTAGTGTTGAAGTTAACAAGGGATGTGAATATCTGTCAATGATTTTGTGATTTTATAGAATGGTCAGTGTGTACAGTGTACACCATCCTATTGACAATGTGTCAATAAGCTTACATGTGGCACAAATATGTGGCATACATATCACATAGAACATAAAGATCCAGAACGCAGAGATCATCATATAGATCTTACCTACAGAGTGGAGTGTGTTGTTTATTTCTCTCCCAAGTCTTCTTGTGTTAGTCCTGGATCCCGTTTGTGTTGCAGCATCAACCGTCGACAATTTGGTACAACTAGATAAGATGCGGTTTGCCTAAACACCAAGGTTCATAGGTAACCTTGACACACAGGTGGTGGAGTCTGGTGCTCTGGATCTGAAGGTGTGCTTCTCCTGGCTGCTGGTGGCCGTTTGGGAGGTGGCGAGGACGGGACTGGAGCGAGGGTCTGCCCTTCAGGATGCCAGTGAAGGGTCTGTGTGAAGGGGCAGTGGGCAGAAGCACGCGCATGCGATGCGAGCGCGCCCGTGTCAGCGTGTGTGAATGCGTGAATGTGTCTGAGTGTGTGTCTCCCAGTGCCTGGCGTTGTCGCACAATGCCCCGCTGTTCTCTCGCCCTCGGTCTCCTCGAACCCAACCCCCCACCTCCCCAAACCCCACTCATCAATCCATTCTGTCTTTCTTTTTTCATCTTTTTTCCTTCTTGTTACTTTATGTGAGGCCTCTCTTTTCATCTTCCTCAGTTTCCAGTCCATGTTCATGTTTTATGGGTTCAGCAGGGGTCCCTAATCATTGTAGTCTCTGAGTGTTTCCTTTCAGATTGTGTTTTATGTAACATTCTTTTTATCTGCTTTCTTTACACTGGTTTATATATAGCTGAGAATGACTGATATGACCTTCTGCATTTCCTCCTTACCTGAATAGTCTGAGGCTAAGCCTGACTGTCTTTGTTCACATCTTTTCTCTGATCTGATATACTGTATCTGCAAAGAATCGGTCAAACACCATGTTGATAAAGGGACCGAAACCATGTATGCCAGGACACTGTGTTTATGTGACTTATGATACGATCTTGAAATTCCACTGATCCAAATATAATCCTCAAATATCCTAAGAGTATGGAACCAGACGCAGTACATGCAAATTATATCATATTTATTCACATTTTAGATGGCTAGGTGGCATATATTCAATACTTGAATCAGATATAAATAAATCACAAGGAATGTATCTCAGGCACACACAGGTGATCTTTTTTGTGCAATCAGAGAGATTAGTCGAATATATAGTTTTTTGGGTTTTGTAGAAGGCTAAATACTATTCAGATGCTGCAGCAGTTGCTGGTGACAGTAAGAGGAGCTGTGTTCTTTCCTCCATGAGGCCTCCCAGGCCCAAAGAAAGGATGGAGCCTGTCTGTGAACGCGTCCATGAACGTGTGGATGTGGGCGCCGCTGTCCACGCAGAGGAAGGATGTCCTTCCCTCCTCGTAGTCCACGAACACGCCAATCCTCTTCGGCTTGTGGCGCAGAGCCAGGGAGGTAGGCGGCGATGTGTTGGCAACGTACTGACACCCATTTCTCAGGCTCACGGTCCAGAAGCCATTAGCCGGGCAGACCGTGAACTTCCCTTTTCTGTTGACCGAGTGGCGGACCACACCCAGGTCCCACTCGGTTTTGCTGCCCACCTCCACCTCCCAGTAGTGTCTGCCCGAGAGAAAGCTCTCCTTGGCCAGGACGTTGGCCATGCGGTCAAACCTTTTAGGGCTTTCGAGGATTTCCTGCCGCTTGTCACCATGCCTGACTTGCCTCCTGTCGTCTGAAAGGATAAGGTAGGCATGGGCCGTCTGGGGGTTCAGAGTGACATCCACTGGAACAACAGAGAAAACACGTTTCATTCATGGACTCTCATGGTGGGAAGACATTCACCCATTTGAGAAACTGTCAAAATAAATGCGTACCTGAGTATTTTTGAAGTCTTTTTAGCTCTGTAGAAAGTTGAAACAAAGGAAAATATATGAAACTCCTGTTGAAACTGTGTGTGTATATAAAAACTGTGTGTAGACATGACATATTTCATAATTGCTAGTGTTATGAAATATGTCACACACACACCAAAAACATTTCGTGTGGTGCTGATCGGTGATCAAAAAATGAGAAATAATAGAAAGGCCTTTGGAACTAAATATCATAATGATAAAATAATATCTACATTTTGAGCATGAGTGTGTAACAAATGTTTATTATTTCACACATGCTTGACACCAACCTGATTTGGTGAGTCTATTGGCCTCCATCAGAACTTTGTCCACCAGGTCAAGCACCGCCCTCCTGGTGACACCCACGCATGGGTCCGTCTCCAGGGAAACCCTGGACCAGTCCCTCATCTCTCGGTCGTCTAGGGTAATGCGTGAACTCTAGAAAACACCAAATCAATATTAAGAATGTGAAGCATTTCTGGAATGTGTGACAACACTACAGGAAATTAAATAGAAAACAGGAGGCCTGCAGAACGTTAAGCCAAAGTGGTTTGGCTACATTGAGTCAGTGTTGCTGGCTCATATCCACAGGCAAACTTCTAGGAAGTCAGAGATAAAAATGTATCCCTTCACTGTATAGCAACTTACTTTGAATACGTATCTGCTATGTAAATACAATGGAAATTCTGTGGTGGCATTAGCAAAGTAGATTCCCTTGCATTTACCCATCTCTTCATCTCTGTTTGCGGCTCTTCCTGATTGGCCTTCCCCTCGCGCAGCTCTCGGATCTCTCGCTCCAGCTCCCTCACCAGCCTGCTCACGCGCTTCTCGGCGTGCCTCTCCTTCTCCTCCACCGACGCCACCACCAACATCTGGCTCTGCTCTATGGAGCTGACCAGGGCGCTGAACACACGGTTGCTCTCCTGCACCTCTCTCTGA
This sequence comes from Alosa pseudoharengus, assembly GCF_046254945.1. Taxonomy (NCBI): domain Eukaryota; kingdom Metazoa; phylum Chordata; class Actinopteri; order Clupeiformes; family Clupeidae; genus Alosa; species Alosa pseudoharengus. The sequence continues at coordinate 43,802,767 of NW_027468774.1, forward strand.
CACGAGCTCTGCATCAGCCAAAAAAAACTTTTTAAAGGTCTTCTATTTTTGCAAAATATCTTTGATTTGATTAGAACTCAATATGCCAATCAAAAAGACCTTTCCCCACAGTGTTCCTGGAGGAGATAGTGGGTTGTGAATTTTCTCACTTTTAAGGTCCCTTCACACTGGCTCAACAAGCTCATTATAAAGCTGACTCTCGGGATTAATATGTTGAGAGAAATATGTGACTTTCAGAACAATTATAGGCTCAATGTTCAAATCCAACAAAGCCAACCAGAAGTTAGATACTGGAGTAAGTCTGTGTTTGTTGAGGCAGTGTTCCAGCACACAGATAGGATCAGTGTTCCATTGTCGGTTGCTTAGAAACAGGAACACTCACTTTGAGTAGTTGCAGGGAGGTCTTCAGCTTATCCACCTTCTGTAGCCGCTCCTGAATCATCTGCTGCAGTTCCTTTGCGGTCTGTTCCCACGAGGCAGTGGGACAGGATTTTGGAATAAGACCAGCGTGGAATATGACATGAAAATCTTCAGTAGTCTGTTTCATCTGTAGCCATAATCCAGTGTTGTAGTACTCGAGTCCGAGACTCGAACTCGAGTCCGAGTCATTAGCTAAATTTAGAGACTCGTGACTTGACTTGGACTTGAGCACTGAATGACTCGAACTTGGACTCGGACTCGTGCATTCGCACTCGCGATGACTCGTCGAGGACTTTTTTTTTTGTAATATATCATAAGGCTATAATTGTAGTATGTCAATTTGCTATATGGTTTTAATATCTAAATTATTTGTAATACTAATTTTAGTTCAAGGGAATGTTAGGCTACTGCTTCGTGTCATCGTAGGCTACATCGCAAGTCACATCATGTTCACATGCAAAGCAAACTAACGTTAACACCAAAATGCCTGGAGACATATTTCAATGTAGTATTGCCAGGCAATATTAGTTCTTATACATGACATGGCATTACCTAAGATTACACTCAGCCCCTGGCTAAACATCACACACTGCTGCTGGATAGCTGATCATCGTGACTTGGTGAACAGTGTTTTTCCTGACTGACGCGAGAAGCGAGGTTCCATTCATTCATTTGCATTTGGGGCGTGCCCTGCCGTGCTTCTGTCTGTTAATTTGCAGCAGGCTATTATGGGATGAAAGATGAAAGGCCTACTCCAACGTCCATCTAGCTCTTGTGAAGTATGAACTTCTACAACACTGCCTATACAATTTTCAGCAGTCAGTAACAGCATAATGTGACTTAATGGCCTGTGGATTGCTAATTTATTATGAGTAGGCCTATAGGCTATGATATGGCTATGGTATGGTATTCTCTCCGATATAATAAATACAACACATTGGGTTTGGCAAGAAATCTGGCAATACTACTTTCACACAAGTGATGGCACCCCTGCTTGGAGACAGAAGATTGTCCGTTTTGCTTTTAAGGATTTCATCTGCAATGGAAAAAATGGAACAACATGTAGGCTATGCTTACTTTAGTGCTGGACTTGGACTCGACTTGATCAATAGGGACTCGACTCGGACTCGACGTGGATCAATAGTGACTTGACTCGGACTTGACTCGGATGAGTAGTGGACTCGACTCGGACTTGACTTGGAATTTTTTTTTTATGACTTGAACTTGACTCGGACTTGAACACTGGGGACTCGAACCTGGACTCGGACTCGAGGCATAGTGACTTGACTACAACACTGCCATAATAATCCCTAATGTTATGTATGGCTTGTGATGCTGCCGTGTTTATGAGTGTGCCATACCTTATCAGCTTTGTCCTCGCTGTGGCCCTCTTGTTTGGCCGCCTGTCGTGTCGTCCTGTAGTTCTCGATAACGTCTGCCAGGATGCGGTTGACGCTAAGGTGGGGTCGTGACCCGAAGGCCCTCTTACAGGACGGGCAGCGCTCCGTCCCGGCCTGATTCCAGTATTTGCGCAGGCACACCTTGCAGAAACTGTGGCCGCAGGGAATGGTCACGGGCTTGGTGAATATGTGCTCGCACAGAGAGCACAGGAAGTGTTTCTCAGGCAGGAGACCGATGGTAGAGGCCATTCCCTGGCAAACACATTTCACCATGAAATGGCAACTTAAGAACAGCATGTCCTAGAGAGTTCTGAGGCATTGAAAATAAATGACTACCTGAAGAAATTACCTGAAGGCACAGCGATAAGATGAAAAGCATGTGAGGCAGTTATCAACTAAAAGGGCAAGTGAGCTATATTGAAACCATACTTCCTGGTCTTAGCATTATCAGTAAGAGCAGGGAAAGTTTGGTATGTTTTTCCAAAAGACATTGTTGTGAGACAGAAACTTCTGTCTGACAAAACACCACGACGCACAGGCGTCAAAAAGCTTTCAGCCCCTTTACTTTAGGGTTTATATGGCTTTCGAGAGTAATGAAGAGCTTGTGAAGGACATTTTCATTCAGAGCTTCAAAGGCAGAATGTCAGCCAGAGAATGCCAGTTTTTCAGCGTGAGGTGGGTGTTTGGCCTTCGGAGACTCTGAAAGGAATTGTTTTTGTGCCAATCACAACATAACCACTCTTTGGCTGTGTGAAGAGGTGCCATGTAAGTTGCAGGGTTTACTTCGATTGAAAAAACACCCTCCTCCACCTCCACAAACACCCACGCTCAACCATATTCTCTAAACATCATGATCTCAGAGAAAAAGAATGAAAGAGAGAGAGAGAGAGAGAGAGAGAGAGAGAGAGAGAGAGAGAGAGAGAGAGAGAGAGAGAGAGAGAGAGAGAGAGAGAGAGAGAGAGAGAGAGAGAGAGAGAGAGAGAGAGAGAGAGAGAGAGAGAGAGAGAGAGAGAGAGAGAGAGAGAGAGAGAGAGAGAGAGAGAGAGAGAGAGAGAGAGAGAGAGAGAGAGAGAGAGAGAGAGAGATAGAGAGCAATAAAAGGGCACAATGGCATGCACCCAAACAGGTTCTGCTAAGACTCAAACTCTGTCACGTCATAAGTACAGTTCAGCATACAAGCAAAGAGTACATACCCTGAATTTCAATGTGTACATTTCAAAGACATGTTTAACATGGACGAACTGACAGTTATATACACAAAATATACTAGGAAAATCAGGTTTAAGTAAACATACAATGAAGTTATGAAATGATATTACATAGCCAACCCAGAGCTGAACCTAATGAGAGGTAAAAGTAAATAAATAAGAAGACAATGGAAATGTGGCATATGCTGAGTTAGTTAAGCACCTGCCTACATTTTTGTTTCATTAAAATGGTTATGCAGGAATGTCCCTCTAATTCCATCAGAGCACAGAATATGTTATCTCAAGAAAACACTGTCTAGAAACACTTGTCGATGTACAATGTCGGTAAAAGGCAAAATATTTATAATGAGATTTGACAGTTTCAAATTGGGATCTTACCCGAGAGCAATGTAATTTGAGTGGAAGGTTAAAGCCCTTTCTTTTACTCCTCTGATTATGCGGGATTCCCTCAGATTGTGTGAAAGGGTTTCAAGGAAGGGTTTAAGAGTCTCGAAGTGATTACAGGTAAGAACTATTTGGGCGGGGAAAATCAACACAGGCTCAGAGGTATGCCACAAGGCCCCACCCACTCAACATGTGGAGATAACCCAAAGTACCATAAAATTCTGGGACATAAATATGAATGAATGCAAGAAGGTAGCAACACACACACTGTTGTTATGAGATACATAACCCTACAAAACTGAGTTCTTAACATTCCCATTTCAGACATACTGTATGTTGGGGTTAATATTTATCTGCTTTCGGTGTCACTTTTATAATCAATCAAGAGTATTTGCTAGTTGATTACTTGTCTACTGTCTGAGATGGATATTGTAATCTAGAGATAGCTAGGCATATAATGACCTGGTAAAGCTATCGGTAGTAATTGCTATTTGGCTGACTGCAATAGAATACTAGTTTAACGTGTTATAGTGAAATGACAAATGATTAGCCTTACTCATTTTAAATAACCTCACTGCACAGGGAAGCCCGCTATTGAGCTAACTTATTGCATTGACATTCTGTTGATTCTATTATTGGTAGGTTGTGTAACTGGGCTTTATGCCAACCAATTTGTAAATTGCCATTGGCAAACATGTTTACTTTTGGAGGTCAGCTTCTGAGAAAATGTTTAGAATATTGAATATTTTTTTCCCACTAACTTTGCATGTCTGAATCTCTGTGCCATTTTTTTAAAATAAAATTAACCCTGCTAATGAGTAACATGAATAAAACATTTTGTGCTTAAGCAGTACTTCCTTCTTTGTTTTCATACTTAAGTATGTTTGAATATGTCCTGACCTTATGGTGTTGTTCCTCTAAAAGGAGTGAATGTGTCAAAAAACAAGGAGAAAAATGTAAAGATTTTTGACATTTATTTAAATTCATCTTTTCAACAACATAAACAGAACTAGTGCACTTTACCCCAAGTGCATGTGATCCCAAAAAAGAAGAATCCAGTTGAACTCATGCTTTCTAACAGACTTTCTAACTATTGTAATTCATCTACTGCAATTGTAGAGTGGGCACAAAGGGAAATAAATGGTTTAATCCATATGAATCAAACATATTCATCTTATCAGCACTCTACTGTGACGAACAGGTGAGGAGCCTGCTCATGGTTTGTGTTGGAGCAGAATGTCCTAACGGAAAGATGAGCGTGGCAGGCGGAAGAAGCGATTAATAAACATGGTGTTAAAGTTGTTGGGATGCGGTCCGATCCGGTCCTCGAGGTGTTCCATTGCCACTTGCACGGCCCCTCCAGTGCCGCCGCCCACACCCCCTCCCACAACCCCGCCCACCACAATCCCCAGCGGCCCCTCCACCGACCCGATCGCCATCCCCATGACTGCCCCCACCACGAAGCCCACGCCAACCCCCGTGGCCAGCGTGGTCCGGAGCCAGCCGTTGTCCAGCTCGGCCCTGGCCCGGATCTCGGCGTGGATGCTGGAGTTGTAGCCGTCGACCTGCCGGCGCAGCTCGTCGCCCTGGTACTGCTGCTCAAGCCCGCACCAGGCCCGGTCCGTCTCCCCCTCGCGCCTCTTCTCTAGCCGCTCCACCTCCTTCCGCACGCTGTCCTCCGCCCGCTGGTACGAGTGGCTGGTGTAGTAGTGGCCGCCCAGCGCCGTCACCATCCTCTCGATCTTGTGCGCCAGCTCCCGGGCCTGGCTGCGGTCCTGCCAGTTCTTGGGGAAGATGTGGTACCGGCAGCCGCACTGCTCCAGCAGCTCGCGCAGGTGCGAGTCGGTGCGCATCACCCTGTCGTCCAGCGCCTGACCCTCCAGGTTGCCGTCGTAGGCCAGCAGGATGATGGCGTGGTTCAGCGACCGCTCGCCGTAGCGTTTCACCACCAGTTTGGGGGACTTGATGTCATTGGGGCTCATCCCATCCAGGTCAAAGGCCAGGAGGAAGGCGTGGGGGCCTGGGGCTGAGAGACACTTGGCCCTCCTCAGCTCCTCCTTCATCTTGGCCTTGGACAGGTCCTTCTCGTAGAGATTGGGACTGTTGATCACCGCCACCCGCCGGCCTGCCAGATCCCCTAGGTTCTTGCGGCTCCCCGCAATGCTGCAGACATCCCTGGTGAACTCCTCCTTGCCCAGGATGGAATTGGTAAGCAAAAACTGTGCGGGGCCACTGCTGCCAATCACCACAAGCCTAAGGTCAACATCGCCATTAGCTGTGGGGGCAAGAACAAGCACATTTTACCATTTATATATCAAAACATAAGCAAATCAACTGCTACTGCTTTGCAGTTAAACTGTCCCCTCAAATGAAGCAGCAAAAGCCTAAGAGATTTGTTGTTCAAAAGACAGAAGTAGTGTACAGAAAAATGTATAGAAAACTTACGGTCTCTCCTGGGCATTGCTTTGAAAAGCCCTCCTTTGCGATATTGTCTAAAATCAAAGGTGAATGAAGTGATGAATTAGTGAGTTGAAGGATCTGTTGGTCTGGTCCTCTTCAACTTTGATGGCTTTCCTGCTGTAGACCGCATCCCAGAGGTGGTCATGTGTCACATTGTGTGTAACTTTGCCTGTCTTTTTTTTAAACAAATGATTGTGTTCCAGTTTTGGTATTGAGTGGAAAATGGCCCATGGGCAAGAGGGGAATTGAATTCAGTGTCTATGTGTCACAGTGTCCTCTCACTCAAAAACAACACACATTCACACATGCATGCACATGCAAATGCTCACACAAACTGACAGAAAGCCTTATCATGGTTGGATTATGCAACCTTAATTTGGGACATCATTTTTAGTTCGCCCTATTACACAATATAAATGTAATACAATAATTAACTAATGGGGCCGTATATATTACAACCTGTAAGATACTTAATTCAGCAACAACAACAAAAAACTGTTATTTATAAACATATTTTTCTTTTGAGGTTTTCGAAAGCACAGTTATGGCTCTTTAATAGCCTTTTCATCAAACAGCACATTGTTGTCAGTAAAGGAAATTGAAGAATTATAAAGTTATGTTTTGAACTTAGTTGATTCCTATTGGGGCTTTCTGATTGTCTATTCTAACCATGCTGATAAAGATGCTGCTTGCAGCATCCCCAAGTTGCTCTACGTTGCCATCTGGTGGTTACTGTAGGTCATGCGCGAGCTCTCTATTTCCTGTGACGTATGTGTTCATACATTATGTCCCGCCGTGTGGAATACACGCTGACATAACTAATATATTTTACTGTCTATAATGGACATAACACAGTTATGCCTTTGTCATGAATAGTTTTCATGTTGTTATCTTATATTTCAGACACTCTAAAGCGGCAAAGGTATGGAAAATGCAAGACATTTCTGTTGGTCTGTTGCCAGGCGAACATTATTTATGTCGCCGAAATCTCTCACTGAAAGTGCTTCAAAGGGCACTTGTGCATCAGTTTTACCACCTCTGTCTGATGAAGCGTCTCTGTATGTCCACGTAAGTTGTGCATTGCTGGGGATATCATCCGTTTGTGTGTGCTCCTTAATATATAAACGTCCTGTCTTTATCATTCCTTAGTGGCCGTACTGTCTAAAAAGATGCTCCTACTGCAACTTCAACAAGTATATTTCCCGGTCTGTTAACCATTCAGCCATGACTGAATGTTTGCAAAGGGAGACAGAAACTCTGCTGAAGCTCAGTCAGGTGTCTCGGTACGTGAGCTGAACCTTCTCACATGTTTTAATGTCTATCATCTGCAAGCTCATACAGAGGCCGTTACTAGGCTACTGTCAATAGTTCAACTTCAAGAAGCACTTTTCAGAGTTATTTCGCATGAGTAGCCTACACATTCTAGGCCTACTTCAACCTTCTATTTCCTACATCAACAGCTAGTCTGTTTTAAAATGACAGTCCTCACCACTTCTAAAAACTCTTCTAAAATTTGTTTTTAGTATTACTTCAGTGTTTTTTGGAGGCGGAACACCTAGCTTGGCACAGCCTGCCACCATTGCAGCTGTCTTGGAGAGAGTCTCCCAACATGCTCAGCTACCAGAGGAGGCAGAGGTCACCCTGGAGGTCAACCCAACACCTGCAGGAACGTCCAGGCTGAAAGACTTCATAGATGCTGGGATCAATCGACTGTCTATTGGCGTGCAGGTGAATATAGCACATGATCTCAACTATTACAAGTCTGTATATAATTCCTTGTTTTCCCTTTATGTACAGTGCACTGCTTTTACTTTAATGTCATCCTTTTATCAGTCTATATTCCTATAAAATGATTGAATTTGTCATTGACATTTAGCTACTATTTAGATCCTAGGTGATTATAATTAGATGTGTAATACCACCAGTAAATGGTCAAGAACCTTTACTGTAGTTATTTTGGTGATACCAATTGGGATGCAAGTTATAGGTCAGATGAAATACATTTAATTTGTTTGTAATCATGACCCACTTATTGTTAGTTACATCAGATGTATTGATTTGTTATAAAAACTCCTATGGATTAATAGGCACTGAACATGAAAGTGTTTGCTGCGAAAAGTGATCCTTTGTTCTAAAATAATGTAGTTTACAAAGACAGTAATTCTACTCTTCAAACCTTGATGCCATAACTTTAGATTTGGTAATGACATATACTTACAGGAACTGCTGTTTAAAGATTTTAAACATACACTGCAAAACACATCTTTGCAGCCTATTGTGGCTCAACCTTTTCATTTTCTTTACCTACTCTCTCTCCAAGTTTGACTACAATATGTGTAAACCTCAAGGTTCATCAAAGAATAGTTGATCAGTTTGATCAATTTTTTGTTTGGTTTCCATCCAACTGTTTCATGCGATATTACAGGATTTAAGTAGGAAATCCCGAAACATTTGAAATTCATTCAAATGTATTCACTTGGGGGCGGGGGTGTTAAGTGAGACTCAAAGTGATGAGGTGAGTGTCATTTGCGTAACACAGGTGATGCAAATGCAGACAGACTTGCGGACAGTTTCCTTAAGACGAATTTTCATGAATTTTCTTAACAATGTAAATGAGAAACCCAGATAGTGAACCATCATCCCTTTTTTGCCTGCACCTTTATCCTCGAGGTTACATCGCCCCCCCTCCCCCACTCCAAAATGAGCTACCTTTTTAGTGCTTTTACTGAATGACAAGTGATTAATGAATTTGTTACACTGCCAACCCTGAGCAAAGGGCAGGAGCCACTGAAATTAGGCCAGACCCAGAACAAAGGGTGGACCAGGGCCACATGATGGGTAAGAGCTATAAACACAGAGAGAGAACACCTCTCCCGCCATGTGTGAATGGAAAGCACATCAGCCTCTTGTGCACAGGCCTACCTGCAAATGGAATTAGGCTATGTGCTGAGAGTCCATTAGGACAGGCGCTGTTTCAGATATCAAAGGATCCCTGCATCTTTGGATGCTTTCGAGGACTCTTTTGTCCAATTTTATGGCCATCTGATTGAAGTAGGGGCTGTTCTGTCCTATTTTGTGGCCATCTCATTGAAGTACTGGCGCTTTGTGGGATTGTTTATCCATTAGAAACGTTTCCATCCTACTTTAATGTAGTTACTTTACATTACTTACACATTATAATTTTCAGAGCAGAGGTGTTTACTGTTTTTTTGAGGCCAAGGAGCCCTTGACATTGTGGAGGGGCCCCAATTACATACTGCATGATATTATTTAACTGGGCCAACAAGAAGAATGCATGGCAGCCAATTCGCCTTATTCACCCAGTGGCCAGAACGAGGCTACAGGGTACACTTGCCATTACACCTAAGTCCAGCAGATGGTGGAGGTAATGCACCCCGTTTGCAAACTGCCAAAAAAAAGTTCACCGAAAATGAAGAAGGGTTTGCTGGCCTGTTCTTCTTCTTCTTCAGTGAGTTTTTTATAGATAACAATGAATTGGCCTACATCTAGAGCTGCTGAATGCATTTAATTCAGACTGCAAATCATTTTGCAACCCCTCCTATATTTTTGATGACCCCCAGTTTAAGAACTACTTCCCTACAGTAGCTGTGTTGACCCTGGGTGTCATGGATCTCTGTTTTAGAATACAATACAATGTCAGAATGGTTATAAACTATATGTTTTAAAATATATAAGTATTTCCATATAGCCATCATAACCAGGGCTCCCTTGAAAAAGAGATGTAAGATCTCAATGGGTCTCACCTGGTAAAATAAAGGATAAATAAATAAAGCATTCATACTCATAAATGCTCTGTGCATTGACACAGGATTTGGATGGGTTGCTATGGTGACCCAGTCTTGTCAGAAGTTAGAAAGAAACTCTTTTGTTACAATGTTGCTTACAACACCTTTCAAAACCCAGTTATCTTCTTTTATTTTTCATAATCCCCAAAGTCCCTGAACGATGAGGACCTGAAGCTCCTGGGGCGAGACCACAGTTCCCAACATGCTCTGCACACCATCTCCGAGGCCCGCAGGCTTTGTCCAGGGCGCGTCTCTGTGGACGTCATGTTTGGGCGCCCAGGCCAAAGCGTGGCTTCATGGGAGACGGAACTGGAGAAGCTGCTGGCGGTCTGCGACCATCACGTGTCGCTCTACCAGCTGACCCTGGAGAGGGGCACACAGCTCTTCAAGCAGGTCCAGCGGGGTGAGCTGACTATGCCCGCTGAAGACGTCACCGCCACCATGTACATGACTGCAAGGGACATCCTAGAAATGCACGGCTTCCGCCAGTATGAGGTGTCCAACTTTGCCAGAAGTGTAAGGCTTTTTTGTGCTTTTTGGTGCCTTTTCCTCTGACTTTTTTGTGTGGTTCTCTGTACTAGTAATTGGTTGTTTTTCTTTATGTAGGGTGCTGTAAGTGAGCATAATCTAGGCTACTGGAAGGGACAGCAGTACATCGGTGTAGGCCCAGGTGAGATATACTAGATAAACTGCAGTGGATATTTGTATTAGAGCTTTGATATCCTCCATTACATTTCGTACAACACATTGTTATAACATAATTTATATATCATAAATATGTACTTTTAATGCTGCCACAGGTTGTGTAGCATTGGATAGTCAGATTGCTGTTGTCCATTTGTTTGGCCATAGGGGCCCATGGCCGGTTCATGCCCCACTTGGAAGGATCGGTTCAGAGGGAGGCTCGCACACAGACCTTGGAGCCGGACGTCTGGATGAGTGAGGTTCAGAAGTTTGGTCACGCTACCCGACGTTGGATTTCGCTGAGTCACCTCGCACTGTGAGTGGGTTTTTTGGCACTGACTGGCCCCAGTGGCTTTTGTGTGGCGGTGTAAGAGTCAGATATATCTGTCATGACACAGCACCAAGCTGCTTGGTGTTAAAAGGCACATTAGTTACTAACACCTTTGGAAATGTGTTTTAACAAACACATATAATAGATAGACCGGAATACATCAGACCTGATAAGGGGGTGCTATGCCTGAAAAGTGTGTGTGTGTGTATGCGGGTTTGTGTGTCTGTGTGTGGCGCGTGTGCGCGCGCGCGTGTGTGTGTGTGTGTGTGTGTGTGTGTGCGTGTCTGTGCGTGTGTGTGCACGTGTATGTGTGTCTGTGCATGTGTGTGTGTGCGTGTGTGTCTGTGTGTGCGTGTGTGTGTGTGTGCTATGAGTTTGTTTTTCTGTCTGCAGGCTGGAGGAGGTGCTGGTCATGGGCCTGAGGATGACTGATGGAATCACACACCAGGTGGGCTTGCTGCAGTCAAAAGCCATGTCACTAAACATGTGGGGTGGAACTGAATCTTGATTCAACAGCCATTTGCCTGATGCATTGAAAAATGTCTAGTAGCTTCATGTGTCTCTGTGAACGGAAGGTTGATCTTCGATAATTGATAATTAACTGTATGAGCCCAGTGTGAGTATACAAAAGCATGAGTTTGGTGTTGTTTTCTGTGCTTTTCAGCACTGGAAACTGTTCAGCCCTAGTGATAATCTCCATGCAGTTCTGGGTCAGTCAGGAGATGTCCAGGAACTACAGCAGAGGGGACTTCTGATACTTGATGACAGGTGATGACTACATGAACTTAATTTGATTTTATTTTAATAAGCCTTTATTATCCATTGTAAAGCATAGCATTGGGTACGTCTTGTATTTAGTCTGTTGATGTCCTTGTTCTTAATGGTGATTACGTTGGATAAAAGCACATTTTGTCGTATGTGTGTGTGGCCTTCAGGGGTCTACGGTGTTCCTGGGAGGGGCTGGCCTTGCTGGACAGCCTGCTGCCCACTCTGTTACTGCAGCTAGAAACCTATGTTCGCAGTCAGGGTCGCCGTGGGAACAAGGACTTCATTCAACCGCAGCACAGAGAAGGGCAGCAGAGGAGGTGACCTACAGACAGAAGGACCCGCCATGGCCTTCAGTACTGATTCTGCCCCGACCGACTAAACATCTGACTGACATCGCTACTTTCACCTCAGAGGCTTCACCCCAAGCTCCTTTCTTTTTCTGAAATATTTTTTTTTTTTTTTAAATACTTCTGAGTTAAATGTGCATTCATGTCAGGGTATGAGAGGAGGCTTTTTTGCACTATGCCATCTGGCTCTTTACTGTCATCCAGGCTCTTAACTCAGCCTCGTTCGTGCTGCCACTTTGACCTACTCAAGTGCAGCACTGCTCGAACGCAGGCCTGTGAAGAGCATCCCGATGGCTCTCCGACGCTCGTTATGCAGCCCCTGACCTGTCACAACGACCACACGCCACGGAACTGTTGATCACGGCGTGGTGCAGGCGTTCGTCGCAAACCGAGCACGTAGGCGGTCTCACCATCAGTGAGAACAGCAGTACTGAATAACGTGTCAACACACAGCCAGGCGAAAACAAAGCGTGACTAGCGTGACAGCTGGATGTGTTGCTAGGGAAAGTGCAGGAGCCGAACAGCGCCTGGAACAGGCTGCTGTGTAAAAACTGTTCCTGAGCATCTTCTCTTTCCATGAGAACATTATGTCGGGTACACACCAATAGGAAAATAAAAAATACATCTGTGTTCAACTGTTTTTAACTATACTCTTTTCTTTTTTAAATGGGGACGACAGAAAGGTTGTCAACACGGATGTGGACTGCACTGACTTTTTCACAAAGCTTGTGCTTTTAGGTTAGTCTGAGTTCATCCACAAACATAGACTACAGCATCAAAGACACCGCCTGTGTTAATTACTGTGTTTTCTACTACTGCATGCCTCTTCCTCCACTAATTGTGAAAATAGATGATTGTTTTGAGCTGCAACCAGGGGTCATCAATACTCACCTCACTCAACTTCTAATTGGATATATAACTATGAGTGTACTTTCAATGTATAATATGACTCCTTTTACTGATAATTAGAGATGATTGTGGAGCTGCATTTCCAGAATGCTTCTTATCACTAGAGAATAGGACTGGACTGAAAGCAGCCCTATGAGGCTGACGCTGAGCCACTTTAATTAATGTATGTGGAACTGAAGCGGGCATTATCCGCTGTGATCACGTTTTCCATCCGCATGGTGTCTGTTGTGTGCGGCCCTGAAGAGGGGTTACCATAACCTGACTCTCGCCAGATGAATTTCGTTCCGCCTAGCTCCACTCATCCATCTGGGATCAATCCATTGAAGTGTTGCTTCAGAAGGCTGGGCCTAATCAAAAAATGCTAGCATATGATTGGATAAGCCACTTGTCCGTCATCTATTGACGGGCTACTTCAACCACTCACATCGAAGCCAACCCGTGACGCTGATAACAGTCTCAGTCGCTTCTACGCTATGTCACATCTATGAAACTCCCGCCCTGTGTCCTGATTGGCTCTACCATAAAATCTGGTGCAGAAATCACTCTCAACAGAAGAGGTCCCAGATGGATGTGAGTGAAGCTAGGCGGAGCTAAGCGGAACGAAATTCATCTGGCGAGAGTCAGGTTAGGGTTACCAGGCCGCTGTGAAAGAAATCCTTTGTCAGGCTCTGTCTGCGCGCATAGCTACGGCTACCGTCCTGAGGCCGCCTCACATGCGTGCCGATAGCCCTCGCCTCTCCTCTCCGCACGCCCCTCCGAACACACGCTGATGATCCACTAGCATGCAATGCAAACCCTCCATGAAGACGCTTTGATGGGCGTTCCCTTTTGTAGATGGGTGGAAACGGCAGGACAAGAGCAGGTAGCCTAGTAAACAACCAAACAAAATGTTTCCCTCCACTATTTTGAAATTACCGAGGGAAAGTCACATCTATAAATTAGTTTTCAAGTTGGGCGGTCATTTCAATTATGAAGTTGTCCCTGTAGGATTCTAGCCACACATCATACAAACACGGAAATGTAGACACTGCTATGATTAATTTTTCCCATCTGCCATATTTCTGTACGTTGGCGGTAACCACACTACTGGAAAATTAGGTTTTGTTTAGGCTACGTGATGATGGACGTCCCCATCCGTGGATACTCGCCTTGCGATGGACGGATTCATTTGCATAAAGTTAGGGATTGCTGAACTTTTTGACGCGCTGCAGCCACAGCACTCGTTGCGCCACATACCCAGAATCCTATGTGGGTGCGGAATTCGCTTCTTATAGATATTAATAGGGATACTGCGTTGCGGAGTTCGCATCGCATGCTAGTGGATCACCGGCGTGTCTCCACACGGTGCAATGACGAGGCCTACTTCACTAGCGTCTATACTGTATCTCCTCTCTATGGGTTAGCCAGCCTGGAGACCCCTGCAAGCTGAAGGGCCTATCACATTACACGCGGTATGCACTATGAAATGCATTATTGTCAATGGCTTGCGCGCCCAAGAACTGGTCTGCCGCGCAAGCGGCATTTTGCTAGCCTAGATTACATTTGCTTCCAGGGCTAGTCTAGCAACTCTCCGTTGGCTTGTGAGCTCGAAAAATTAAACTTCTATCAGGCCAATCAAATCGTGTATAGAGTCTTTAGGCAGGCTTAACATAATGATTGATGGCAGAGTTGCAACAGTTTGGCTTGAATTCCCTGCTTCTTGAAAACAAAGAAGATGGATGTTGCTGTTGGCCAACAGTGTGACACGAGTTAAGCTTGTTTTAAGATGGCAAAAGTTTAGATGGCAACTAGCGAACTAGCTCCGCTGGTGGGAAAACGCATGGGACTCAGCGCTGTCCTATTGCGTGCAGAGGGAATTTGAAAGACAACCGATTATCCCGCCCCTCGGACTGAGCACTGCAAACGGTGAGTGCCCAGACCCTACATTTTAATTAGGGTCTGGCTCGTCAGGCTAGCATTTTGCCGCTCTTGCGCGTGCCGCGGTCAAAGTTCAATCATGTTATATGCAGCGCATTGTGTACAATGTGACAGGCCCTCTGTTTGTTATGCGGTTTGCATATGGTGCTCTGGATGAGTCTGTGTGGGTGTGCTGTATGGAGAGAGCAGGAGATGGAGGATGCACGTGTCGTGTCGTTTTGTTTTTTATTTGCCCTGTTATTTTATTTATATCTCAGTAGACTGTTGTTGAGCTGTTTGCCTGGTTTCCCCGTTATGTTTCATTTATGATGTTGGGATTTTCACAACTGATCTTTATGTAGAAGGTCAAGACCCATAAAAAATAACTAGGATGTCTATCATGTATGCATTGTATAAGCATACTTTAAATCAGGGTTAGAAAGAGTTACAGTTTTTGTAAACTAAAGACTAAATTCATTTTTGAATGAATGATTGGCACTCTTGAATATCCAAATCCTTATCCAAAGTTGTGTCTAAAATCTTTCAGAGTACACAGACAAACATTATCTGTAGATTACAAATATCAAGTGGCATGTGGACTCATTTATCCTTGGAGTCTGTGGTTTGTGTGGAAGCACAGTATAGTATAGTGTAGTAGCCTATGCTCACATCTTCAAATTTCTGGAGAGAGTCTGATGTCTGAAAACATGAATGTCTCAAAACATTGATTTGTTTAATCTGTTATCCACATATTTCCCTTTCTCTTCTGTGTATGTACCTCCCGTTGGTGTTTAATAATAGGCCCTATTAAATAGAGTCCGAGCTGTCCATGGTTCTGACGGTTGAGTCCTCATTCATCCACTTTTTACCAGTACATTTGATCTATGTTGCCATTTGGATGGATTCGCATTATTTAGAGTACCAATCTGCCTTTCGTTTACTCCTACAGTCTGTTAATGAATGGCAGTGTCCCTGATCAACAAGTACCTCCAGACATTATGAGACCTTCGTGTCCCATAAATGGGCTCATTGATGGGTTAGTGACGTAGGCTATGCCGTTACAAAATACCGATAACTGTGGCTGAGACACGACTCCTGAGTATACACTCACCGCGCGTGGGTGGTGGGTATGATGGTGTACAGGCAGTTCTTGCTTGGGATGGGTTATACAATACCAACAATGCACAACCTCCACCGGTTGTACGCGCGCGCCCACACTTTCTTTACTGAACAGCCATAAATAGAGAACTAATCGACTTCCCAGTGTTATATTCCCTTTGATGATTAGATAAACACTCACAGATCAGGTTTAATATCATTTTGATTTATTAGAATTGATCAGAGTAAGGAAACAGTTCCTAAACATCACAGTTGATAATGATGTGTATTCTAGCCCAAAATATTGGCTAGTTTTCTCGCAGGATACAGTCACTTCTGCACAAAGAATATACGCTCTCTGGTCCAGCCAGGAGAATAGAATAACATATTCTTACGGTAAAATGAATAATTATTATTCATAAATGATGTGGACGTCGCTTTATACAATCTCTTATTGGATCTGGCACCTCTCAATAGGAGTGGTCCTCTTAGAGGCACTAGGTCCGAGAATGCGACGAAGATCGCTGTGATAACTAGGGCGGCGAGCCAGTGGATAAACTGCACCGCAAGGTCCATCTAAGGCGAGCAATCGGATCTCCCGTTTGCTTCGCTTTCCACCGTGCAGCGCTTCATAGGAGCGAATTGAAATGTCCCTGTGCAGGGACGGGCGTGTCTCGACAGGGAGTCCGCCGAGCTGTGCCAGGGCTTCGAACATCTTCTCCATTTGGGTACCGTCTTTAGCCGATGTTTCAAACACAGCAGCGTCTTCCCCGAGCCTTTCGCACATCTCTGGACGGCTGAAGCCCCTCTTGGCCTGCAGGTCGACTTTGTTCCCGCATATCACTATGGGGACTTGAGTGTTCTCTTTAGACTTGCCAAGCTTGGATTTGGCCAGTTTAATCTCTTTGCGTAAAGAGCAGACTTCGTTGAAAGACTGCCTGTCATCCACACTAAACACAAGGAGGAATATATCACCTGTGGAAGACAAAATGTGGCATTAGCATTTTGTACACCCATATTAAATGACATGGCAGTAGAAATTCAAAATATTGTTTTCGTGCGTAATTATATGCGTTTTACCTGTAAGTATTGACAGCCTACGCTTGGCGGGGAAGTCCCTCTCATTTGAGGCGTCTAGAATATCGATCTGATACGTTTCTCCACGGATGTGGTACAGTTTACTGTGAAAGTCTTCTGTTGTGGGTATATAATTGTCCTCAAATCCTCCTTGCAAGAATCGTCTCAGGATGGCCGTTTTACCCACTCTCGGTGCGCCAAGGACCACTACGCGCCGGTAATTTCTTGGTTTGCTGAAGCGTAGTTCGTCTGCATCTGCGTCTTGCCTCGTGGAGCTCGTGCAGCTCTGCCCGTGAAGCAGAAGCGGAGCTAATGGATCAACGGACTTGGGTCTGTCAGATGATGAATGTCGATGGCCAACGCTGGAGGACCGCACAACCCTTGTCTTTCTCTCTCGCCTCCAGTTTGTTACATTTTTTAGAATACCCATTCGAGCCTTTGAGATGGTAGAGACCTTAACCCCGGCGGCATGCAAGCACTGAGCTGCGCTTTTGTACTCATGAAGCATTGCCGAGGAGGAGTTCACCACCTTTCCATTAACAAACTGCACGGGCACTTCGGCAAGCAAACTGTTGTCAGATGGAGTGGCATAGAACGTTTTGGCGGTGCCGTCAACCGAGTGAAACACTTTCTCAGTTGCGTTCACCTCCATGATCCTTCCCGTAATCACCCCAGGTCTGTACTTGTTTGCAAAGCACCGGCTGAGAGAGTCTCCTTAGCGAGCGCACTGTGAGCTGCATCCCCAACGCGGCTGAATTTATAGGGGAGCTCACACCCACGTACGTCACCCTCCCTCAAGAAACAACGCGAATAGCGGAAGACCCTAGTTTCTGAAGACGACTCAACCAAGAGTTAAGAATAGAACCACTTGGGTTGTCAGATCTTATAATAGTAATAGTAATAGTAGTAGTACGTTTGGTAATCACCCAATTATAACATATACACCGTATTACTTTAACTAATTAACTATTAACTAATTACAGTATGCATTGTGCTATATATAGATATATATTAAGTATATGTGATTTCTGTACAGGTACAGGTATTCAGATTATGGCATAACATGCAACACAGTGGGTCCCTAGTGGTTTTGGACTAATTCCTGATGGAACCTGATTAGGAGAGCATGTTTACTTTTTTTAGAATTATAGTTATATTTGGAATGTACAATTATTTCTGGATTTCCATTTTTTTGGCATCAGGCCAAACGTGTTCCCTGGCTGTCTGTGGAGTGTTTAGTTCATCCCACGATTTTCTCATGTTGTTTCCCTCTGAAGCAGATTAACATAAAAAAGGGAGAGATGTAATTTGTCATGAGAGTGTATTTATTAAATATTCAGCACTAAAATGTCTCAATTCTCAATTTACTCTTCATTCCCGAGTCTCTACTATGCGTTATCATGACTAACTGCATGGATCTATGCTTGCCATTACTGGCAGAATACTCAGGTTTACGAATCATGCAGTGGCACAATGCCTTTTATAGTGCAACATCAACATGTATTCAAGCCGTAGTCTACACCCCCACTCTCCCAGTCTAAATGCAGATCCTTCAAGGTAAACAGTTGGATTCTTGTGTAGTACCCTCGGCCGTGCAAGTAATTCTTTCCAGGCAATGACACAGTGCACATCTATCAGTTTGCCTTGTAAGGATTTTCAGTTTTAACCCTCACAGTAAGAAATGTAGCCTTTTCGTGGAGTGCTTCTGGGCAACAGGGCAGTAGGCTCTTATTTGTTCCAATTAACAAGTCTGTGTTTTTGGACATGAACTAACATACAGTTAGCTCTGTTCAGTATGAGTGCTATAAAGCTGTAAGGCTTTGCAGTATAGTCAGATTACGGATGACAGCAGTCTTTAACTCCTCTACAAGGCATTATGTAACTTGGCCATCACATTCACTGCCAGTCTATTATGTTTGCCTTGGAGAGGAATTGGGCAATTCAATGACATTCTTCCTCTGGCTGCCTCTACACACTCTCCTTCATGTCCTGCCTTTTGTACAGATGAAGGCCACTATGAACGAACAGATCAACCAGTGCAAGAATGTTTGACCTTGTCTTTCGTTTGATTAGATGTTTCTGGTGACAAAACTAATTCTATTGCCATGGTAACTATGCATTTCATATTTCCTCCTTCTCGTTGTCAATAAGAGTTATTGTTCCCAGAATCCTTGGCTACATGGACAGGAGACCTGAGCTGTTTCTGTTTCGTATTTTATTTTAAACTGACAAGTGTTTTCTTCTACCTGTAGAAATGTAGCTACATACCGGTTATATTGAGTTTGTAAAATATTGAGATTTTATAGTTACAGCTGTATCTAGTGGGCTATAACTCAGTTAATGAATGGCAAGGCACAATAGTGTGCCAGTGTTCTTTGAGGGTGTCTGGAAACAGTATGTCACCATCTGGAAAGCAATTAGACTGAAACACTGAGCAGAAATAACCAGGAGAGGGCAGCAATAGGCATGATGTTGTTTAGTGCAGGGCATTAGCCTACTGTGTTTGACGTGTTCTACTCCAGCCCAAAAAGAAAGTTAGATAACCCGTTGACTCGGTTCCAATAAAACTATTCCCAGATGTGTTCCAGGGCCTAAAATATAAACGTGCTGTGGCCCCAGCACGCTGCTCTCGCTCCTCCCGTACAAAGTGACTTCATTCAAAAACACTCAGGTGACCAGCAGGAAACTGCTCAGATATGCTGTGTTGTCATTTGTCCTTTTTCAATATTTCATGGGCTTATCTAAGGCCCTTAGATATCCTCACATTACCACATTACTTGTGATGTCACAGTGCTGCGATGCACCCCCCCCCCCCTCCAATCCCCACCCTTTCTTCTAAATCAGCATACTGCCGGCATGCCTCTCAGCGATGACATCACCGGGCTTTTGTTGGGAGACAAAGAAATTGGTCAGGAGACTGTTTTCAGGAGAAATAAAGACATGGGGCGGGCATATTGGGAGGCAGCCCAGAGAAAAGCACACAAAGGGGTGTTAACTGACCGTGGGACTGTGTAGAGGTCAGGGGGGAATGAAAGAGAAAATGTGTGAAGTTGCAGGGGCATTACAACACTTTCACTTGAAACCACCACACATTGAGAGAAATGACAGTCAGGAAGCTAAACCACTCATATTTGGCAATGAGGACTTCTGAATTAAAAACCTATATAGTTCATCTGCACAATGGAATTACTTGATTTATTCCATGAATCTCAAGAGTTATTCTAGGTTTCGTCAAATACACACAGGGGAGAGATGTTAAATTCCTAGTGCTATAGGTAGAGGATTTCACACAGCGGCCAATCAACAACCAAGCCTATTTAGCGTCAAAAAACAAAATCACTAAGAAACCAACATGTGAGGGCTAAAACATCACCAACAGAACAGCCTTCAAAGAGAATAGAGCTGTACATGTTACATTACCCTTAAGCATAATTGACTCGACACTATATCTACATCTATGGTATAAATTGCATTTACATGAAGATTTTGTGAAGCACAACAAAACTCAGCATTGTTGGTGTTCTGATGTTGCCTTCTTTTCCGGTTAGGTGAGTCTAAGTGAATACTAAGAGAAGACTGGTCTTTCCTGACACACCTGATTATTAAACAACTTGTCAAAAGAGGACAAATATGAAGAAGTGTGCGCCTTTACAGACCTTTGCTCTCTCTCTCTCTCTCTCTCTCTCTCTCTATCTCACCACCCCATGTGATAGATACAAACGTTGTGTAGAGATAAAACAGTTTGTACTTGACTTGTTCACACATGAGCTCAGACTACCGGAACCCATCATGATTAAAAATAAATTATTCTGACTGTTGCTTATTTCCAGGGTGACATCACACACCAACTCTCAGTGGAAATGAATGATTGATGTGGATGACTGGTGAAATATGTGAGCAGTGAAGAAAGCTGTGCCACCAAAGCTTTTATAGGCTATATTTTATACCAGAATGACTACAATACAGAAAATACAATAGGCCTACAGCTAATCTATGAAATAGGTGAGCAGAGTCTTATAAGTCATGTATAAGGACAGATTATGTCTTATGTTTTCACAGTTTATGTCTTGCCTTGTTTTCAGAGATAAATAGCTGGTAAATATTTTTCCAACTCATTTTACATTTCCAGTGGAAGCCACTAATAGTCAATAGTCACTCATCTAAAACACACTCAAACTAGGTAGGCTACTATGAACTAAAAGGGAGGTTGGGCTATCTTGTGTGGGCTATCTTGTATGTTGGGCTATCTTATCCGCCTAGCTTACTATTTGACAGACCCCTTGGCCCAGTTGGGGTGCGGAATGGAATGGGTTAAAGGCTGACTCTGCAGGCAACGCGTAGCTCTCCCCGTCTACCTCCCATTCCTAGTTCACTTTACTGCTTGGTGGGGGGGTTGTCTGTGTTATCTGCAGGCTCGGCGCCCGAGTTATGTATTGTCACACACTGGTTACTATTTTTTTTTGTTTTTTTAACTGAACGTAGTACAGTTTTATTAAATTCGACCATGAACGCGTTATAGAGGAAACCACATTCAAAATCATCGTTTTGACCAGTTTTTAAGCTTATTTATTCGTGTTACATATGAGTTGTTGCACACACGTAACATGGAAAGGGAACGCATTACTGGCTAAATGATCCCTAAGTTGGGATTCATAATAGGATACGGACAATGTAAGAGGTAAGAGTGGAAGCTGTCCGGTTAACTCGTAAGTTATTCGTGATTTCCTTAACAAGGCGGGATGTTTTAGCGCAAACCACAGCGCCCAGCTGAGTCACGGCTCGTTGGGAAGCTGGCGTGTACTGTGTTGTGTTCAATACATTTGACGCAATATAACTTAACATTGGCAGGGTAAGTTAATTCTCAGAATGTAATGATGCTTGTTGTCGGCCTCGTGTAGATTCTATGATTATTCCAATCTCGGCTGCATTGCTGTGTTCCCTTTGACTTAAATGTTTATTTTCAAACGGGTAAAAAGCGACCGGACCTAGTGTCGTCGTAGGTCTGGCTGCTGAACACTTCATCCGTTCTCTGTTGTTTCAGTTACGAGTGTGAATTCGTATTTGTAAGCGAAATTCCGGAGCCTCGTGAACATGGATTTAGGCCAGCGTAGCGCAAACTAAGAAACCTAGCCTCACCCAATTAAAGTTGGTGAGCTATTCCTCCAAATTTTGGTATCGTAGACCTGTGCTAGCTTTCAGTTACGGGCCCATTGTAATGACCTTGTTCCCAGTCCACAAATCAGAGTTTCAGGTGTGTCGTTAGTGTTAAGTGTTAACAGTAAATTCTAGATTTTGATAATTATTCATATAATGCTACTAAACACTGGCCTATAGACGAAAGGTTGCTCTGCTGAACTAAAAGATTGTTTTCTGCATGTTTGCCAGCTGTCTCGCATTCCACCACTTGGTCCTATTGATTCCAAAACTAAATACAAACTCCCCCTGCACTAAGGTCATTGTTTTTTTTGTGTTACCTAGGGTTAGGGTTATAATATAAAGTCTTTTAAGTCTTTATATAAATTATCTTTATAGTATCTAATCCAAAATGTAAAACTATTGTATCTTTCCAGAAGAAGTCAGTCGATTGGAACTATTTCCACACCAAATTGGCAGCGTCATTTTACTTTACTTGAACTATTTGGGGTTGGATTAAGTGTACTTGAACCAGTTCTGACAAGGAATCATTTAAGGAGGAATTAATTAAAAATAGAACAGACTAATAGCCTGACAAACCAACATCACCATCTTTAAACAAGCCTTTGGCTTGCATTTCCTCCTAATAATTTGCTCCAAGAACATATTCACGGGAACAAAAAAATAGCAGTTTGCAGTAGACTATGTGTTCTATTGGCAGGCGAGTTACGTTCTAGCAACACCAAGGCCTTGAGATTGATTCCCAGGAATTACAGACTTTTATAAAAGTAACTCATACCTGCTCCCCTGGATAGGGGCATTAATGTCTCATTAAAATATGTATTAATGGATTGCAGTAGCAGCAGCAGAAAAGATCAAGAGAAGTAGTAGCTGTGGAGTGATTTGGGACTCTGGGTGTGCTTGCGTGGGCGGGATGTGGTCTTCTGACCCAGGACACTATCAGTGGTCGACTGGTCATATGTCACCATTCTATTTCTGCTTAGAATGATGATTACTGGCCAGATATAGTTATTGAATGAAGTACGTTGGCTTGGGCTGTTGGGAAATTAAGAGGAAGATAGTTGTCTGAAATTTGTATGTGGTCTTGGATCAGTCATGGTCCTAAAAATGTGTGTGTGTATGTAATATATATATATATATATTGGGGCTGTCAATCAATTAAACAAATTAATCTAATTAATTACATACTCTGTGATTAATTAATCTAAATTAATCGCATATATAATTTTTGCTGCGAAAGTATTTTAAATATTTAAATTCAAATGAATCATTGAATAATCAGCATTAGTGACATTAAAGTTCAAAAACTCTTTTATTATTATTTTCACTGTTCAAATAATGGCCATAATAATCTATGATATGACAATATGCTGAGGAAATAAATTCAACAGTGCTTCGGGAAGAAGTTTTTTTTTTTTCACATACAAGGCATTTCAGGCCACAGATATAACCTAGGGGACACAATGAAAATAAATTAACACTCCCCTCAATGTCAACACTTATTTCTTTGCATTGATGTGCGACTATAGACTTGATGAACTCTGGTGATATGCAAATTCCTTGCTGCAGACATTGCAGAGGACTTTATTTTCAACACTTTATTTTTATCAACACCATCAGGCCCTTTTTTAGTAGTAAAAGTAAATGTTCCAATCAATGATCCAGGCAGCACGTTTTCTTCTCTCTCCTTCATTTTACAGTCTAATTTTACTGACTAGAACGGCTCGGGGTCAAAGGTCATACGGAATCGATTAATCTGCATTAATTTTTTTTAATCAGTTATTTATTCTCAAATTAATTAATCTAAATTAATCAGTTATTTTGACAGCCCTAATATATATAGCTTTTAACAGGTTGATTTTACACTTGTAGATGTTCTAGAATGGCCACAGGGCCTGCATGCATTTGCATCTAAACAACTTGATTTAGCCTCTAATAATGGGTGGAAACTGGCATGGGTCTGTACTTCAACAGCATTGCTAAGTGACCTTAAGCAGTTTCAGCTCAGTACTGAGGAAATTCCATTACCATAACGAATCTCATAAAAGCCTTTGGACTACTGCTAGATGGAAAATGAAATAAATAGGATTTGTTGACCCAGATAGTTGTGCTTGTAATGTTGTAAGTTGTAATGACCTTTGACAACTCTTGATTGGCTTCTCTGCCACTGTTTGAATTCAGAATTGAATTCAGGCTTTTCTGACCTGCTTAAGAACTGGACCAAAGAGTCTGACAATTTCTTAGTATCATATTTCAGTGGTCATCACAGTGAATCTCTCTGTTCGCTGGTGTGGTTTGTTGGCTGTCTCTTTACTGATCAAAGGAAGAGGTTCTACTGTATAGGTCTCTAAGACACCGTTGAGTTGAAAGAAAGCTTACCTCCAGTGCTGTAATTCTAGCCTTTATTCTCTTGCTCGCTCTTCGCCCTGTGTCAGCCCACGGTATTGTGGAATGCTCTGGAAGGAAGACGAAAGCATTTGTAAAATGTGACTATTTGTGGTGAGTGAGGAATATGTTGGGTTTAAGGAGGTTCATTTAGCTGTTCAGCAAGAGGAGATGCTCTGCTTTGTTGAGAGCTCTGAGTATAAGCCTGTCCACTCTACGCCCCCCCCCCCCGCCGCCGCAGGATAGCAGATGAGGTTAATGTTTTTCTTCAGCTTAGACTGAAACCTTATGCTGTGTTTCAGAGGGCTTTTGCAGTGACGCCTGTTTTTTTCCCACCCCATCCCTCCCTCTCTCCCCCTATTCAGCAGGTCTTCATGTCATTGATACATCTGCTTAACCGGAGGGAAGGACAGAGCTGTATCCAAAACCATCTCTGAGGTGACAGCAGCCATTCAGATATCTCCCTTAGTCTTTTTTTATTTAGAAGTGGACTGCTTGTGGGGAGGGATTAGCCTTCCCACCGCTACACAAAAACACCATGACCACCTCATCGCTACGCCGCTCGGTCAAGAACATGGTCAACAACTACACCGATGCGGAGATCAAAGTGCGCGAGGCCACCTCCAACGACCCCTGGGGGCCCCCTACCTCGCTCATGGCCGAGATCGCTGACATGACCTTCAACGTGGTGGCCTTCACCGAGGTCATGGGCATGATCTGGAAGCGGCTGAACGACCACGGCAAGAACTGGCGCCATGTTTACAAGGCCCTGATGCTGCTGGACTACCTGATCAAGACGGGCTCGGAGCGGGTGGCGCAACAGTGCAAGGAGAACATCTACGCCATCCAGACGCTACGCGACTTCCAGTACATCGACCGCGATGGCCAGGACCAGGGCATCCACGTGCGCGAGCGCTCCAAGCAGCTGGTCTCGCTCATCCGGGACGACGAGCGACTGCGGCAGGAGCGCGCCCAGGCCCACAAAACCCGGGAGCGCATGGCAGGCACCAGCATGGGTTACGGGGCGATGCCACCCCCGTACCCGGGGCGCCGCAGCAGTCAGCCCAGCATGGGTGCCCTGTACGGGGAGGAACACGGCAGGCCCCGAGGATCCCCATCTTCCTATAATTGTGAGTACCAAAATATAATGCCTTCTATCTTTCATTGGCCCTTCATCTTAAATAGCCATCGTACAATCAATGACTGGAACATAGACATTTAGATTTGGACTTGGTTATTTGCCTCTCCTGGTCTTACATCTTGTAGTAATCTGGTGTATGATTGATTTATTGCTTGTATTGATTTCATGAAAATGAACCAGAGTTTTCATTAGGTACATATGCTGCTGGCATGTTCACCATGTGAAAACATCTCTGTTATGCAATATGGAATAATTCTTTCAACATGACACACCACAACAAAATGTACATCCCATTCCAGAATTAATGCAGAATAACCCTAGACAGACTTAATCTATAAACAAATCATTATTTTACAACCCCTAAAGCCATTCCAGCTATTTTTTTCTCCAGTTGTCTCAATGTGGTTTGGAAGAATATTTCTCACTAATTGCAGTAGCCTATCTTTAGTGTTCAGTGGGGTAAGAAAGGGGAAGCTCTACACTTTCATTCATGTTTGGTTTCACTGGTTCTTTCTGGGCTCCAACATCATTCTCAGTTTCAGTCACGCTGCACTGTACTGAGTAGTGATCTTGATCTATGGCTACATTCCTTTCATTCTCGCGCTCTTGCTCATTCGAGATTAACAAGCCCTGAAAAATGGAGACACTGTGCACTATGTTGTCCCACTGGAAGAGAAATAAAATGTGACTACCAAGATGCCACATGCCTCAGTAGGTATATATGAAAGGCCTGTGTGTTACCTGTTCTGGTGGATGGTCTTGATTAGCCGAGTATGTGGAAACTTTGTGTGTGAGAGAGAGGGAGACAAGAGAGAGAGAGAGAGAGAGAGAGAGGGAGGAAGGGAGAGAGAGAGAGAGAGAGAGAGAGAGAGAGAGAGAGAGAGAGCGAGATACATGTGTGTGCTACTGCCTCAAGTCTTGTGGTGTCAGACATGACTTGGGCATTTTGTAACACACAAACCTGTTCCAGGGTGAGTCAGGTGATTAAATGTTGATGAAATGTGGTGAGAACCACCATTTCATAAGGCTAGTTTTTCCTCTTAAGTATAAGTATACTCTTTTGATCCCGTGAGGGAAATTTGGTCTCTGAATTTATCCCAATCCGTGAATTACACACTCAGCACACAGTGAACGCACAGTGAGGTGAAGCACACACTAATCCCGGCGCATCGAGCTGCCTGCAACAACAGTGGCGCTCGGGGAGCAGTGAGGGGTTAGGTGCTATGCTCAAGGGCACTTCAGCCGTGCCTACTGGTTGGGGTTCGAACCGGCAACCCTCCGGTTACAAGTCCGAAGCGCTAACCAGTAGGCCACGGCTGCCCCTAAATTTAAACACTTTTGCACCGTTGCTGTTTTGTGCTTAAACCCTTTGTCTGAACTCAACGTGATTGATGTAGAATGTGTAAAAAAACACAAAACATGGATGTTCATCCCACCCACACTCAAGACCACTCTCCCACCGCTGCTCTCACAAGTATGTAGTTCTACTCTGGGAGGCAAGCAGCCTCACTGTGATTTGTATGCCGTTTGGGAGTGGGGGGGGTGCCTGGGTGGATTTCGCACAGTTCATGGAAGCCATATATGATATGTGCCAGCCTCTTCCTGTCAGGGTCACTGTTCTGCTCCATTACATTTTTCCTCAGCTTGATTGATTCCTTTCCTCACACAGCTCCTGGCTCAGAGCCACACGGACAGACTGACAGACACCGCTCCCTAGCAGCAAGGTGCTAATATCACAATGTCTGTCAGAAGCTTTCGGACGTTGTCAACCTGTCTTTTAGGGAAGCAAAATGAAAAGTATAAGGAATTTCTGAATGATTTCTACACACCGTGAACTTAGTGACTCTGGTCACAATTTAGTTCACAGAATTTTTATTGGCAAGACTTCAACTCACGGTAGACTTCCCTAAAGATAAACAGTCAAATTCCCATGGAATCGGTGTGATTTTGGGTTTTCTAGTGGCAGAGCTAGAATCGTATTTGTCTTGGATGTACGCCAAGAAATTTGGGGAAGTACAGTGCCTCCCTGTTCTGTGGCTTGGTCAACACCAGAGTGCTGTGCAGCTGTTGGGAATGCACGCTGAGTGACATGTTCTTCGGATGGACTCAGATTTAGTTGGTATGTAGTGCACATGGGTGTCTAGAGAGAGAGAGACCTGGTGCCCCCAATCACCCCCCCCACCCCCCCCCCCCCGCCCTGAAAATCTTTATATTCTGTGTTGTTGCTCTACGCACACCTGATTGAAGTCTGTGTAATCATAATACACAGGACTAGCGAGAAGTGTTTCTGCTAGGCTAAGCAAGACTGTCACTTCAGTGGGTGTTTAGAGCAGGGTGTGATGAAAGCAGGCAGAGCATGTGGGGTGGGGTGGGGCAGGTTGAAGGTGTGTAGTGGCTGAGTTCCACGCTGCCTCCATCACTCGGAGCCTCTGTGAGCATGTGTGTGTCAGGGGTGACAGTGGTGGAGGGAACTGGATGGGGGTTGAGTTGAGTAAGCACACCCTCCTGTGTGTGCGTGCGTCCGTGTGTGTGCGTGTGTGTGTCCGTGTGTGTGCGCGTGTGTGTACGTTTGTGTGTGCGTGTGTGTACACGCATGTGTGTGTGTGCGTGGGTGTGCGCACGCGTGTGTGCATTCCAGGCCAGGCAGGGGCCTTTGAGAGGCACTGCAGTGGAAGTGATGGGGTGGTGTTCAGAGGCCGTGCACTCTGCCAGTGTCTGGCCCTCTGCTGGCCTGGCATCCAGTCATGGGCACTGCCAGCCTCTCTAACCCGTCCCACTCCCCAGATCTGCATCCTGCGTCCTGCCACAGGATTTAGGTTGGGTTTTGGGGGGGGGGGGTTGATATAGTCTAGGCCACCACCTCATGCCCCCCTCGTCCCTGTTGCCCTGCACAGGCACGGCATTGTTCCCAGCGGAGAGTCGGCGGTGGGAGGGGAAGTAATTCCAGGCCGGGGGCCCGAGCGCTGGCGACCCGGGTGCCTACTACAGGCAACTTAATATGCACAAGCAGTGCCATCCCGCTCTCAAACTCTGCCTGACCCCCCTAAACCCCCCACCCTGATCCCCCCTTTTTCTCAACCCCAGCCATATAAAAAAGGGATTGAATTGAGCGTTCTCTCTTTCTTTCTGTCTCTCTGTCTTTCTCTCTCTTCTTTTGCCGGCTCGCTTTCACTTTCGTTCTGAACCCTCCCTCCTCTGCCCGCCTCCCTTCTTCCTCATCCTCTCAGCCTCTTCTTCCTCCCCCCAACTAGCGCCGGATCTGGAGCAGGCGCGGCCGCAGACCAGCGGAGAGGAGGAGCTGCAGCTGCAGCTGGCCCTGGCCATGAGCCGAGAGGAGACTGAGAAGGTGGGTCAGACACACACACACACACACACACACACACAAACTAAACCTGAGCTTCACGCCACCACCTGCTTCTCTCTCTGTGTCTGTGAATCTATGTTTGTGTGTATCTATGTTTGTGTGTTTGTGTGTGTGAGAGACTGTTATTCTATCTGTGTGTGTGTGAGTGTGTTCCTGTGTGTGTATGGAACATGAAGCAGCTCTGCTGCAGCGTCCTTTAGCGTACCTCATCAGAACGCTTCTTGTTTGATAAAAATGTGCCAGGGTGCCCTCGAGAGACGGTCAGGCAGTGAGTGGTGATTTATGGGTATGCTTTGGAGTGGTTTCCCCCCGGGTCCATGCTTTGTAGAAAAGGAAAATCATTTTTTCTCACAGTCTGCAGAGTGGAGTTTGCTTAAACCAAGTGATTTATTAAAAGGAAGGGTCAGTTTGGATTCAAACTTAAAATTTACATATCTCACAACTGACCAACCCCATCTCTGCAGTTGAGGTAGTGTAACAACTAAGCCAGTGGTGTTGAATAGTAATTACAGCAAAATACCTATTCCTTTGTTTCTAATGAAAAACACATACAGTATATGCTGATGCAGTATATTAAAACAAATTAGTGTTGCTTTCATTCAAAATCTTCCATATAGCGGCAGTAGGCCTGGCGTTATTATTCAGCAGCAAAGCCAGGTCAGCAGTTCTTCACATCGTCTGATCCACTGCGTGCTTGAATCAATAGCACCAGTGAGGTCGGACCAGTGTGGCACCAAACGTCACTGCCCTGATGGGTCGTAAAGCCAGCAAACGCTGTGTGGCTCTCTGGGGATCGGGGTGATTTGAGCTGACTGGTGATTGTCTTCTCCGACACTCTCCCA
Organism: Alosa pseudoharengus; assembly: GCF_046254945.1. Lineage (NCBI taxonomy): Eukaryota > Metazoa > Chordata > Actinopteri > Clupeiformes > Clupeidae > Alosa > Alosa pseudoharengus. The sequence continues at coordinate 43,832,441 of NW_027468774.1, forward strand.
CAACTCTTAGCGTCTGTCTATTTTACTTCCTCAAGGCCAGCTCTGAAAGCCCCTTGTGTCCATTATCCAGAGCGAAAGTGTGTGTGTGTTAGCATCATTAAGCTTCCTGTGAATCAATTTTTAATGTGGAGGCATCCAGTCAGCATACACTCACTGCTCACTACGGTCACGTGACAACGTTACTGGACCCGCATTGAGCTGGACTGAGACATTGATCATGTGTTTGTGAGCAAGGCCAGCTATTGACATCATGGGAAGTGAATAATTGGGTCTCAATGGGTGGAGATGTTATGAGCTTGTTGTTCTCGACAGATTTATATGTGGCTCACTGTTGAGCTCTTACTCAGCTCCACACCACTAGTTTGTCTTGACAATGTATGAGTACATCACTGTGCTTAATCAAACTAAATGAGTCAAAATGGCATTGTTGAAAACCTTTTCATATGCCTTCAGTGCTATATTACTCTAACATGTAGAAAAGAAAGCAGTAGAGCTAGTGGGATAGAATAGAGAGTTGACACATTGGATAGAATATAGATTATGTGCCAAGGCAGTGTGAGAGCATGTTTTGGAGGATATGTCACGAGTGCTCGGACGTTAAACGCTCCCTCCTTAACCCTTCCCCCTCTGTAGCCGCCTCCACCGGCTGTGGATATCGATGAGCAGACGCAGCTTCAGATTGCCATGAGCCTCAGCAAGGAGGAGGCAATGAAGGTACAGCGTTGTGATGCTGCGTCTTCCCCCGCGTAACCCCTCTCCTCTTCCTCCTCCACCTCATATTCCTCCCTCTGTTCTCCCAGCTTTCAATGCGAGGCTTCTCCAAGGCTTGGCCTTTTAACAACTCTTGTCAGTAACCTTGCATGTAAAAAAGGTATTTTTCCTCAAGCTTTTTGGCCAACTGTAGTCCTCTATCTACCCGCCCATAACCCCCCCCCCCCCCCCCCCCAAGGCACTTTACCCCAAGCACCCGCTGCTGGCTGGCAAAGCGGCATGCCCCCGCTCTCCCTCCTTTCCTCCTCCTTCCCAGCGGACCGCGTGTTTCCCTAACCAACTCCCTTTCTCTCAGGCCAGTGGGGAAACCTCCCTGCCTCTGACCTCTGCTGATGGTAGTGGGGGAGAAGGGAACACTCAAGCCTTAAGAATGGGAGAGGCAAAGTGGTGGCTAAACTTTGTCTGGATTGGTTAGTCAGGAAAGCTCCTTGCTAGTATGCATTGGGATCTGCCCTGTGCCAATGATCTGTGTTGGATCATTGACTGACTTTTGTTTGTTTTCTTTTTGCACACTCTTTTCTTTCTCTCTCACTCTCTCTGTCTGTCTCTCTCTCTCTGTCTCTCTCTCTTTCTCTGTCTCTCTCTCTCTCAATGAACCGTTTCGGGCTTTCCCTCCCAGCCACGTCCACCCCCACCTGTGGCTCTGGATATGGATGAGGAGACCCAGCTCCAGATTGCGCTGAGCCTGAGCAAAGAGGAGCATCAGCAGGTGAGGAGAGGGAGTGGCTCTGGGATCTTCTTGGGAAGGGTTGTTTGGGTTGTGTCCAGATAAACCGATCCTGGCTCCTGTGGCATGTGCGTCCGGCCCTGCCGTTGGCTCCTCTGGCCCTGCTGTGCTGCCTCTCTTTTAGAGTTTGTTTTCTGACACACTGCCTCCCCTGTTTCCCTCTTTCTGTGTGTCCATTTCATCCCCCCACCCTCACTACCCCCCCCCGAACCCCTTCAGCCTCTCGCTGTCTTTCTCTCTCCATGCCAGTTTGGAACAATGGAGCCACTCACAGAGTGGTCCTTGCACAAATGCTCCGTCTTTCTTCTTTGTGACCTTAACAGCTACTGTATGTCTCTTCTGTCATGTCCAACGTGGTGCATGGAATGGCTCCATCTGGTAACCGGGGGGGGGGGGGGGGGGGTTCTTGCGTGATTCTGCAAATATGGCTTTGTCACGATGACTGAACATAAGTGCTACTTCAGCCCTTTTATGCCAAATGTGTCCATGTGTCTGTTGCCAGGAGCAACAGAGTCGCCGAGGAGATGAGTCCATGCTCCAGAAAGCTCTTGAGGAGAGTAAGCGAGAGATGGATGCAAAGAGAGGGGGGGTATGTGGAGAAATATACACAATTTGTCAATTCCAGGATGTATTTAACTCCACAGTGTACCACCTAGTAGTTACTAGTTAATACATCACATTAAATATAACTTAGTAATACTGTATATTAATAGCTTTGACAACAAACTTGGTAGACGTTGGTAATATGTTCAGCGACTTTTGAGTGGATATGTATTAGGGCTACAACCAACGATTTATTTTGTTGATTAATTGGTAGGTTGTTTGATCGGGGGGGGGGGGGGGGGAGGAATGTCAAAAATCGTGCAAAAATGTAAAAAATGGTACAAAAATAATCAGTGTTAACATGTAAAATCATTGTTTTGACCACACACGATTTAAATGTTTTCTTTTTACTCAGCTTTCTTTCTGTCTTTCTTCCCCCCCCCCCCCCCCTTTCTCTGTGCAGTCGGCCATGATGGATCTTGTAGATATTTTCGCTCCAGCCCCTGCTGAGCCCTCGATTGGCCACTCCTGGGACTTGGCATCTGGTGATGTCCACGCTGCGCCTGCAGGCCCCCTGAGGGTCGACCCTTGGGACTCTCTGGGTAAGGCTGTCCTGTGTCCACCTCACTACATCCCCTTTCTGCACTCAACTGCTTTCACTCAGCTCCGCAACAACTCACTGAATCACCACTTATATTTGTTATATTTTTTTAACAACGGGTGCTTTGTGGAAGCTGTATTTATGTTATTGATAGTCAGTTGCTAAGCAATACGTTTGTCTGGACACATAACCTGTATTTAATTTGGTGTCTAGAAGGCAGTGTCTTCCACACTGTTGAGCTCAGACCGAGACCGAGTGCTTTGCATACCGCATGGTTTAAGTTTCCTTACACGCGTCCAAACTCTGCCCAGCAGAGGCCAGCTCCGCAAGAGGAGCGAGTGGCTCCTGGTTGGCGACGTCAGCCTCCGCCAGTCGACCGCAGCAGTCTTGGGATCACAGATCGAGCCCTGCTGATCCTTGGGACGCTCCCCAGAGTGCTCCCAGGTCCAACCTCGCTGGCCAGATGTGGTCATCCCCTGCCCACAAAGGTACTAGTTTGCCCGTTTCCTCTTATGTACAGCCTGATTGATTGTAGATGTGCCTCATTTTTTTAATTCATAAAGCAAGTTAGAGATAGAAAATAGTTTAACAGGCTCTTTGATATAGATAGGGTCAAAGCTAGCAACCCCTGCCCCAGAAAATATCTCAGCCTCTATTGTGTATCATCAAAATACTTACAAATCTATACTGTGTGGCATGGTTCAAGGCTCCGTCCAGCGCTGATCCTTCTAAAGGTGATAGTACATGGGGCAACTTTTTGAGCAATGTTGCTGGGCAATCACATAACCAGTACTATTTATTCTGTTTGGATGATCATGACTATTTGCCTACTAGTGATTTAAGTTCTCCAGAAAATAAGTTGTTGTCCAATATCAGTGGGTACATGCCAGAACCACAATAATGAGGAACATTCCCCGGCAACATTGCTCAAAAAGTTGCCCCATGTATCATCAGCTTGAGGCCGCAATCAGACAGGACACGTTTTTTGCAGACCCAGATGTTGTTTTGTATTGGCAGTAAGCATTTCACACACTGCTTATGCGCCCAGAGCGCCTCACGTTTTGTCCACCAGCTGGGCCTCGTGTTTTTGCAGAGGCGCCCTGAGCACCTTGAATTGAAAAAAAATTCAACTCAAAGCGGAAAAGCCGCTGCATTTTTACGAAAACATGGTGTGCCTCGCATTTTACAAGCGGCAAAGCGCGTCCTGTCCGATCACACCCTAAATCAGTAGCCCCTCCCTTCTGTGGCAGTTCTGCTTCAGCTTACATAATGAGGCTCTGTGTTCTTCTGCAGGAGGAGATCTTTTTACAACTCCTGCAGAAAGCCAAAGGCCTCTCGGTGTACTAAAGCCCTCCTCCCCCCGTGCAGGCAGTCCCTCAGGTACGCCCCTCTTGTTCTCAGTTACTGTGTCAGCACTAGTCCTTTTACTTTCAGTTATGAGCTCGCGAGCAAGTTGGGAATTTCACGTTAGTATGTCACAGTACAGCCTTTTCTTACCCAAATACTGTCCACTGGTATTTGAGTTATGATTTTTTTCTTTGTCTAACAGATGGAGACCTGTTTGACGAGGCCATGGACGGAGGTCAGATGAATGTGAACGGGCATGGCGGGGGCAGCCCTGAGCCTTTCGACATGTCCCGTCTGGGAGAGAGTCTGGCCGACCCCAAGCCCCGAGCCTGCCGCACCCCTGAGGCTTTCCTGGGTCCAGTAGCCGCATCACTCGTCAACCTGGACTCTCTCATCCCCACCAGTCCTGCACCCAAGACCCTGAACCCATTCCTCACAGGTGTGGCCGCAGGTACAGACATAGATGCATAGAGATGTAAAGATATTATATGTATAAATAAATGTACCGGTATATAGGTTTATATATACCGGTACATCATTTTGTTAGATCTGTCTGTCTACGATCTCTCTCGGTCTCTCTCTCTCTCCTGCTCCCTCTCAGTTTAAATATAGTGGGAGTACAGGTGTTGTTCATACGTGTTTGACATATCCCCCCCTTTCCCCAGGGCCAAGCACCACAGCAGCCTCGAATCCATTCCAAAGTGAGCAGCCGCGCCTCACCCTGAACGAGATGCGTCCCAACTCCACGTCCCCGGTGCCCCAGTCGGGCTCGTTGCCCTACAGTGCCTCCCTGCCCTTGCCCCTGCCTTCCAACCCACAACCCTCGTCGCTGCCCTCCTCCCTCACCCAGCCTCCCGCCGCTGCCACCGCTGCTGGTGTGCCGATGGCCGCTGGCCGACCCTTGGACCTGCCCGGCAACCTGCCCCAGCCGCTGCTGCCCCTCTCCTCTGCCGCCATGCTCGGACCACCCGGAGTGGACCTGCAAAACCAGAACCCTTTCCTCTAAGACGTTCTCGTGGCCCTTGCAAGGGAGCGCTGTTGTAGGTTGTGATTTTTTCAGATGCTCAGTTGGCCCTGCTGGGGAAAGACGGTTGTAGTTATTTTTCTTCTTCTTCTTCCTAAATGTTAATAGACCTGTAGACTCAACTGGAACTAAAGTCAGCACTGACTGCTCTGTTTAATAACCTTGAGTTTTATATGGGCTTAACTACCTTCACATACTTTGCTATTACCTGGTATCACTTGTCAGCCAGTGTGCTCTGCATAGGACCGGCACGGTGGCAGGAGAGGGAACGGAGGCAAAAAAAACTAACACTATTCAGATGCACAAACGCGGAGAGAGAGGAGAGACGCGTCAGCTGTCATCGGAGCGAAGTCCTAATGAAGGCGTTTTCTTCCAAGATATTTTTAATACTTCCTTTGATGCCACAAGAGCATTTATTCACACTGCTTCAGCTGATTCACATATGGCCCATGCACTGTGCCGTGCTGATCCAAGTACTGAATGTATGTACACACACACCACGTGTCTTTGCTTATTCCACTTAAACACAACCGCACCCCTGCCCCATAGAACCAGAACGCCTCTGGATTGGCTGCTGCACACAGACTGGGCCGTTTCCCCGGTTACACCCCGGGATAACGCGCATCTGTGAACAAAACGGCGAGGGACAAGAGCCAAGAGTCCCATTTAGATAATGAGACCCAGCTAGCTGGATAAAAGCAACTTCAGACATCATGCTGAGGATTGCTAGAGGAGAGCGGGATTTTAGGAGTATTGATTTGTGTGCACATGTGTGTGAGTGTGTGTGTGTGTGTGTGTACGGTTGCGTGTGGCCGGGAGTGGAGGTGTGGGTAATATGACACAGTATATGACACTGACTTTTCAGGGAATGAAGCTACTGCAGAACCATCATGCTAACAGAATGTAAGAAAAGTGAGAATGTGTTGCTTTATGAAATATTGCTCTTGAAATATAAGGATGCAGTTAACAACTCAACTTGCAGCACTTCCAGTTCTTTATTCCTCAGTGTTTTCTTTTCCTTCATTCAGTTGTCCAGACACAACAATGGTGTTTGAATCACGAGCATCTTAAGTTCTGTTTTATGTCTCTGTACATCATATTCGTTCTGTAGGTTGTTTATAGCACAACAGGCACCGTTTCATCACGGTTTTACCTGTTCTTTGAAGCAAGATCAACAAGTATGCTGACTTAACTATTAAAGCTGCCCAGTATTGGTTCTGTCTGTGCCACCCAGTAATACAACAGAAAAGAAAAGCCAGGTGAAGTGGTCCCTTTAAAAAAGGGCAGCCATTCATAATTGTCTCAAAAACCAACATTATCATGTATTTCCACCACATTGAGTAAATCCGATTCAGTCCAAAATACTGGGCTTTATCATGCGGTTTGTTGGCTTCCAGATTGGAGCAGAGCTCTAGAACAGTTCCTGGTGTTTTCAACCCATCTTCAGGTCACGTAAGGCTGTCTAACCAGCTCAACACTTCCTTCAGTCCTTGGCCAGAGCGTGCGCTCACCTCCAGCGTGGTGATGGATTGAGGGGCGGTGGCAATGATGTCATCTATTCTGAAAAGTGATTTCATCTCCATCAGGGTCATAGTGCATGGAAGATCCCTGAAAAAGAAAGCACAGGAAATATGAACTTGAGAGTTGTGTGGCAAACGTGCCTTATAATCCAATACAAACCGGTCCTGAGAGAACCTCTAAAATAAATGGATCCCACACAACCATGTTCAGAGTGACTTCGGAATGAGCCACCTCACCTTTTGTTGAAGAGCACAAGCACGGAGGCACCATGAAGAGGTTCAGCTGAGAGGACCGACAAGAGCTGGATGCAGGAGGAGGCTATCTGGGTGATGTTGGCTGAATCCACCACAAACTGGAATCAGAAACATTGCACATTCACAAGGTGCCCTACCTGAAGTAATATTAATATGTATGCCATATGTAACAAACTTGGATCACCATGTGCAATAAAGGTGAATTTCTTTACTGTGTAGCACAAGCTGTTGTTAAACTGACAATATATTGAGGAACATATCAATCAATAGAAGCGAGATCGTCCTGACGTACAATAAGAGAGGAGCAGTCTGCGTAAAAACTATGCCATATGGGGCCCATGCAACCTCCCAGCTCTCGCACGGTTATTCTCTTCTTTTTCAGGTTCAGGTCGGTGAGATTGGTACCAACCTGTAGGAATGAAGTTAAATCAAAATAACAAGTAAATAACTATGAGAAACCGTAAACGTGTAGGACAACAATGCTAAAATACGTGGGCTATCACTACCAGCTCTGTGGTCAAGAATTGATGTAGCAGCTAACGTTAAATGACATGAGATTACTTGGATTGTGCAACAGATTTATCATGAAAAGGTAACAGCACACTTTAAAAGTGACTGTACTAACAGTGGGGAGCGTGACAGGAGCTTCACCCAAATCAGCCGGCTGGTCCCGTTGTGTGAGCTGTGGATAAGGTTAAGGACTCAAATAACGTTAAAGTTAACATTACTACACTGAAGTGTGCACATCTCTGTTAGCAAGTTAGCTAACCTCACAAACAACACGGGCCGTTTCAGATTGTCAAAGGATATTCTGTAAACGTTTCAGCAGAAGAGTTTTCCCAACACCAGTAGAGCCAAGCAACAAACACATTCTGCCGACGATATTACATTATACGAAATAGATTAACAATGTAGATCTATATGCAGTTTCATTTCCTGCGAATTAGCTATAAACGCTAATGTTGTTACCAGGACGATGATAACGTTACATCAGGGAGGGTCTTTCACCAACAGTGATAGCAGAGAGCTTGAACCATGTGTCACTCAAAGTTTCGCGTTTCTATTGGTTAACGTTAAACGAACCACTCAACCCGGAATCAAAATACTGGATAATAGAGTTCACGGCTTCACGCCATAACAACTTCGGTTCACGCATAAGCAGTGGGTTTTCTTTTACTGTCTATGGTTCACGCGGAGATTGTCAAGTCATTTTAACGTTAATGTGACTTTAACGTCAAAAACGACAATGGAAGCTCAGTTGAAAAAAGAGCTGGGAACCTCGACGTTGAAAGCCACCGGTCATTCGGGAGGTGGATGCATCAGCGAGGGCCAGAGTTATGACACTGACAACGGGCGAGTCTTTGTGAAGATAAACCACAAGAGCGAGGTTGTCATTAGCTAAGCATTGTTTTCACTAGTCTGTCTTGAATTTTTCCCCGCTTCAAGCACTGTAATCGAGATGACGATGACAAGGTCCCTGCCTGCTTTAGCCTACATCTCAGACAGCGCAACATGTCAATCACTTGCACATGATTGCATCTTGCTGACTAAACAAGCGGCCAGACTAAGCCAAATACAAGGCTACTACTGGTGCTACTATTATAACCCGGTTATATCAGATTTATTTGGCTAAATGTCCTTTTATACTCCATGGCCTCTGTGCTGTGTCATTGTATATCTTGTTGGTCTACTTTTTCACTGTTTCCTGTCCTCCCCCCACCCCATTCTTTTTTTGAAGGCCAAACGAATGTTTGTTGGAGAGATGGCTAGTTTGGAGGCTATACTGCAAACTAACACTGTGAAAGTTCCTAAACCTGTGAAGGTCCTTGATCTAGAGCGAGGGGGGTCTGTGTTTGTCATGGAGCATGTGGACATGAGAAGCCTGACCAAGTATGACGCCATTATCCTCCCAAACCATCACAATTAAATTACAAGAATTCCTGGAGATACACCCTCTTACATTAGCTTTAGTGCTAAATTGATATGTAATACATGTTTTATTTAAAATGCTAGTTCTTCATATGTAGGCCTATTATTTACATCAGTCATCAGATCATGTTATTCTGCTTTAAGTGGTATATTTGGGCTGTAATGTATTAAATACATCCCTCAGGCGGGTCACGTCTGCTCTAGAAAGATCTGCCTAGATGATTACATCATGGCTTTAACTTAGATACAATGTTTGTAAGTAATGTAGCTTACAGCCTCTTTAAATGTAATGTTCATCCTGTTGTGCAGTAGCTGCTACATGGTTTGTGTCCCATTTAATATTCTCCCCAGAGGATGAAGTGTGCCCTGACGTGTGCATGTATATTTGGCTACATGCGCAGGTTCTCTGCCCAGCTGGGGGAACATTTGGCCGACTTGCATCTTTATAACCAAAAGCAGAGAGAGAAGCAAAGCAAAGAGGAGCAAACTGTCGGTAATGTACCCTGAGCTCACAAAAAGATGTTAGGGCGCCATCTGCTGGACAATCTGTGCTATTCCACAATGTGCACAACCATGTAGCCCTTAGTACAGCTAATACCAGCTTATTGGGAAATGGTCATGTCTTATTTTTACTCAGTTCTAATACTTGCATGTGCAGGAAAAGGATCTGGGCAGTCTGAAGTGCCTGCCATTGACCAATTTGGGTTTGATGTTCCAACCTGCTGCGGATACCTTCCACAGGTTAGTTGCAGTACAGTTGAATAACAATAACATTTTATGACTCAATTAGTTAAACAAAAATGAAGATAAATTGCAGCCCGATAGCGATACTCTCCAGTCCTCTTTATCCCTGGCTTGGGATAGATAGCTACTGCTAATGTTGTAACAGTGCCTTTGCTGACCCTATGTCTCCCCCCCACACTTTCCTCACATCTCTCTCAGAATAATGACTGGCAAGAAGACTGGGTGGCATTCTATGCTCAGCAGAGACTTGGTCACCAGCTGGACTTAGTGGAGAAGAGCCACGGTGACCGAGAAGCTAGAGAGCTGTGGTCTAAGCTTCAGGTACAGGAAGAACAAAGCCTGAGGCCATTAGCAGGTGGCTGTTATGAATGTAATCAAACTGACTGACGTCATATTTGTGGTTGTTCTCACCCAATTATTTTTCTATTCAGCTGAAGATTCCCCAGCTGTTTGCTGATGTGACGGTTGTCCCAGCACTTGTCCATGGCGATCTGTGGGGAGGGAACGTGGCAGAATGCTCGGACGGCCCAATAATCTTTGACCCGGCATCCTTTTACGGGCACTCTGAATATGAGCTTGGCATTGCGGGCATGTTCGGTGGCTTCAATAAGTCTTTCTACACGGCATACCACGGGAAGATCCCAAAGGCACCAGGCTTTGAGAAACGGCTGCAGCTCTATCAGCTTTTCCATTATCTAAACCACTGGAATCACTTTGGCGGAGGGTACAGAGGTTCCTCCATTCGCATCATGAAAGACCTGGTAAAGTAAACATTACTAATAGGATTTGATGCCTCACCACCCCTGGCCCCACCCCCATAATCATGACAAATTCATGATACAGAAGTTATTCACTTTAACAATTTCACAACACACCACTACAGACCATAGAGAGTAAACAGCAGTAGGCCTACCTATGAAGACTAATTAACTTAAGAAAAGTTTTAAGTAGATACAGAAAAGTTAATTGTGACATGTGAATGTTTTATACTTTACTAACATTCCATTTGCCCTTGCTGAAGGGGTTGGTGTTGAAAGTACTGAACAGTTACAGTAATGTAAGTAGACACATGTGTCATCAGGTATTACTGTGTAATTACCTGCAATGTGGCATGACAGAGAATGAAGATTGAATAGGCAATATTCAAAAACAGATACACTTTTTGGATTTTGAACACTTTTAGAAATAGAATTATCTCATTTTTATTGCAGATAACAGATTAATCTAACAAATCATTTAGGGTGTAATGGAATACATACACCAATAACCTGTCATGGCATGTCTAATGGAATGAACAAAATAAGTGTGACCATTAATCCAAATAAAGTGGATTAAAAACATCTTGTCTCATCTTGTCATTCATTTTAAAAGTAATTTATCTCATGGTACTTGCCTTGTTTCAGTAGAGAGGCTTCACATTTGATTTTTCTAACTGGAGTGTGACATAACCTGAAACACATTGTGGTTTCTTGTCTGTCCTCTGTTTAAGGTGTTAGATGTATCGGTATGTACTTCACTGAATTAATTTATTGAAATAATGTTCCCTTTAAAATAATAATATCTTATTATATCATTCAATGAACAGTGAACACATGCAAGGACATTTCAGCTATCCAGTGTCAATCTTTACATGCAAGGACATTTCAGCTATCCAGTGTCAATCTTCCCATCAGCGCTTTTAATTTGATAGTTTCCATGAACCGGAAGTTATTGACCTGTGTCCAAAGTTTAAGTTCCGGCGTGATGTATCATGACATGAATATAAAAGTAGAGAACAATGTGGGTATCACGTTATAATACAGTTTCATCATACAGTGTATAACAGTTGAAGTTTTCTTAGTTAATACGGAGGATTCATGCAAGGTTCATATTTATTTATTTTTATTTACGTCGTTTGCAGTTGTGCACTGTGAAAGAGAGTGCGCTACGCAGTTGATAAGTAGATGTGTCACACAATTGTCGGTTTGATTGCTACCAACGGACAGCGCGAGTAACTTAACAGTATCAGTGAACATATTGTTGTGTTTTTTGAGGTAAAGCCTTACCAGTCATTGATAGTTACAAGCGTCCACTTAAGTTAAGCTGCAAATTATCAGCATCCTCTGAGACAGTGCAATGGCACTGACAGACACAGAATCAGGTAACGCCAATGGAGAGGACGGAGTTGGGGAAGCCGATGTGATCGCAAAGGCTTGTGTTCTTGATGGGTTCACCTTCAGTGCTGAGGTGAGGTCTCTGATTGCCAGTTTACCTGAAATACACGAAGATACAGGCAGAACTGAATCTGCAATAGAGAGATTCATATGTAAGTCAACCTGCTCCCAGTTTTCTTATGTGAATACCTATTCATGTGTTTGTGTGTTTGACATAACATTGACATTTGTGTTGTTGTGTGCTGCAGACATTATGGATAATTACCAAGAGCAATCTCATCTTTTGGATCCACACTTGGGTAGTATTCCAACTGGCTCCTTGTTTTCCTATTGGCCGTTTTTTTCACCCACCTCATTTACATAGGTTCTGAGCTGGCATTATTGTATATACTTTATTGTCATCTCTCACAGACATTGTCTAATGATCTTTTTCCACCTTAGAATGGATGGTGAACATGTTGCTAGAACTTATCCGCAATGAGAAGTCCCCACCGCTGCTTGTGCACCTTGGATTTAAATTTCTTTACATTGTCTGCAAGGTAAGTGTCGTACACAACAACCATTTGTCACTCTTGTAACATCACACCTTATTACAAGATTGTCCTCTGTGTATACCCTTGACGTATTTCTGGTTCAGGTCAGAGGCTACAAGATCTTTATGCAGCTCCTTCCTCATGAGGTGGCAGACGTTCAGCCTGTGTTGGATCTGCTGTGTAGACAAGACCCCAAAGACACAGAGGTGAGCGCTCAAATATCACCCTCATTTATAAACTGCAGAAGGTTTTAGGAACTACATCACATTTACATTTGAGGAGTTTGGTTCCAAAACGCTATATCTCCATTTTAAAAAACATTAATAAGTCATGTTATTTAATTATGTATTTTAGGTAACATCAATTACATTGCAGTTTTGCTGTTTTGATTGATTAAAGATAAATCAAATAACAATAACCCAATTACAGTCGCACTGAAATTACCTGGAAATCAAAATGTAAAAACTAAATAAATATATAAAAAATTTTGGAATGGAGGATGAAGCATTGTGGAACCAAACTCTTAATTTATTAACTTCGCTGACACTTTTATCCAGAGTGACTTACTATGAGGAATAACATTCAAGCTACAGTGTAGTAGGACTCCTCCGTAAAACAATACATACTAAATCTACATACAATGCAAAAAAAGAAAATAGAGCATGACTGTGCAGATTTAAGTAAAGCCAAGGGATGCATGTAAGAGGGATAGTAGTACAGGGCGGTGCTAGCGTAGTGGTTAAGGAGCTGGGCTAGCGTGTAGTAGCCTAAAAGTTGTCGGTTCAATTCCTGGCTTCCACCGTTGTGCCCTTGAGCAAGGCACTTAACCCCAAGTTGCTCCGGGGACAATGTAATCCCTTGTAGTTGACATATGTAAGTCACTTTGGTCAAAAGGTGTCTGCTAAATGTAATGTAATGTAGTAGATGGACAAAAAGGGTGGTAGGATGTTAGATCTTAGAGGTGTTACAAGAGGAGATAGTATAGTATAGTATAGTATAGTATAGTATAGTATATATACTCTTTTGATCCCTTGAGGGAAATTTGGTCTCTGCATTTATCCCAATCCGTGAATTAGTGAAACACACTCAGCACGCAGTGAACACACAGTGAGGTGAAGCACACACTAATCCCGGCGCAGTGAGCTGCCTGCAACAACAGCGGCACTCGGGGAGCAGTGAGGGGTTAGGTGCCTTGCTCAAGGGCACTTCAGCCGCTTTCTACTGGTCGGGGTTCGAACCGGCAACCCTCCGGTCACAAATCCGAAGCACTAACCAGTAGGCCACGGCTGCCCTACTCTCGGAAGAACTGGGTCTTCAAGAGATTCTTGAAGATAGAGGGATGCCCCTGCTCTGGTAGCAACTGGTAGCTTGTTCCACCATCGGTTAACTACAAACTAGAATAGTCTGTATTGTCATGTGTGTACGAGAAGCAGTGTCAGACAACATTCCTTGGAAAATGGCAGCGGCCAAGGGGTAGCATAAACCCTTATTAGAGGATTCAAGTAAGTGAGTGCAGACCCGGGATATCACTTTGTTGCCAAGAATTAGTGTGTGTATTGCACACGCTAAAGTATTGCAGCAGAATTGTGATCATTGTCATGGTTGTGATTTGGTTGCGCCCTTATTCTCAGACATGGGAGACCCGCTACATGCTTCTCCTCTGGCTCTCCATGACCTGTCTCATTCCCTTTGACCTTTCTCGTCTGGATGGTCATCTGGACTCTGACTCCGCTCAGGGCAGAGAGCCCATTATGGACCGCATCCTTGCCGTTGCCAAGGTAATATACTTGTTGTAAGGGTGACTCCCATAATTTCTCTTTACATGTATCTTATTTACATCATGTGTATTTAGAGGTTCCATTTTATTTGATATTTATTTACACATGATTTACAGTCTTATCTAGCAGTCAGCGACAAATCCAGAGATGCTGCATCAGTGCTTGTGTCAAAGTAAGTCCTTTACAACCTCAGTTTCTGTCTCTAGTCCTGCATGTCCAATGTTTTTCCAATCGAAGGTGTTGTGTATAGACAGCAGGGGGCGCAGTTGTCTGATTGTCTGAAGGACAGTAATTCCTGTGAGGCAATACATAGTAAGTGTTAATTCAACAACATTGAATATGTGTTTGTGTAGGTTTGTGACACGCCCTGATGTGAAGCAGAAGAGGCTGGGAGATTTCCTTGACTGGACCCTCACAACTGTTTCCCAGGCCAATGACCTCACCATGGAGGGCACTATCATCCTGGATGGTGCTTTGCAGAATCTGGTAATCCCACTATTAATGGCGAACAAACTTCCACTTCTGATATATTTCAACATGGTTACTGTGACAAACATGAACATAGTGTTATACCGTAGGATGGATAGAAATGCAATGTATTGCTAACATGTCAATGTTTATATGAATAGCCAAAGGGTTTTCTAATAAATACTTTAACTGATTTGCTTGTGAAAACAAGCAAAGTGTGAAGAGTATGATTTATTGAAGCAGATGGGTGATTAAAAGTCAAGAAATCAGTCAGTTGTATTGGATACTCTGTAATTAAACCATTACCTAGACTGGGTAAACCCAGCCCGATCTGCCAGTGAATTTAGGAAACCTGTACATCTTTCTCTCCTGCTTCCGTTACAATTTTGCGGGGACCAATCACAAACTGGCTTATCCACCTGGTGCACACGGATCGTTGGTCAGATTGGTGAATGACTATCAAATTGTGTACAGAGTCATTTGAACTGCCTGTTGATCACGCCTTTTGTACAGTAGAAAATACAGAACAGACTCCCCAGACTTTTGTTCAATCTTAAAAGATTGAGCTTGGTCTGGTGATAGCCAGACTAACCATTACCTTGCCTTTGACACAGCTCATTTCTAAGAACAAGAATCTACTACCAGCTTCCTCATTTCAGTCAAATAATAGAAATGATCAGCTTTGTTAAAGTCAGACTTGTTATGATACACCTGGTTGTATTTCAAAAGGATTATTAGCTTCTCAAGCTTAGAAAACTGGCCTTGCATGTTTGGAATGCCTTGGAGCGTCTTATGTTAATCACTTTTGGTGCTGGCAGTCTTTGAAACTGGCTCTGTGTGTTGACAGAATGCCCTGGGAGCTGAAATAATAAGCTCTGCATATTATTAAATGTCACATATGCGTCCCCTGCGAGGGAAAATATCTGTTTGTTTTATTTTAAAGGTCATGTTTTTTCCCCAACTGTGATTTCGAGATCTCTATTGACTCTCAATCAGAGCGAAATGGGTACAACCTGCAGGGTTTCACACTAATTGTTTGATAAAGTCACAGCAATGTCTTCCGAAAACATTTCCAGTTGCACCAAGTATGTCAAGGTTTTGAGTGAGGAATAGGTCGAGGGATCTTGCATTCTACAATTTGGCAAAATCTCACTATGGGTCCTCACATTTTTCCCCCTAGTGCCAGTTATTCAAGCATGGCAAGAGAGATGACTTCCTCCAGTATGGTTAGTGCCCCCCCCCCCTTTCCTACTTCACATAAAAATGGACTGTCACTTACTTTGGTTGGCAGTTTGGGTTGCAACCTGGTTATTTGTCCTTCCTCAGCTCCGACAGTCCTCCAGTGCCTTGACCAGCGGCGCCTGCCTGAGAGCAACCAGGCTATGCTGAGGAAGCTGGGGATGAAGCTGGTGCAGAGGCTGGGCTTGACCTTCCTCAAGCCCCGCCTAGCCAAGTGGAGGTGAGGTGGTTCTGCTCTGTTCTGTTCTTTCACTGCTGTTCTGTTCTGCTTTGTTCTTTTCTGTTCTGTTCTGTTTTGCTCTGTTTTGCTCTGTTCTGTTCTGTTCTGTTCTGTTCTGTTATGTGCTGCTCTGCTCTGCTCTGTTCTACTCTGTTCTGCTTTGTTCTGTTCTGTTCTGTTCTGTTCTGTTCTGCCTTGTTCTGTTCTGTTCTGTTCTGTTCTGCTTTGTTCTGCTCTGTTCTGTTCTGTTCTGCTCTGCTCTGCTCTGTTCTGTTCTGCTGTGCTCTGGCAGGGTGATTGAAACACTTTTTAATTAAACTTATCACCCGGAGAGAAGAAATACTCTTTTCTGATTGGCTGGTGAGGTGGCTATTAATTTTGAATAACAGGACACCTATGAAGTAGATCTGGTAAAAAAAAGTTTAATCACCGTTCCATATCAATGCTTATGAATGGTAACTATAACAACCATAGTAGGACGATGGTTGAGCCTGAAAGCAGGCTTCGCAACAATGGAATCAACTGGAATCAACTGTAATCAAGCTAACTGTCCATGCTATCGCTGTTATAGGGCCAAAGAAAGTTGTACAACAAGTCGGCTTCTTTTTAAACGGAACCGCATGTTTCCTTTGCGTGCTATAAAGGCATGACTATTGCCTATAGTGGCAACCGGGTGATAAGCGGGATAACGGCCTTCGAGGTGTCCTGTTATACCTCGGCGGCCGTTATCCCTTACATAATTTACAAAGAGATCATACCACACTGAAAGCTAATAATTTGTCACTAGCAACCTATATCTGTACTCTGTCAAATACAGTTGCATTTAAGCAAAACCGTTCAGGAATTATTTAAGCAAAAGTGGAATGCGCTCCTGGTCAAGACGAATGAAAGAGACATAAGAAACATACAGTTTAAAAAATCCGTACCTCCTGGAAATCAGCATGCATTTTTATGTAATAAAGAACTATAATCCTTGAAAATGTATTGCTTTTTTCTTCAGAAGGTGATGTGCTAAACTTTCTCCTCAGGTATCAAAGAGGCAGTCGGTCCTTAGCTGTCAATCTGGCCCAATCTGACTCCTCCCAACCGATGGTGACCTCCACCCCTGATCTGGACTCACAGGACGAGGACTACGACATTCCCGAAGAGGTGGAGAACGTCATCGGTGAATATCAACCTCTGATTTGCCACAAATTTACATGTTATGTACAGTTATGTAGAGTGGCACTTTACCTCAGTTTTGCCATTTAAACCAGGAATTGTTTGTATATTTTTTGCAGAGCAACTCCTTGTTGGGCTGAAGGACAAGGAAACCATTGTTCGTTGGTCTGCTGCCAAGGGGTACAGTGTTCTGATAACATTTTTGTTTTCCACTTTCACATAATCTATCATCAGTGAAAATGTTAGAGGTGCTAATTTGCATATTCCTCAGAATCGGAAAAGTCACGGGCAGACTTCCAAAAGAGTTGGCTGATGAAGTTGTTGGGTCAGTGCTGGATTGTTTCAGGTATAGATTTTTTTTTTCCACAGTAAAGCCTCCACAACTGAAAGTTACTTTAGTCAGTATAGTTGTTGTGGTTGATGAAATGTTTTGTTCCTTTCTCCGTTTCCAGGAGAGTACAAATGTGTGTTACAGAGAATTCAGTTGTTTAACACCTTGTTATGGTTGCTTAAATGTTGTGTGTCTGTCTCAGTTTCCAGGAGACGGATAACGCATGGCATGGTGGCTGTCTCGCTCTGGCAGAACTGGGCAGAAGAGGGCTTCTGGTGCCCTCCCGTCTACCCGACGGTGTGTATGCCAAACCTCCCACTTACTACACAGGAAGCTTGATGAAAATAGCAGAGATGTTTGTAGTACATTATGCTGCATGGCTTTCTTACCTTTCTTACATTTATATTGACATGTATTCATTTAGCAGACATTTGTATGCAAAGTGACTTACAAAATGAGGAATACTGGTAACATTCAAGCTACAATGCAGAGGAGACCTTAGGTGACCGTATTTACTACAACAATAACTACTACCAGTGGATGAGCGTGTGGAGGTGTTCAGGGGACAGGCAGCTAGCGAATAGTGAGGAGGTGTTTGCTATAGATAGATAGATAGATAGATAGATACATACTTACTTTCTTTCTTTCTTTCTTTCTTTCTTTCTTTCTTTCTTTCTTTCTTTCTTTCTTTCTTTCTTTCTTTCTTTCTTTCTTTCTTTCTTTCTTTCTTTCTTTCTTTCTTTCTTTCTTTCTTTCTTTCTTTCTTTCTTTCTTTCTTTCTTTCTTTCTTTCTTTCTTTTATTGATCGATCCCCAAGGGGAAATTCAGGAAATATGTGACAAAAATGTTTTAGCCCATAAAACGTGTGACTTTGCTTAGAGCACATTTAACTAGAATGTAAATTAATCATAAAGCATAGTTTATTTCAAATATTTTATTTATTAAAGCGAAGGCATTTTAAAGCAGCATTGAACATATCACATACCATCACCCTGTCATTTACAGTGCATACTGGTTTGGTCACTTTGGTTTTATAATACATTACACAAAATACATAAACTCTTACAAAGAATTTGGCATTTTAATATGGGGAAAGAACATTTCATAACCATAATAAGCTTTTTTTTTTATCCAAAACAATTTGTACATCCACTTTCAAGTCCAAATCTACCGAGTTAGCTGCAGCGAGGCCTTTTCTTGGGAACATGACTCGGCTGTTTGGCACTCGCCTTTTTACCAGTCCTCATTGGCGCTTCACTCTTGCTCTTCCCCACGGCTTCCTCCTGTGCCTGATTGGTTCTCGTTATGCTGAGCCTGGTTTCAGCAGTGCAGTCGGGCTTTTCTGTCCGTTCGGAAGCCGGCAGGCTTGGGCAGAGTGGACTTTCCTTGCTCTTGCTGCTGCTGCTACTGCTGTCCTGACTTTGGGAACTGGAACAAGCCAGCTGGCAGAGTGCAAAGGCAGCTGTCTGTCTTTGGTCATTGTGTTCCCCGTCAGAATAATGATGCTGTTGAGTTGTGGACGCTGTGGCGCGCGAGGACCTGATAGAAGCGTCCAGCGCTGGGGAGCGGGCCTGTGTGCTGTAGAGCGCAGGGCCGCTGGGTCGGGTTTTGATGCAGAGGTTCAGAGGCATTTCGTTTTGAGCGCTGTCGGCAGCGTCGCAGCCCTCTGTTTGGCTGCTCTTCACGCGGTCCCTCTTTGAGAGGTCAAGAGGAGTCTGGTCGTCGTCCATTTCATCATCGGCCTCTTGATCGCTATGTGAAGCACTGCAGACCTCACTGGCTTGTGCCTGTGTCCTGTGGAAAGGTAAAGACAAACGAGTTGCGGTCAGTTTAGTTATTTATAGTTGTTATATGCAGGATCCTTTTTTAAAAGCCTATGCAATTTGACCTCCCTAGATGACTCGGCAGGTTTTAATTAAACACTGCGAGATCAGAAGAGAGTCCTAATGAATGGCTTCGTCTGTGCGGTGATGCCACTTACCCCCTTTGCCGATGCAGTATCCTCTGCTTAAGCGAGGTCTGTGGCGGCACTGGCATGGATGTGAGCGGTCTGGAGGCCGGACTGGCACCTTGCCTCGGCTGCAGCGATTTGGAGTTTGGCTGAGCGGTGTGCTGGTCCTCTCCCGACGACGACTCCGCCTGGCTGTGTACGCCGTTGTTGGGCCGATCCGGGGAGCCGGAGGCAGCACAGCCCGTTCTCGGGCTCAGCCGCGTAGTCTTGTCCTGCTGCTGCTGCTGCTGCTGCTGCTCCTGGCTGCTCTGCCCCTCGTCACGCTTGGTGGCAAACGGCGAGTCATTTGGAGCACCGGGAGGGACGTAGCTCCTGTAATCTCTCACGTTGTAGCCGCCGTGGCCGTACATCTCCAGTGGGATGTAGCGTGGCGTCTGCAGCGTAGCAGGGAGCATGGAGGAGTGGTAGAGCCCGTACTGCAAAGGTGAGGTCTGGTACGTGGGCTGGCCAGGTCTGTAGTGGTAGTGTTGGAGGATGGATGGATTAGGGGCGTCCAAAGGCGGGGGAGCCATGGAGCTGAAGTGAGAGAACCGCGGGTCAAGAACATCAGAGAGGTAAGAAGGTACAGTAGGCACGCTGGTTCCACTGGGCAAAGGATGGTTACTTGGGATTAAGTAAGGCTGGTAGAGGGAGTGCAGAGGGCGGTCTGGCAGCACATATGGAGGATAGTCTGGAATCAGATGAGGGAGGAGAGGTTTGACTGTTGGTGGAGTGTGAGCCCATGTGATTGAGGAGTGGACGAATGAGGAGACTGAAGCAGGAGGCTGTTCGGCTTTGGCGGAGGCTTGGGCGTCTTTCTTCTCTCTGAGAGGGGTAACTGGGGAGAAGGCAGAGGAGCTTTTGTAGGTAGCTTTGTCATCCTTCTTCTCCATAGGTTTCTCAAAAGGAATTCTGGAATCTTCTTCTGGAGCGTCATCTTTGGGTACCTCCTCAGACATCCTCTCGTCCTGTACACCGTTAACCTCCCGAGGTTTCTCTTCTGGTTTCTCATCTTGGAGCTTCACACTTTCGACATCGCACACCGGGGTCTTCTCCACTGGAGAGTTTAGGGGTATCTCCTTTGGGGTGCTTTGCAGCAAAATTTTGGCTGACTTGCCGGTGTGCTCTGCTCGCTGTGACACCAAAGACATGGAGTTCTTGCACAGGTTGTATTTCATGTGGTTGAAGAGGTGGGACTTCACGTTGCAGGTGAATGGACACTGGAAGCACTGGTATTTGAAGGGTTTGCCAGGTGGCCGGGGAATATAGTGAGGTTTCTTGGGCTTGCGTTCTTGTCGACTATCCATTTTGGCGGTCTCACTCTCAGGTTTTGAGGTACCTACCTGTAATGAAACAGAATGGCACGAAATCAATGGTCAGAAAGATGCACTTTTACAAAGGAAAGAAAAAACCCAAACAAAAGCAGGCCCCAAAATCAAGTGTTAGAATGTGGGACATGGAAGGCTCTTTTCAACATTTGCTGGTTTTTGATAACAGTTGAATATTATAAG
Source organism: Alosa pseudoharengus (assembly GCF_046254945.1). NCBI lineage: Eukaryota > Metazoa > Chordata > Actinopteri > Clupeiformes > Clupeidae > Alosa > Alosa pseudoharengus. The sequence goes on from NW_027468774.1 coordinate 43,853,286, forward strand.
TTTGCCTTAAAGCAACTCCAAAGAGTTTTTTGTACCTTAAAATAATGTTTCCAAAATTGTTTCCGTGGTTCATCAACTCGTAACAGGCAATCACTTCGCGGCCCTCTATCGGCTATAATCGCACTACGTAAGTTTTCCAGATTGGGTAGCGGTTCTGTAGTTCGATGGAGACATAAAATCATGCAACTTTCTCTACCTTATCTGTGGACATCATTATTTGCAAAGCCAATGCTGGATAAACAAATAGCATGCGTGCGACAGAGGAAAAGTTCTTTGGTGTTGGCTTAACTAATATTTATTGTGAAGCCTGTTCGTAGACTGGTGTCCCTGCATATGTGTCATTGGCAACATCTCTAGTGCAACAGCACAACCCACGGCTTAACTCCATCAGTAATCATTGCCCATGGCGCTGTTTGTGCGCCGCCTGCCAAACATGCAAAACAGGTGTGCTTTTGCACAGGTGTCCTGCGGCCCACCCGTCTCCAAGGTTGGTTGGCGGTTCCTGTGAACCTGCATGGTGACTTGTGGCACCGGCTCAACGACTGGCAGCGCTAGGCTGCCTCAGCGCACGAGAACGACCCGAGGAGGCAGTCAGAGGGCCTGCAGAGGCTTGCTCTCCTGACTGAAACCTGCACAGTCAGCGTGGGAATCTTCAGACACCTGCTTCCCATGACTCCACCTGTTCTCTGTGAACACTCACTGCTCTCTCTCTGTGCCTGGTGATCTCATCCTTCTGGGGATGGAGACAAAAAAGGCTGCCTGAACTCATCATATCTTAAGGATATCTTGAGTAGCAGGAGGTCTGTTTCTTCAGTTAAGATGAGAGACGTAAGTTTGAAAATAAAAAAAGAATGGAAATAAAAGGTATTGTGTCAAGGGGTTACAGATTTTGTTCCAATTGGAATTGCCAGTTGAAAGTCACACAAGGTAAGGAGCACCAGTGATTTTGAAGTAGGTTTTCGAATAGCCCGAAGAGGAAATGGGGGGACTGCTGTCAATGAAGGATCGTCTCCTGAGGCCATGCCCAGCGTTCCTGCCTGGAGGAACCTGCTCATCACCTGCTGTCGCAAGAAGTTGCCACTCAAGTTTCAGCTGGGTAGCGTGTTCAGCCACTCCTTTTCTACTCTACTAGAAAAAATCTTCAAGATAAAGCATTTGTTGTGTTTTAAGCTTGCTTTCCATCTCAAGTTGATAGTTAATCTATATGGACTGTGCCATTTTTCGTAAATTTGGTCTGTGGTATTTAGACATTTACAGTTTTTAGACATTTAGATTTTTTTTTTATTACCACCAACAAAAATAATCAACATGTGTTTTTTTACTGTTCTGATTAGATAATAATCGCATAGCTATCTTGCTTGGAAAGCAAATCATCTAAAAATGCCAACATAATATTGCTGACCTGATAAGATTGCAGGTTGGCTAGATCATGGGTAACAGGTGCAACTTTGGCTTTTCTGCTTCCCAGGTTCACCACCTAGTCTCGCCTTAAGAAATTGCTTTGGTTTAACTGGTTTGGTTTAGCAACAGGTCGGTTAAAGGGAGACAGTAGCAAAATGGTAGCCTTTTGTTTCATTGGTGCAAATCTATGTTGGGCGTACAACAGCGAAACTAGATTAACGAGACTCACCTCCGTCTCGGTAGATGCCGTTTCCAGTAGCATAGTTCGAGTCTGGAGTGAAGAAGCTCCTTGTTGCGGTCCGTGAAGCAAAGTTGGGATGTCGGGGGACAACAGACTTGGCCCCGGGTTCTCTCAGATGATCCGCTCAGTGTGATTGCCAGGTTCTCTGAGATCTCTGATGCGAGTGTGTGTTGTGTGTGTTTGTGTCTCTTCCTCCTCTCTCTCTCTGAGCTACTGGCCCTGGGCTGGGTGGGGCTTATTCCTGTGCAGTCCAGCCCTCAGGCGGCATTGATGCACCTGATATTAGTCAGGCCTCAAGCTACCCTTCACATGCTCACAGAGCACAGCCTCTGACAGGGGCCACGTAGCCCAGGCTGCCCTGGAAGAGCACACTGATCTGCACAGCATGGCACTGCTGTGGGATATTTACCATTTGAGTACCAATTAATGTCACTTCTACAGAGAGGGGCTGAGCAGGCCACTAGGTGGATGGGTTGGGCCGGGGGCTGAGCAGGCCACTAGGTGGATGGGTTGGGCCGGGGCTGGACAGCTGGGTTCCCAGGGGTGGGTGTTCTAACTGTAGAAGGGGTGGGTGTTCTAACTGTAGAAGGGGTGGGTGTTCTAACTGTAGAAGAAATTTGCATCAAATCTGTTTGACAGATCTGTCACATCTGCACACAGATCTGTTCCCCATATCCATACTCTACACTTACATTTGACTTTAACGTGACATGAAGGTGTAGGGCACATTTAATTACATCTGCAGTTGTAAGGCGCTGATTGTAAATGTCAAAGTAGATTTTAATATACCGATAAGTAATTCTATACATTTAGCAGACATCCTAATCCTCTGCGTTTCTAATAATTAGCTCACTTGAAACGCTAAAGCATTCTGTGTAAAAAAAAATCGTCTTAAATGAAACACTATGTGAATTTTGTATGTTCTTAGAATAAGCATATATACATACTTTACACAAAACCAGAGCATGTTAGGAATTTATAATATATGAAAGGAATACATTTAGACATTGTTGAAGATTGGCAGTCGATATAGTTGATAAAACACACACTTTTGGCAACAAATTATGTCTTTTTATTAAGGTAATAACAGATGTTAACAGATATCAATTATCACTGTAATGGATTAGTAGTGAATTATAAAAACCTTACGTGTTGGCTGGATTTAAACCTGATATGGTTGATCATGTTCTTTTTGTCTGTCTGTGTGTCTATAGTGGTTCCACTGATCCTAAAGGCTCTGACGTATGATGAAAAGAGGGGAGCCTGTAGTGTAGGCTCCAATGTGCGGGACGCTGCCTGCTACGTGTGTTGGGCCTTTGCCCGGGCCTATGAACCCACGGAACTCAAGCCTTTTGTCAACCAGATTGCCAGGTAGGACTTCCATTTGAACACTCTAGTCAAGTTCTTTACAGTTCAATCTTTATAAGCAAGGTGTTTGAAAGTTATCTGAAAGTATTTTTTGGAAATTATTATATTATATTATATTATATTACATTACATTATATATTGTGTATGACCACTTAAATATATTAATATGACGGGAATGTTTTAGGAGATGTTTTTAAAAAAATCACTGCATTATCATGTACAAATACACCTTTCTCAAAGACTTCTTCAATAATTCCTGATTACCGGTAATTAGTTTTATCCCATTTTAAATCACTCCATGTATATAAAACAGTTATTGTATCAGGGGTATTTGATCGAGTTACAACTGTATGTGTTCATGCTATGCTATTCTTGGCAACCCTCCAAAATAAATACTCAAACAGGCCATTACTACGAACACTGATATTATTTCTGATATCTAATCTTAAATCATCGCAAGGCTCTCTGTTGGAGAGAAGCTAAAAGTACATTCGACTTGGGTGGGTCTATTGACCTAACCAGTACCAATCTGACAGTTTCTCATAGATCTGCACTATGGAATGAATTACTGCATCAAGCATACGGTCATAGCCCAAATCCACAGTCCTCGTACAGCAGAGTCTCTTGTGTAAACTGTAGTTTTGTTTATTCTTCAGTTGGAGACTGCCCTGTTTGTTTACCTAGATATTCTTAACCTCACCTTGTGTTTGTATGATTGCCTTTATACTTCTTTCACTGTATCCTATAGATCAAACATCTATGGTCTCAGTCTCACTGCGCTTTACAGGCTAATGACACAATTTATTAAGTGATTGAATGTACATTCAGTGTCAAAAAACTTTTTTTGTCACCAATATCATATTGGGATGGACCAAGCTGTGAAGATTTAAGACAAGCTTTTAAAGCGCAACCTGACAAACTGCACCAAACATCAATAGATGCCAGTGATCAGTGAAAACTGTTTTCAGTGGTGTAATAAGTTATCCTTGAAAAGAGCAGTAAAGCTAGACTTCGTCAAGTGTGCTGTGACTTGGACTAGGAGAAGCATCCTAGGCTTTTCGTGCTGTTGTGATTTTTTTTTAACCTTCACACTGGTTTTGAAGCTTCTGGGTGTAACTGCTCATGGCCGCATGCTGCACATATGTTTGTTTTACCCTTTGAAGGAGTTTGCATGATTGAGCATGAACGCTGTATGCTATGAATATCAGGTGAAATAAATGATTGCTATAGTGATGATCTCCTGACTACTGGTCTGGGATCACATTTTTATTCAGGAGTTAAGGTTAATTTTGACGAATGACCTTCCTGCCCTTCTATTCCTAAAATGCCGGTAGAACCTGTTCTGTGGCCAGTGGATGGTGTTTGTGTGTTTTGTCTGCTGGGGTTGTGAAGTGTTGTGCAGTGATGGGAACCGGCTGTCGGCAGTCTCTAGCCCTCGCAGGCAGAGCTGCAGTCCCGAGTGATGTGCCGCGCCTTTGGGGCAAGACATGGGGGGGCTCAACCGTCAGAGTGTGCGGAGTGGAGCGTGTGTGTGTGCGTGGCCGCCAGCGGCGCTTAAGCTACGCTAGGCAGTGCGCCACTGCCGTGTTCGAGCCTGCCGGCTTCTGATGGTGCATTTCGGCTCCAGACTGCAGATTCAGTTATTCAGATTCGATTAACGCCAACCCACCCCCCAGCCCCACCCCTCAACACCCCTAATTAAATGCTCAGCCAGGTTTCGCCTGCACTGTCACCAGTTTCGATTGCCGTTTTGGCATTGAAAAGCTTGGACGTGCTCAGTCCTGTTGCAGTTTCAACAGCACCTCACGGCTCTTTCAGCAGAGTGACACGCTGCCTATCGCTGCCTGGAAGTGTAGCGTGACGAAATGAAATAACTCTTGCGTGTGCACACAGACACTAAAAACATGCTCAGGTCGTCTGTGTGCTGTGCAGATGACCATTGTTCAGACACAAGCATTGATAACCGTTTGTAACCGAACTAGTCCTGTGGATCTGCTCCACTCTTGTCCAGTGCAAAGGGCCACATGCTTTACTGATTGATAGAGCCTTTAATGTCCCCAGGGGTCATTGTTTTCACATATCATTCCATGCTCCACAGCACCACATATAACATATAGCACGTTACATGTAACTGATAGCAGGACGTGATGCTGTTGTGAACTACAGCAACACAACTGACTGCATCGATGCCAGTATCGGATAAGCATCGGTGGCTATCCTTTTTTTGTTTTCGTTTTTGTTCCTTGGGGGCTCGTCGAAACTGACATAGCTGTGTTTAGACCCGTAGGGTTGAAAAGCTCCACGGACCTTCCTGGGCGGGTGGCTGCCATAGTGGTGGGAATGCCTCATGGGCACACACACACACACTTACACACACACACACACACATAGCCTAAACTGAGAGCCAAGAAGGAGAATCTGAGGGTGATGAGTGAGTGGGTGGCGTGAGAATCACTATCATTATATCCCCACAGAGTTCTCAGAAGAAGGTCCCTTTTCAAACGAGCCCCTTCAGGTTTGTCCAGTGTGTGTGGTCGATAAGACGGTTAGTACTTAAATGATGCTTAACAGAAACAACATAGAATTTGGTTATGGTTAGGATTACTATTTCACTGGTCAGCCCCAAGCAGATGGGATGCTTCCTCTCTGAGCTGGGTTCCATTCAAGCTTTCCCTTAGCCACCGCTGTGTAAATGCTTGCTCTAAAGCAGTGCTACTCAAACTTTTACTGTCATTTTCAAGCCCCACCTGACCCCATCACCCCAGCAAAAAAATTACGTTAAAATATTATTTTTACACTTTGGTTCCACGTTTCCCGCCTCATACATTTCTATGTCGACCTGTATAAGACACCTATGTTTGTGTGAGGCTATTTTGTTTTGAATGTATGATCTTTATTGTCAAAAAGAAAGACATTAACAAAGATAGGCACAAAAAAAGACACATTTTCTCCTTTTCGTCACGCCCCACCTGTCAAGTCTCTATTCCCCACTAGTGGGGCCCGCCCCACACTTTGAGAACCTCTGCTCTAGAGGGCTCAGGCCTTGTGATCTGTAAAGCTTGAGACAATGTCTGTCGGTTATGGTGCTATGTAAATAAATGAGCAAAATTTACTATAAAAAAATTGTATCGAACTTAATCGAATACGTCCACAGATCATGTCTGATTGATCTCTCTCTGTCTCCTCAGTGCCCTTGTGATTACTGCTTTGTTTGATCGGAACGTGAATTGCCGGAAGGCGGCTTCAGTAAGTGCTGAAGTGTTTTTGATAGGAGACAGTGTGTTTGTGATTGATACCACATTATACAATGTCTAATTATCTCACCTCTTCTCTTACTGTCCTTTCCAGGCTGCGTTTCAGGAAAATGTCGGCAGACAGGTGCGTGGAAAGGATGCCTTTCTCAGTGACAACGTTTGCTTGGTTTACAAACCAAATCAGAGCCATGTTTTCATAAACCTCACTGACTTCTGCAGACTGAATGCATCTTTTGTGTGACGTTCGCCTCTCGTGAACTGAAGATCATTTTGACTGATTGATCTTGTCCACTTGATCTTGTTTTTGTGTAACTCATAAATCCTTATATGCAACACTTAGGGTTTTAGTTTCAGCTTCTTGTCGCAACATATCCACTACAATTGGTGCACCAAATCCAACAACTCTCACTGAACAGACTGAGCAAGAGTGATCGTTATCTTCTTTATACACCCTTACACACACTTACTCTTGAAAGTCTGGAATAGCCTGCATGTTACGACTTGACTAAAGAGACACCTGTCATCCAGACTGCCCATGGCCTTTTTAGTCAATATTTTTCTGTAAACTAATTTACATTGTCTATAAACCACAGGACACTGTTTTATGCTAATAAAAAAAAAAGTGCCCACTAGCCCAATAACTCTCTTGTGCTTTAATCATAAAGAAGAATGAAGAAAATAAATGCATTCTCTTGTAATAGCCACCCTTGTGCATTAACCTCATAGCTGACAAATTTAGCTAAATCAATACGTAAACCTTGGTTAATAGGCGAAAAATTACGGGAATGTTTAATCTTATTCTTCATTTGATTTAGTTAAACTTGAGAAGTCGTGAGGGCTTAGTAAAACAAGGCATTAACATAACTATGCAGTTTTATATGTTCCTTTTCATTTGTTAGACCTGGTGTCTTGTTATTCTGTTCTTCTTCTTGTCTTGTTGTATTGTATTTTGTGTGTTTCCTTGCCTTCCTACTATGTAAAGCGAACCTGGGTTTTCAGAAAGGCGCTATATAAAATAAACTTATAATTATTATTATTATTATTATTATTTTAGTCATGTTGACCCAGGTTGTTCTGTTCCACAGGGCACGTTCCCTCATGGCATAGATATCCTTACAGCCGCAGACTACTTCGCAGTGGGGAACCTCAACAACTGCTATCTGTCCATCAGGTGAGCTTGGCAGATAGAGTTGGCTTTTTGAGACTATTTGAGCTTTTTGAGGCTTTTTTATATATATCATATAAACACACATATATATATATATGTGTGTGTGTGTGTGTGTGTGTGTGTGTGTGTCATAAAGCCACTCTCATCTGGAGACTCTTGACCTATTAGGTATCCCTCTGATGTGGGGTATCTTTGTGGATTCCAGGGGTTTGTTTAGCTCGTAACACGTCTGTTCTTCCCTGAAGCCATCTCTTCATTGGGCCCTTGATAAGAACAGCCCCAACCTGTTTGGAAATGTCACTGTGTCGCTTCTCATCCCTGGTTTCAAAACAAAATAGCAATGCAAAAACTGCTAGCCTAGAGGTACAAACTACAGAGATCCTTGCGACACTAATCTGCATTTGCATATTTGCTAAATCCTCTTAGTTTGAAATTTACGTGTGTGTTCCCACACTGCACTGTTTGTTCTACATCAACAGATGTTTCATAACCTTTTCATTTTTTTTATCTGTTTCTTTCTCTAAAGTGTCTATATCGCAGGATTCTCTGAATACACCAAACCCATGATTGACCACTTGGTGACTATGAAGGTTAATCACTGGGACGGGTGAGGAGTTTGGTTTATCACACACGCACTGTGTTTACTTTGCTCACTGTGTTTTACTTGGCATTGCTTGGCATTGTGCTGTGTCTAAAGGCATTTTGTGTGTGTGTGTGTACGTGTGTGTACGTGTGTGTACGTGCGTGTGTGCGTGCCACAGAGCGATCAGAGAGCTAGCCACCAAAGCACTCCATAACCTCACTCCCAAAGCACCAGAGTACATGGCAGACTCAGGTGAGCCTTGATGGTTCCTTTCACCTTTCATTTTGTCTGTTGTGATCCTTCAGATGCATTGCATTGTTGTATATTGTATTTGTCATCAAAGGTATTCTAAGTAAGAATGAATTCATAATATTGACAGCTTGGCATGCACATTATTTGTTAATGTTACATGTCTCTACATACCTTGCCTTTTTTCACAGTTGGTTTGTTTTTGTGTGTTGAAATAGTAACGTAAACTTGCATTGTGTTTCCAGTGCTGCCACAGATGTTGCCCATGGCAACAGGGCTGGACATGCATGGTCGCCATGGTGCTATCCTGGCCTGCGCTGAAATCACTCATGCTCTGTACAAGCTCAGTTCCCAGAGCAACAGGTGAGCACTCAACCCCATGTAAGCCTGCCTGCTCACCATGGTTACATTTTCACAAGGTGTCCCAGGTTAGGTTTGCACAAGGACATATATGTGCCCCTTAAACAAACAAAAAACGCTGAAGGCATCTAAATAAAAGTGCAGAGAAGATGAATGCCTTTATTGCCCCTACGGTGGGGTATGTGTTGCCCAAGAGTCTGACGTATGAAATGACATGCATTTTTACTTTAACTGCATACATGACAAAACCAAAAAAAAAATTGCCTTTCTGAATTGCTAGTCTTCTGCATCCATTTGATTGTTTGTTTTTGCAGTCTTATAATGACCAATCTCGCAAAGGGGAACCTGAAGCCGGTTGGTACTGGAACTGGTTCTGTTTCTGGCTCTGACACATTGGTATTGGTATTGGGAAGGAGATGACGACTCTTTGACAGATTAAAGATCTCATTGAAAAGCTACAGCTGGAAGAGTTCATTGCTCACCTAAAGTGGAAAAAGCACGGCCAAAGGATTCTATTTAAAGAGCCTTGATGAGGCAAGCTGACACTGTATTCCCACCTGGAGATGTACAGTATGTTTTAGGTCAAGTCAACAGCTGATCTCGAGACCCCCATTGTAGCTGGATCTACCATCAGCTTCTGGCAGGCCAGGCATGCCCGTCAGTGGCCTGGGGAACGACCAACGCTCTGTCAAGAGCTTCCCCCCTGGGTGACTGGTCATTATAACACTGCTAAAACAACAAATCCAGTCGCTGTTTGAGACTGGTATCAGAACAAAAACTACATTTTTATGTGTATTTAAATACTGTGTACATATTTCTTGTGTTCTCTGGTCATATTCTAATTAGAGCAATGAGCAATATACAATATGGTCCTTATGGCATTTCTGAAACAAAACATGTAAGGTGCCTAAGACTTTTGCACAGTACTGTACATAAACATGTATATGAGCTGCAGGCAGCATACATACACTTTTCCCGACATACATACAGTATGTGCTGCATGCACATAGATAAGATGCACATATTCAGGTCACAGTCTGTTTGAACTTCTGCGTAGAGGAAATTTCCTCCCATTTCTGAACTATACAGAACTCATGCACACCTTTGTCCTAGTTTAGTTTAAGCTAGCCTGTCCCTGACATGATTGCTTTTGATGAACCTTACGTGTGTTTGACCTTTGCCCTCTGTTTGCAGGCCAGTGACAGAGCTACTCTCCCCAGACACAGTGGAGGGTCTGAGAGGCATTCACCAGAAGGTCAGTGGAGTGGACACTGACCCCTGTCTAAACTCACTCTGTGTCATTAAGGCCAGTTTATAGTCCAGACGACAAGTGTCGCTCAACATAATATGACGTAAAAGCAACACAAATTCTTGTCAACGCTTGTCACGTACATAAAAGAAAAATTGAAACGGTGCAGATGTCGCATACTCTGATTGGATATCAACTTAAAGTTCTACAGGAGGTCAAGTTCTATTGTGTGCTGCTGTGATCACGGTGTGTGTCTGTTTACTTTTGTTTTGCGGTGACATAATAATAATAATAATAATAAGAAGAAGAAGAAGTTTTATTTATACAGCGCCTTTCTCAGACTCAAGGTCACTTTACAAAGTCAACACAAACAAAGCAAGACAACACAAAAACAAACTGATAGTCAAAAAAAAAAAAAGGGCATTTGCGATGAGTCAAGCGGTGGCGGAAGGTTACAAATCAAATAGAACATCAATTAGTTTCTATAGCAACTTGGACATTAACCTTACATGTTCAAGAAACTAATTGATGTTCTATTTGATTTGTCGCTGGCGCTGGACTATGAAAGCCTACAGCTCCGTGTCATCTGTTGGCAGCAATTCGTTTTTTGTCAAGCGACATTTGTCGCCTGGACTATAAATTGGCCTTTAGTGGGACTCCCTGTGGCTCTGCTGGGAGAGCAAGGTGCTGACATTACAACACCAAGGTCCTGGGTTTGACACCCAGGAAGTACTCATGATAATCATCATCATCATCATCATCTGCATCTTATTAATTAATATGGTTACATCTGATAATAGCTCCATGTTAAATAAAATGTAGCTGAAGCTCTTTCTGATGGTCCTCTTCTCCCTCCCTTCCTCCTTAGCTCACAGACAGGAAGCAGTACAGGTAAGTAGCTGATCAGCTATGGATGTAACATAGAGTAGCTCCACTAATAACAGCCACTGACGAGCTCTACTTGAGTGTGTGACGAAAGAGGTTGCACCACGGTATGTAAATGCATATGTGTGTGTGTGTGTGGTTGAACTGAGGAATGTATCCCAGGTGTTAACCCTTACACCAGGAATGTTAGAAATTGTACGTTCTAAAGAATATCTGGATTCATTGAATTTAACCAGAGCCTTAAGGGCCAGTCACATTACACGCGGTATGCGCTATGAAATGCATTATAGTCAATGGCTTGCGCGCGCAAAACTGGTCTGCCGCTGCGCTCAGCAAAGCACAGCACAAGCGGCGCGCTGTAAGTCATTGGTATTTTGCGCTGAGCCAAGCGGCAAGCACAACGTTACCGTGTACAATGTGATAGCCCCTTTATAGACAGATGGCTCTGAATTCAACATGAAATTTTAGAACCTTACATTGTTGCGGAACAGAATCTTCTGTTGAATGTTGCAAACTGCCCTGCTGAAGTGTCCTCTGCCTCCTTACAGGGGCTTTGGTGGGGAACTCATGAGGCCAGCAGGTGTGTTTCTCATTGTCTGTCTGTTTATCGCAATAAATCACCATTCACATATACTCTGCATACTAATGTTCAAATTCTTACACCTCAAACATTCAACTACTTCCACCTCAAGCTAATGTTCAGATACTCCCACCTCATACTGATGTTCAAGTACTTCCACCTCAAACTAATAATTAAAATACTGAATGTGCCTGTCAGATTAAGAATGTAAAGCTTACACCACATACTAACATTCAAATGCTGTATGTCTGTCAGGTAAAGAATGTAAAACGTCAAAGTATTAGTCATTTGTCTTTAAAGTATTATAAATAAGTTGCCCTGTTCTCAGTAAAAACTGCATCACTACAACACCATAGCACTCCCTCTGCCCTTGTGTCTCTTCACAGTATGTGTCCTGATTGAGAAGATGTCTGTCTCCAAGATGCCTTTTACAGGAGATCCCGTCATTAGTAAGTTTGCATGCACCATCACTCCAAAAGACATGATTGAACCATGGTGTAGTTCAAAACATACAAAGTTCAAAGCAGAATTGCCTTTTGGGATAGATACATAAAGTTTTGATTGATTGATTGATTGATTGATTGATTGATTGACTGACTGGTCAGTTATTTGACTGATTGATGTGTGCTGATGTCTCTGTGCTCTTCTGTGCAGCGGGGTGGCAGTGGCTGATCGACGACAGCCTTAAGAGCCTGCATCTGTTCTCCAGCGGAGCCAAGCAGGGCATCAAGGTACAGCAGAGTGACCAAGTCTTCTGATGTCTTTCTCATCTGTGTCTCTTTCTTTTGTCTCTCTCTCTCTCTCTCTCTCTCTCTCTCTCTCTCTCTCTCTCTCTCTCTCTTTCTTGCTGTCTCTCTTCCTCTCTCTCACTCACTTAGTGTCAATGTGTCAATTAAGTCTGCTTTTGTAACTGACACAAAGACAGAGCTTAAAAGTAGAGCCAAAAAAGACGTAAAGAACTGTAGGGCACACCTGCACTGACACATCAATGTTGACACATTTCAACCAACAATGTAGTGTTTAGAAGGAAAGGGTTTGCAATTGCCACGGATTGTGTCACTTGGATGTAGTTAATTGTAGTCTGCCCTTGCACTGCTGTGGCTGTGATGGTAATGGACCTGAGTTGTTTATCACCGTGTTGGCGGTGGTATGTCCGGTGTGTGGGTTGCATGGTTTGTCAAAATAAAATGAATACACCGCAATTAATACCGGATGGAAATAAAAACACGGCATTCAACAATATGTTTGGTACTGCTGTCGCATGTCCTTTATTATTAGACTTCAAAGTAACTCTAAAAATAGAAAGCAAAAATAGAATACACAGAATGTTTTTAGGGATGTGTGTGTGTGGGGGGGGCTTCAGAACATTTGCAGAATTTCTTATAAATGGATAACATAATTGGTTCAACAAATGAATAATACACATTATGTAGAGTTTGCTTTTAACCTGCCTGCTAAGAATGTTTTTAAGGTAGGCTGATTTTTGATGTCATTGTATCTTTTAGCTTTAGCAGGGTTTGGGAAAACAGAAATTGGAGACCTGCCATTGTGCCTGTCGTCTGATGGTGTATAACGGCAGTTGTGCCTCTGGTTCATTATACTGTCTGTCTGTCTGTCCCTGAGACATATCTGTCTGTCTGTCTGCCTGCAGGAAGCTGCTGTATCAGCCCTGGCATCTCTCTGCAATGAGTACTATCAGCTGGAGCCTGGGATGGCTGACACACAGATGCAAGGTATGTGTGAACATGTTCCTGAACATAAAACATGAAAACATGAACCTGTGTGTGCATGTTTGTGTGCATGTTAGTGAGTGTGTGTGTGTGTGTGTGCGTGTGCGTGTGCGTGTGCGTGTGCGTGTGCGTGTGCGTGTGCGTGTGCGTGTGCGTGTGCGTGTGCACGTGTTTGTGTGTGTGTGTGTGTGCGCGCGCGTGCGTGTGCGTGCGTTTCTGTGGCTGTGTTTCTTGCCATCTAAGGACAGGTGTGTGTGTGTTACTGGCGCCATACAAGGCTTATGTGGCATATATTTTTTTATTCTGTGGTTCAAGCTTAACAGCTTCTGTTTTCTGAGATTTGCAAGTGAGTGCATGCGTCAGGGGGGTGGATGGGTATGGGTGAGTGAGAGACCGAAAGATATCGAACCTGTGTGTGTGTGTGTGTGTGTGTGTGTGTGTGTGTGTGTGTGTGTGTGTGTGTGTGTGTGTGTGTGTGTGTGTGTGTGTGTGTGTGTGTGTGTGTGTGTGTGTGTGTGTGTGTGTGTGTGTGTGTGTGTGTGTGTGTGTGTGAGAACTTTCTCTCTCTCTCTCTCAGAGAGAGAAAGTTATCGAGTGTGTGTGAGAGAGTTTAGTCGTGAATCATTAGTCAGTGCCGAGAGTAAACTGTCAACCGTGTTTGTGTGACACTCTCTCTTTCTCTCTTTCTCCCTTTCCTTCTTTCTTTCCTTCTCTCTTTCTCCCTTTCCTTCTCTCTCTCTCTCTTTTCATTCTTTCTTTCTTTCCTTCACTCTCTCTCTCTCTCTCTCTCTCTCTCTCCCTCTCTCTCTCTCTCTCTCTCTCTCTCTCTCTCTCTCTTTCTCCCTCCTCACAACCACCTAGAGGTCCTGGTGAGCCAGTACATTGAGGCCCTGAAGAGCCCAGAGGTTCTGACCCGATGTGGCTGTGCACTGGCCCTGGGCTCTCTGCCCAGGTTCATCATCCGCACCAAACTCCAGCAGGTAGGACGATAGCCCCAGGTGACACATCAGTTTACAGCTCCGGTAGCTCTAGCAGGTTTATTAGTGCCCATATATCTAAGGTGACTCTTTAAAGAGAGATTAGTCTGTAGAGCCATGTCTCACCCTAACAATGACCTTAGAAGTTACGAAACAGAAAAACACTAAATCAACCGTTTTTTATTCAGGGAGAAATTGACTGAGCGTCAAGCTCTTTTACAGCAATGCCCTGAGTTACAAAACATACATAACAAAACAAGAACAGTAAAAAGATACAAAAGGCAAATAATAATAATAATAATAATAATAATAATAATAATTAAAAAATGATTTAAAATAAAATAATAATATTAAAACATTTTAATAATAATAATAAATAGAAAGAAAAGAAGAAGGGGAATATGTATGTATAAATAATAATTCTAATAATGATATAAAAGGTCTAAATATTAGTCAAAGCAAGAACATTGTACAACAGCCATGTCATCAATCATACCCTTGAATTGGTCTACTGACACAAACCTATCTAATTTGAATAATTCTTGCAATTTGTTCCATTTATTAGATGCAAAAAATGTAAACTCTAATTTGAGGAGTTTGAAGAGATATAAAACCCTGTGGACGTGTATTGTGGCAGATTGATTTCATGTTCAGAAGAGAAGTTAGGTAAAAAGGTAACTTACCCAATAATGCCTTATAAACAAAAGGAGGCCTTTTCCTCCTATCATAGAGGGAAGACCATCCTACATTTTGGTATAATTTACTTAACTTATTTATAACTTACATCCCTCTAGAATGAAAATAATAAAAATGAAAACTCAGTAGATAAAATGTAGTTACTTTTATTTTCAGTGCTTATGTCCGCTATTACTGTTACAGATGAGCATGTTGTAATGTATGTTATTGACCATCACAGATATCAGGTTTTGCTGATTGGGGCTATTGACGCTAAACTGATCCTGAGTCTGCCGGTATAGCTTGTTTGTTCCAGACCTAAGGGACTCTGGGCCCCAATACAAATAGAGGGCAAAGTTCAAAGTTCATGCACATGAACTAGAGCTGATGTGTTGGAGCATTGAGCTGACTCATGTATTTTTTTAAGTTTACGTTTAAGGTCCTGTCCGTGGTGTTAAATTAGGAAATAAGTTTTACTTAGTTATTAAATTAGTGTTAATTAGACTTAAGACTTTGGGACACAGGTCATGTTCAGATCCTCCATATGCGGGACTCATGTGTCATCTGCCATGTGTGTGTTTCAGGTGCTGGAGGGTCTTCAGCAGGCCTGTACCGTCTCCCAGAAGGACGTGGGCTTCACTGAGGCCAGAAGGGACGCAGCCACAGCCTTGGCACAGTCAGTGCACACACACACACACACACACACACACACGACCATCCTAACCCTTAGCCTTATCTGCACCCTGCAACATGACCCTGTTGCTGAAGTCGGAGCCAAAACGGGCACACGCTTAGACCTGCAGGACCAGAATGATGGCATGAGTGGCTCAAAGCCATTATTAATAACATTTTTGTAGGAGAAAAACAACCCTCTCATCTCCACTCAATCTCTTATCTCCACTCAATCTCTTTTCTGCCTCTCTCTTGTTTTTCACTCTCTCTTTCTCTCCCTCTCCCCCTCTCTCTCTCCCTCTTTCTCTCTCTCTCTCCCTCTCCTCCTCTCTCTCTCCCTCTCTCTCTCCCTCTCTCTCTCTGTCCCTCCATGGCAGGGTGTGTGTGACTGTTGGCGTGGACGCGGAGGGCTCTCCTGACAGTGTGCTGTGTGCTGCCAACATCCAGCAGGTCTACTCCACGCTGCTCAACTGCATGGGTGACTACAGCATGGACAGCCGAGGAGACGTGGGCTCATGGTCAGTAGAACAAGGGCCGCATCGACCAGGACACTGACACGTGCACACACACACACACACACACACAGACACAGACACAGGCTAAACACAGACATAAAGCACAGACAGCCAAGGATCCGTGGGCGTATGGTTAGTAGAATACGACCGCATCGACCAGGACCCATACCTCACGTGTTACTGGTTAGTGTAACTGGTTCAGGTTGACCTGCATGCAGTGTGAGTAGAGACAGTGACCCCTTACAGGGGATCTGTGAAGGAACAAATGTTCTGTCAAGGAAACAAGTCTGGTTGCCCTTTCAAATGCTCTCACCAGTCTGGTGAAAAAGCAGGAGGGCTTCTAAACACACCAATGTCAACACGTTTTCTGAGGACCGTAACATACTCACACACTAAGATACACACACACACACACACACACACACACACACACTTCTGACAAGTAGCTGTCAACAGGAGAGAGCTCGCTTTGGCCTTGAGAGCCACCGTAGTGCTGCCTGAGGGTGCTATGAGCAGCTAGCTGTGGCACTTGGACACACCCTGGCTGAGGCTTCCTGGAAACCAGTCTGAGATAGCTGCTGTGTGCGGTGGGGAGCTAGCAGAGATGTGTGTGTTTGGGGGGGTGGGCCTGAGGTGGCGTTTACCTGGCCTGGCCTGGCCTGAGAAATGTGGCCGAGCCAGACTGGGGCTGTCCATCTTGTTTCATGCTGCAGAGCTTAAGGAGGCCTAGGGCTAGTGCCGGTGGCCACAGCAGTCGCCCCACCCACCCAGCCAACCCTCAGGCTCTGGAAAACGGCATGCCAAGCGTGTCTGCTAGATAGATAGATACTTTATTGATGTCTGCTTTTAACCAAACACACAGATCAATGAGCTGGGCAGAAATGAACCCTGCGATGAAGATACTCTGGAGACTCTTTCAGAAAGAGACATAGCTCTTTCTACCGCAGTACTACTCCTAGAGAGAGGGGCAACCGAGAGCTGGCCTACTGGTTAGGGCTTCGGGCTTGTAACGGGAGGGTTTCCGGTTCGATCCCCGACCAGTAGGAACGGCTGAAGTGCCCTTGAGCAAGGCACCTAACCCCTCACTGCTCCCCGAGCGCCGCTGTAGCAGGCAGCTCACTGCGCCGGGATTAGTGTGTGCTTCACCTCACTGTGTGTTCACTGTGTGCTGAGTGTTTTTCACTAATTCACTGTCATTGTTGATAATTGATATCTCCTTATAAGAAACTTTGAAAGGAAATCATGAAGGCAACAGTAGTTCCCAGCCTGCCAGCCAGCCAGCCAGGCAATTTTCAAAACCCAAGGTGACCCTTGAGCCAAAAAGTTTGCCCACCCCTACTGTAGACCTAATCTCCTCCTTTCTCCTGCTGGACACCATCTGGACAATGTCCTTTCCTCGTTTATCGATGTTGAGGCTAAATTTATTTGCATAGCCTTCTGTTGGGATAGGATTTTGAAATCCAGAATAGATTTACTATCATTCCCTGATTACTTCCTTATTGAACGTGGGCATTTTTAAAAAAATTCAAATACAGTTTTAGCCTGGCTAAATGTTAAATGTATGGACTGCTGCCTTTAAAGTCATGGTCTCTCACAGCTGGGTCATGTTATAACCATGTTTTGTGCATCCTTGTGTGTGTTTTGGTGTGTTGGGGTGTTATAACCCTGTTTTTGCATCTTTTGTGTGTGTGTGTGTGTGTGTGTGTGTGTGTGTTAGGGTGCGAGCCGCAGCCATGACTAGCCTGATGGAGGTGACCCTGCTAGTAGCCAGCTCTGCTCCAGACCTGCTCTCCCCTGGCATGTAAGTAATGTGTGTGCACGTGCGTGCGTGTGTGCAGGTGTGTGCGTGCGTGTCTGAAAAAAGGTAAGTATAGGTGCAGACACAGCACTACAGGCAGGTAGAGATTCTAAAGGGATTAAAGCTCAGGGATATGGGACCAGGCCAGGGCTTAAAGGGCAGCAAAATGTCACGAATGCCTTTCATGCCACAATGTGAAATCTGCCATTAACACACTAATCTCTCTTTCCCCTTCTCCTTTCCCCCTCTCTCTTTCTCTCTCTACATCTCTCCTCTTCTCCTTTCCCCCACTCTCTTCTCCTCTTCCCTCTTTCTTTCCTCTTCCCTCTCTTTCCTCTTCTCCTTTCCCCCTCTCTCCTCTTTTCCTTTCTCCCTCTCTCTTTGCCTCTCTCTTTTCTCCCTCTCTCTCTCCATCTTTCCTCTTCTCCTTTCCCCCTCTCTCCTCTTCCTTCTTTCTTTTGTTCATCGCTCCCTTCCCCTCTCTGTCTGTCCCTCTCTGCCTCAATCACTTTCTCTCTGTTTTCCCCTTCTCTCTTCTTCTCTCTCCCTCTTTGCTGTGCTTCTATCTCTCCCTGTCTTTCTCTGTATCCCTTTCTCTCTCACTTTCTCTTCCTCCCCTGTCATTTTCTCTCTTTCACCACATCCCTCCCCCTTTCTCTCCTTCTCTCTCTCTCTCTCTCTCCCGTCGGCAGTGTCCAGCGTATGATGTGCTGTGTGGCCCAGCAGGCGGCGGAGAAGATTGACCGGTACCGTGCGCACGCCGGCTCTGTCTTCCTGCGCCTCCTCCACAGCCAGGATCCTGCAGTGCCCCACATCCCCCACCAGGAGGAGCTGCGGAGCATCTTTCCAGCGTGAGTCTCTCAGGCCGCCCCCGCCTGCCGCCTCTGCTTTCTGTTGGCACAGCGTGCCCTTGTCCTGGTAGCACAGTGCCCACTCACACACACACACACACACACACACACCACTCTCTCTCTCTCACACACACACACACACACCACTCTCTCTCTCTCACATACACACACACACACACACACCACTCTCTCTCTCTCTCACAAACATACTCACACACGCACGCACACACACCCCACTCTCTCTCTCTCACACACACACACACCCTACTCTCTCTCTCTCACACACACACCACTCTCTCTCACAAACATACTCACACACGCACGCACACACACCCCACTCTCTCTCTCTCACACACACACACACCCTACTCTCTCTCTCTCACACACACACCACTCTCTCTCACAAACACACTCACACACACACACACACACACGCACACACACCCCACTCTCTCTCTCTCTCTCACACACACACACACACTCACACACACACACAAACACACACACACCCCTCTCACTCACTCTCTCTCACACACACACACACACACACACACACACACACACACACACACACACACACACCCCTCTCACTCACTCTCTCTCACACATACATACACACACACACACACGGACACACACACACACCCCACTCTCTCTCTCTCACACACACACACACACACACACACACACTCACACACACACACAAACACACACACACCCCTCTCACTCACTCTCACACACACACACACACACACACCCCTCTCACTCACTCTCTCTCTCACACACACACACACACATACACACACTTCCCTAACACACACACACACACACTTCACGCTCCCTCACACGGTCTTGTTAGGTAGGCAAGGCAAAGCAAGGCAAGGCAAGTTTATTTATATAGCACATTTCAATGTTTCATACACAGGGGTGATTCAATGTGCTTTTTACATAGACAAAAGCACACAATATAGTAAATAAAAGCATAAAAGGGCAGCAGTTAACCCTTAAAGGTGTGATGGGAATGTTGGGAAATGAACGTTCTAAAGAATATCTGGGTTCATTGAATTCAACATAGAATTTTAGAACCTTCAATTGTTGCGGAACTTAGAATGTTCAAAAACCTACACCTTTAAGGGTTAAAAAATAAACTAAGGCCTGTGGTGTTCTTGCACTTGAACAGAGTCAGTGGTGTTTTTATTTTTTTTAAATGTTTTATGAGTGTATTCAGTTTCACAGCAAACGCTAAACAGCGTGAGTCTGGACGAGTGTGTAGTGTAGACTGGAGTTGGGTTTGTCAGCGCAGCGCGAGTGTGATTTCATCAGTGCCATGACCATCCCCGCTCACACCCCCCACTGCCACTCATCTCTGCGTCATTACCACATTACCAAATTATGTGCGTTTACGGGACGTGTGTGTGAGAGTCAGAGCGGCTTGTGGGAATGATTAAGCAGGAGTGAATGTTTTTCTGGACTCTGGCCTACCTTGAGGAGAAGATCTGTGTTTGTGACTCTCTCTGTGTCCGCGTGTGTCTGTGTGTGTGTGTGTGTGTGTGTGTGTGTGTGTGTGTGTGTGTGTGTGTGTGTGTGTGTGTGTGCGTGCAGGGCGGAGGCCAGCTACCTGAACTGGAACGCGGCGTCCCAGGCCTTCTCCCACATCACACGGCTGCTGCGGCTCCAGACCTACCAGTACCACACGCTGCTGGGACTCACTGTGTCTGTGGGGGGCCTCACCGAGTCCACGGTACACCAGCTCTCTCACACACACACACACACACACACAATATGCACTATGTACAGCACTTTGGTCAGTGTGAGCTGTGGTTAAATGTGCTCTAAAAATAAACTTTACTTACTTACACACACACACACACACACACACACACACACAACATGCACTTATACACACATGCGCACACACATGCGCACACACACACATGCACACACACACGCACACATACACACACACACACACAACATGCACTTATACACACACACACACATGCACACACACACACACACACACAACACACACATGCACACACACATGCACATATACACACACACTTATACACACACACACACTCACACACACAACATAACATGCACATATACACACACACACACACACACACACTCACACACAACATGCACATATACACACACACACACACACACACACAACATGCACATACACACACACACACACAGAGTCCCTGGTATATCAGCTCTCTCTTTTTCTCTCTCACACACACACATTCACTCACTCACTCACTCACTCACTCACTCACACACACACACACACACACACAAACACAAACACATTAATTGAGATCACAATTCACAGAAGCTGGTAGCGATACGTACCTGTACACATATACACACTCACAACAGAAACACATAAACATTCACCGAGCTAGAACTGAGACTAGCCAAACCTGTGAGCCAAAGACAAGAAACAAAGAAGCAAGCAAGCAACAAATAGAAAAACTACAACTGCTATAAATTGTTCATATTTAGAACCCCCTGCGGACCAGACAGTTGACCAAGATTTGCGGCTGCTGTGTAAGTAGAAAAGAAGGGAAAAAAGAGGCTCAAGAATAACCCCTCAGGACTCTGCTACTTACTCCACAGTGTGGACGGGGAGCCAGAGCTACTCTCCTGAGTGTCACTGTCCCAGTGTGGGGTCACTAACACAGCAGACAACAGGGGGCGCTGTTGAAACTCTGTAGCCGGGCCCCCTCAGGTTAACCTGCTCACTTGCCGTGCATTAAGGCAACATTCTGAGCTGGTCAGAGAAAGGTCAACAGCAAGAGGAGTCACTCGTGTGGATCTGTAGTAGTTTTTTTCCTGACTGCATTTATAGGAAGGTTTATGTGTGTTATGACTGTAACCTAACCTGATGTTTTGCTGATTTTTTTTTTTATGTGAGTTTTAAATGAAGCCCGATTGGCTTTGAATTCACATTGTAAGTGAAAAAAAGTCCCAGCTTGCTCGCTGGCTCCTCTGCACCTCGCAGCTTGTTGAAGTGCATCCAGGGCTCAGCCACAGGGTGCAGTGCAGTCTCACATCGTGCCTGGTGCGGCGGCAGAGGTGGCGGTGGTGGGGAAGGAGTGCAGCCGAGGCGGACGCGGTCGCTGTACGCGGCTCGGATGTTGCCGACCACAACAGACCAACAATGGGGCCCAGCTCCCATTCAGAACAAATTGTGTGTGTGTGTGTGTGTGTGTGTGTGTGTGTGTGTGTGTGTGCGCGCTGGAATGAGGTTGGCAGCCGAGGCCGCGCTGATTTGAGGTCATGCGTTTCAGTGATGAATGAGGCTCTATGGAGCGTGTCCTTTCCGCCGTGAGACTGTCTGTCTCTCTCACTCTCTCGTGCGCACTCTCTCTTTCTCTCTCTCTTCTCCCCCTCTTTCTCCCTTTTCCCCACTTACTTTGCTCTGTCGCTGCCTCTCTCTCTCTTTTAATCCTCTCTTTCCTTTCTTTCTCTTACCCTTCCTTTTGCTGTCCCCTGTCTCTCCCCCTCTTCCTCCCTAACCCCCCCCTCTCTCTATATATCTCTCTTGTCCCCTCACTCTCTCCATCTCTCTCTCTCTTCACCCACCCCCATCCTATCCCCCACAATCCAGGCTGTCTGCCCACCAAATACAGTTTCTCTCTCTCTGTCTCTCTCTCTCCCTTTCTTTCTCTCTCACTCCCTCATGCTCCCCACTACCATGGCCTGGGCCCTTGCAGGGGAAAAGATGTCTGCTATGATTTGTGGGTGTCGGGGTTATTTTTAACCTCCACTGTTTGTTGACGTAACCAAGAAAAATAAGGTGCAGGTCCGCTTAATAGGTGCACTGAGCTCCGTAAAAAGTGTGCATCCATCTGCCAACAGAGCCCATAAAAACCCCCAAGTCCTCTCGCGAGGCTCTTCAGCCCCCCCTCCTCGTCCACGCCACCCCTGACCCCCCCCCCCCCCCCCCTCGCCTCCCCGCTCGGCCGCCAGGCCCGACGGAGGCGTCCTGAACCCCACTCGCTCCGGCAGTCTGGAACGGGACGGGCGCGGGCCGGTGCCAAGACTTGCCGGACAAAGAGGAACAGTTCCCACACATTAAAAGACGGCCTGCCGACGGCCGGCAAACTCTCATGAACTCTGTCGGACGTGACGACGGCAAGTATGGAAAAAACAAAGAAGCGTATGGAAAAATATTTGTTTCCAGACTATTGCATCTACAGTACTAATCACTTCACTCAGGTCAAAATGAACCATTCCTACTGTTGTGTAGCTTAACTGTCAGTCCACATCATCAAGATACAATTGAAAAAAATCTCTCCCACAAGGGGACCCTGGTACCAAAACCAAATCGAAAACTCCTGTTCTACCAGAAAGACTCTGTAGACAGAATAGAATCAGTTGACAATTTAATTAGTAAAGGAACGGCTTGGATACAAGCATGATAGAGTCCTGAATAGGTAACAGTCTTTGGCGTAGGCCCCATCTCGGATCCGTCCAGCAATGAGCGGATCTCGTCTCCTGCCGATGGATGAAGGCAGGGGCGGGGAGCCTACCCCCCCCACGACGAGACGGGGACCAACTGGTGGCGGTGGCTGAAGGAAGATGATGTGGTAGGCAGACCATGCCCGATAGACATGGACTGCTGGCAGAGGTGGCTGGAGGGGAGGTGGAGGGGACGTCAAAGTCGGCGTACTGACTTAAAGAGCCCACTGAATTCCTATAGGCTAGCGCTGATTGAATGAGTGAATGATCAGATTGCAGGGCTTTCCCGAAAAGTAGGCAAAGCTATGATTGGCTCCATGTAAGCATGGAGGAGTAAAGCTACACTACGAGTCTTCCTAGTAGAACTTTCGCTGAAGCTATCATTTCTATGCACGTGCCCTATACCATTGTGCACTGGAAAAAGTATGGAATTGTGAAATGGAAAATGTGTAGGAACCCTGTGAGTTTCTCCAGAGAGCTCTGCCATCTCTTTTTTTTTTTGTATATTTTTTTGGCCTTTTTATGCCTTTAATGATAGGACAGTGGAGAGTGACAGGAAGCGAATGGGAGAGAGAGCAGGGGTGGGATCCGGACAGGACCACGGGGCAGGAATCGAACCCGGGTCGCTGGTGTACGGTGCCGGTGCCCCAGCCAGTTGCGCCACAGCTGGGGCCAAATGACCAGTCTTCTAAGACTACTACGCTTCAATTGCTCACCCGGGGTAGCCCATGGATTAGTCATGTCTGTTGTCCCCCCCCCCCCACCCCACACAGCCTCACTGGGATAGGGCTTGGCAGTGGGAGCTTCCTGTTTTTGTCAGGGTTTAACTTTTATGAAGCATCAGTGATTTGGGAGGGTCTCATCGATGCAATCTGTTGCTTCCAGGCCCCTGTGTGTGTGTGTGTGTGTGTTTGTGGATAATGACATCCTCCTGTTTGTCTGTTGACTGTTGTGTTTGTGTGTTTGGAGTTTCACCATCGTAGATGTGTATGTGTTTGGGTAGCCTACTCTATTGGGCTTCATGATATTGTGTGTAGTTCATAATCTACCTTGTGTGTGTGTAGGGCTGTGGAATTAGTTGAATTTCACTTTCAATTATGATCTAAGATTATATCTTATTCAAGATAAGTTGACGCATTTAGTTTAGCAGCCGTGCTCATGTTCTGTCTTGAGTTCCATATAAATCCAGCGCATCCCTTTGCTTTGTGATTACTGTTGTATACATTTTTTTTTACATTTACATTTATTTATGTATCTTCTGTTGAGGTATATAAATCCAACAGTAAAAATCCAATTTTTAAATAAAAAAAATGGATGATGTCTAAATACGCATTAAATTATCATGTTAAATTATTGTGGTCTCAATGTTGCTGAGATAACGTGATTCTGCCATAATCGAGCAGCCCCACAGTATGTGTCTGTGTTCTTCTCCCACAGGTCCGGTTCTCCTCTCAGTCCCTGTTTGACCACCTGAGGGGGATCCAGCAGGACGCTGTCGCTCTAGGCCAGTTTGGAGACACACTCCTGCGCATCTTTAAAGATCACCTACGCAATGACCGGTAGCTCCCTGCTCACCCTCCCATTCCCAAACTTTGGGCTAAACATCCAAAACAATGTGCCATATTTGGGTTTGAATCCGGCCCGTCTCATTTCCTGATCCCACCCCATCTCTCTCCCACTCGCTTCCTGTCTCTCTCCACTGTCCTGTCACATAAAAGGCATAACACCCAAAATAAAAGTTGTTTTGTGTGCCTAACAGTACTTATTCACATTCACAGGGTGTCTGTGCCTTTACTGAAGATGCTGGACCAGATGTTGGCTAATGGCTGTTTCGAGCTTTTTACCAGCGAGGATAAGTGAGTCATCAACAGCACGAATTACCACACCATATGCTCTCCAAAAAAAACCTGTTGAATACATCCCTTACAGATTTTAGTTTGTGCTGGTAAAAGGAGAAATGACATTGTTGCCTGTTTGGGAAGTTATTAGCCGGAATTGCAGGGATATTTCTGTCTTATGTGTTTCACTTTCAGCCATCCGTTCTGTTTGGACCTGTTGGCTCTCTGTAAGGAGGAAATGAAAAGGTCCAAAGACGTCCAGAAACTGCGTCCGGGTATAGCTGTGTGAGTTTCTGGCCACATTGTATTCTGTTCACACCTAGATTGAAGATTACGTTTTTTAAAGCCCTCTGTCTCATCCCACACACACACACACACACACACACACACACACACACACACACACACACACACACACACACACACACACGCATTCACAGGTACTGTGGCATGATCCAGTTCCAAGGCAGCGTGAGGAAGAGCGTCCTGCTGCAGCTGCTGATGCTGCTGTGCCACCCCTTCCCTGTGGTGAGGACGCTCTCTTTCTGAATCCTCTCTCTCCTCCTCTGATGTCCACTCCATGGCTGGACAGCAGTACATGATGTACATGATGTAGCATGTGCTATTAGAAATGGAGGTATGGACATTCCAATCATGTCAAACATGGAAGTATCTTTCAATCATGAAATGATTGGAATATCTCAAATGAAGCTGATGACTTGCTTCATTCAACATTCAAGCCTTACATAACCAGCCAATAAGTGTGGCATTTAGGTGCGTGCTAAGACATTGTACATGGTGGAATTCCCTTGTGAAGTAGGACACTGTACACAGAAGATCAGTGTTTGAGTCCATTCAGCCCTGACTAATTCTGCAGACTGACCGAATCCTCTGATGAATCCGGGCCTGTATCTCTGCTCTGCTCAGCTTAGTGTGTGTGTGTGTGTGTGTGTGTGTGTGTGTGTGTGTGTGTGTGTGTGTGTGTGTGTGTGTGTGTGTGTGTGTGTGTGTGTGTGTGTGTGTGTGTGCCTCTTCACAGATCAGGAAGACCACTGCCAGTCAGGTGTACGAGATGCTCCTCACCTACGACGATGCGGTGGACCCTGAAGTCCTGGATGATGTGATGACCCTGCTTAGTGACACTAACTGGTGAGAAGTGGTAAAGGGGGCAAGTCTCTGGGAGATTTCCTGTGCTGGGTGGCCTCTTTGTCAGCCTATTTCTCTCTCACTCTGTCTTTTTATCTCACTGAAGATGATTTATCCAGGGTTCCCACGCGTCATGGAATTTCTGGAACATCATGGAATTTTGGAAAGTCTATTCCAGACATGGAAAGTCAGGGCATTTTATCATTTTTGGGGCAAAGTCAGGGAATATAAGGGATTTTTTTCTTTGTAGCAGTTCAAAATTGACTCGCCAAAATACATTTCAATAATATACAATATCTCCATGCAGTACTGGTGTATATTTGGTTATTAGCAAAGTTCTTTTAGCCAAGTCCCCCCACTCAGCGGCCATCTTGAAACACAATTTGGGCAGTTATCGGACAGCTGTTTTGCGCACACTGCACGCGTGCAAGGCTACACGACACCAAGCTGTGAGATCACAACACATGATTGGCACGATGTATTCACAACATACCACATGATCGGCAGGATGTATGAACAAAATACCGCATGGCACGATGTATTCACATGTCGAGTTTTGACAGTGGAAGGTGCGGGATATGTGTAGACAACTGCCATATTGGTGTTACAAACTAACCCCATACATTTCTATGGAGGATTTTTTATATATATTTTTTTTCGGCTTTTTATGCCTTTAAAAAAGATAGGATAGTGGAGATTGACAGGAAGTGAGTGGGAGAGAGAGTCGGGGTGGGATCTGGAAAGGACCACGGGGCGGGAATCGAACCCGGGTCGCCGGCGTACGGTGCAGGTGCCCCAGCCAGTCGCGCCACTGCTGGGGCCCTATGGAGGATTTTTTGAGTGCTGTGTCTCCTCATTAGAAAGTCTCTGTTATTCCAGTAGCTTTACTGCTTGCTTGAGTAGACCGACTTTGTTTATTCAATGTCCATTTATTCATCTTCTGCTCTGAAGAAGTAACGCTGAGAACGCTGCTCTGAAATCACTGGTCAGTATATTGTACAATTCATTATATAGTAAGTCATGGAAACTCAGGTTTTTTGTCAATCAGGGAATCAGGAAAGTCAGGGAAAAGACATGTAATTTTACATTTGAATTAGAGTGGGAACCCTGTTTATCTACATACTGGACTTGTATACTGTACATGTGTATTTGTGTATATGCTTATGTTTGTGCATGTATGTACCGTATATGTTTATTTATTTAAGTTTATTAATTATTATTATTAATATAGATTTTTTTTTTATCTTGCCTGTGAAAGTTAGTCTTAAACAAGTTTTAAGTTATTTTTATTTGTTTCTTAAATTCAAGATACAGTATGTTTGAAAAAGTCAAAGCCTCTCTCTCTCTCTCTCTCTCTCTCTCTCTCTCTCTTCTTTCTTGCTCCCAGGGAGAGTAATCTAGAAACGGTGCGCGGCCACAGAAATCAGCTCTGTGACTGGCTCAAAGTACCAAGACCCACACCAGTGGCAAAGGTACAGTAGCTCTTTTAGAGCAGTCAATAGGGGTGTTTGTGTGTGTGTGTGTATGTGTTAAAGTGAAAGGTGTGTGAAGTCCAGATGCTGCATGGCTCATTACTTCTAGGCTAGTGAGCGGAAGAGGTAGGGGTTTCTGTGTTTGTGTGTGTGTGTGTGTGTGAGCACATGTGCTGGAGTATTTTTTAGTGTCGTTATTAGGCCCAGATGTTGGTAGGCCTCCTCTGCCAACTCCCCTCTCTCACCACACGACTCATTCGTGGAACTGATTTAGAAGGGTGGGGAGTGTCGGGATCAGAGACAGCCTACATCAAAACTTGATCTTTATCCAGTTCAATAACACAGTTCAAATGCACCACTTTGATTTTTAATCCCCTTACGCCTCTTATATTAAATGTTTTTTTCTCTTCCTCTCTCTTTCTCTCTCTCTCCCGTTTCTCTGCTACCTTCTGTCTGTCTGTCCCTCCCTCTGTCCACTTTGAGCAGGGTCCTGCGCAGTAGATCGGAGTTTCCGTCAGTGCAGTGGACTATGGGTGTGTGTGACACTGCATCACATTGTCGTTTGTTGTCACTGCATCACATTGTTGTCGAGCATTGTTGTCCGTGTCTCTATGCATGTCTGCCTGTCTAGTGGTTAGCTATCCATCATCGCATCAGAATGTGTGAATGTGGCTGTCCCCATGTTGAGCCTCCATGGCATGTTTACAAATAAATCCAGAAAAAAATTTGCAGTAGTGTGTTTCTTTCTTCTTCTTCTCGCTGGTTTTGGCATCTTGTTCCCTCTACTTTGCATTCAGCTGCAGTCGCAGACTAAGACCTGGGTTGAAAAGCACCAGGGAAATGAGATTACACTACTTACTTACTATACGCTCCTAGATCCACAACCCCCCCCCCCCCCACTCCCCACCCCACCCATAGAAACCTTATGCAAGTGAAGCCCATATCACAGCCAAAACAAAACACTTATGGAGAAAAACCGCAGAGTGAACTTCAGGCTAATCCTCCCACCTCATCTCCCAGGGATTAGGTTAGGCCTAGGCCTGTGTTAACACAGGGAGTAGGGACATGGTGGCCAGGGCGTGGTGCTAGTGATGGTGGTGGTGGGGATGAAACCGGCTTGTGCTGCTGCTGCCGGTAAGGTCATTAAAGGGGCCCACAGAATCCCCTCAGGGCCCAGGCGAGCCCGCGGGTCTGTGAAGGTGCCGCTCGACTGTCGGCTCGAGTCACTCTGACGAGGGGGACGTGCGACTGGCTGCGAGCTTTCTCCAATCGCACGGGTCTAGCCACGCGGTCATTCTGTCTCTCTCTGTAGCGAGAGCCACTGCGAGCACACGTCTTTGTCTCTCTCGCTCACTCGCTCTCTCTCTTGGGCAGCCCTGGCCAGGCGAGGACAAAGCCACCATTGTTGCCCCATGGCGGACCTCCCGGGACGGGTCGCATGTCTCGAGAGGGAAAAGTCTCCTTCTCCCATTCCTCCATCACGCTCGGACATGTCTGGCTGGCCAATCGGACGTATCAGTCACAGGGCGACAACCCCGGTTCGAATTTCTGGAAAACGAAAGTCAAAAAAGAAATGGAAAGGAAAACAAAACAAGCCATGGTTAAACAGTTTTGCCCAAATTGACCATATAGACCACAGCCATCCTTGAAAGCCTCATCTTAAGATGTTTGTGTGTGTCTCCCCTGGCCTCAGTGAGAAGCGTAGTGCTACTGTATGTCAGTAACGGCATTAGGACTGGCGCCACGTCGGAGACACGCTCCCTCCTCTCTCGCGTGGCGACACACTCCGCGTTGAGTCATCAAGGTCGCCTCTGAAAGGCCTTTGTAGTCCCTCAGGCCTCTAAATATAGTTCTCAAAGGAACCAGCAGACTCTGGCTGGAGGCTTTGTCCACAATGACTCACTGACTGTACCTTGGTCTCAGAGGACCATTTCAGACGAAAGACGTCCGATTTGAAGTTTCAAGGACTATGATGTATAATTTAGTCAACTGATGTGATCAACTGAATCTGTGCCATGCTTATTATGGTCCCTACAATGAACAAAGACTCAAGGATGCCTTTTTTTTAGGGATTTTTACATTTGTATTATTCTCTTAAACCAAAAAGTCATTTCTTAAAGTGTTTGATTAAAAAAAAAGAAGAAAAAAAGATATTGAGAGGAGAGTAAAATCCTGTGTGTACATTCTCCCAGCCCAGGGTGTGAGGTCTTGTGTTTCACTCATTCATTCCCACCCCTCGGTGTAATTCAACTTTAATTAATTTCTTAGGTGGATGGAAATTCCTGTTCCCCAGTCTGGGCCGGCGAGTCGAGATGGAGTGTTCTCTCCCCTTATCGCAGCTAAGTCTGGTAAAAAGAGCAGCTTTGCTACAGTGCTCAGAGTCGGCAAGAATGCTAATAATTCTCAAAGGCTTACAGTTCGCTGTCAGTAGCCATGGCGATGGTGCTCTCACAAAGGACGTCTTTTAGGAGCAGAGTGAAGGGAGGGGGGCTCTCGTTGACTCACTTTGGTGTGATATTAGGACAGTTCCCTAGCTGCCACTTCCCTATGAGCTGTTTATTATGGGATTATATGGTGCCAGTAGCAGGGTCCCCCCCATACCCATTCAAAGATCATGAACAGCTTGAACTAACAGGGTTTTAATATTACAAAACCGGTAACAAAATGTTATATGATTCTTAAAATGAAAGTTTCCACAGAGGGAAAATTATGTAGACCCCTCAGAATGTGTTCCAGTCAATATATAGGCCTTAGATACCCTCTTCACGATTGACTGCTTTGCAAAGATCTAAAGATGTGAAAACTCTTTTGTGCTGTCATCACCTTGTTATGGGCTATTGTAATGATGCTTTACTGCTCCTATGGTTTACAGTAGTTTAGTGCCAACTCCCATAATCCACCATCATAATAATCCTGCCCAATCCTGCACTTAAAGTTCCATTACGCTTGAAAGTAAACCTGGGAGCGCAGCTAAAGGGAAACAGACCAGAGAAGCCTCATGCCGGATGCTTGTTTTGGTTTGCTCTCGGTATCCCACTAAGGACCCCAGACATGTTACGCACACTCTGGAGGTATTCACTCAGAGACAAACACACACACATACCCCAGGACTGCAGGGGAGGGCTGTTACCGCCTGGAGTTGGACGACTAGGGTATAAACTATTTCACCAGCATCATCACCGGGGGGAGGGGGGGGGGGGTGTTGCCTTGTGATGCTGATTAGAGTTTGGCTCCTTGATGATGTGATGATGTGTGCGGCTCTTGTGTCCCCCGGTGGGTCGTCGGTAGGGCAAGAGCACAGAGCAGGGGAGAGGAACAATGTGTCTGCTTGTGCTACAGCGCGGTCATGAGCCACGGCATCCGCTGAAGAGTCTCCAACGGAATGCCAAGGGACAGAGCACACGCAGGCAAAGAGAATGGCCCTCATGTCTCTCAAGCTACAGTATGGTTTTATTTACACCAGTACAGTCTATAGATGTTAATGTATAGATTATAAGGGGGGGGGGGGGGGGGGGGGGGCTACAGCGCCCATACCATATATACGGGCCCAAGTGCCCACGGGAACCCAGGTTGGAATCCGACCTGCGGTCATCTCCCGATCCCACCCTATCTCTCTTCCCACTCACTTCCTGTCTATCTTCACTGTCCTGTCTAAATAAAGCCAAAAAGCGCCCCCCTCAAACAAATGTATAGATTGTATGGATATGTACAGTAGATGTATAGATTTGGATTGTATAGATTATACTCCCCCTTGGAATATCAGAAGTTTCAGGTCTGATTTGGTCAAGTCAGAATGGCCAATTAAGAACCTAATGTGTGCATTTCTCCCATATTGTTTTTGGTATTTTAGAGTGTCTTATTATTCTTGCTTCCCAAATGGACAGATCGACAGTATGAGTATCTCCCTCACATTGCTCTTCCCTGTGGGGATGTCATTAGACCATTGCAAATGTGTGCCCCATCATTAACTAGTTGACAAAATGGGCGATTATATATTTTTTATTTTCCATTGTAACCAGGTGCTGCTCCTGCAACGATTTCCTGTGTGCTACTCATGCCAACCACACACACTCACACTGAACGCTAATGGCCGCTAATGTGCCTGAACGCTAATGGCCGTAGGTTTACAGGCCGAGGTTGCTGTGGGCCAGGTATGACCTGATCAGTGGCAGTGCAAGGCCACGCACATCCCAAAGCCAATTGTTGATACGTCCAGTATCCAAAAAAGTCAAAGACGATCGCACCAAAGAGCTCCCATTCACTGTGTTTCGAGCGGTGCGGCTCTTCGTCAAATGACCTTAATGACCTTAATGACCTGAATCAGTGCCATGTCCAGTCTGGACACAGGTCCAGCAGAGGGCATTTTCAGTTACACTTTACTTGACAGTATCGACATAAGAGTGACATGACACTGTCATGAATGTGTCATAAACAAGTCATAAACATTTATGACATAACTTTTCTGTTATTAAGTGACATTTGTTTTTTGTCATAAGTTACGGTTAGGACTAGGGTTAGAGGTTAGGATTATTATGGTTATGGTTCATGTGTCATGACAGTGTCATATGTTCATGACAGTGTCATGTCACTCTTATGTCGATACTGTCAAGTAAAGTGATACCTCCACTTCATTTGAGACTGTACACTTTGCCCATCAGTTCAATCAGGGCCCTTTATCACTGTGTCCCTGGCTGTTATCTTGGGGGTTTTAGCAGCATACTTTATCAGCTGTACGCACATGGGTTGACTATGAAATCCTGTTTATTAGAATGATGATACCATATATGGCATGTTCACATCCCCCTCATTGTTAAAGCAAACAATGCTCATTGTTTTATAATACTGTAAAGCTTTTCTTCTGCTATTTATATAATTTACCAACTGAGGTAATATTATGCTGTTATATTGCCATCTTTATGCCCCCACACGGTTGTGGCTCCTCCTGATGCCTGCTTTCCCCCAGAGGCAAGGGGTGGTGAGGCCTGCAGGGAGAGAGGTGCTATTGTCCTCAGATGCACAGCAGACAGAGGGGGAAACCCACTGGACTAGTCAGGTGTCAGCCGCAGGAAATCATCCAGAACATCTGTGAGTTCGCAGTATCTTTTTTCACAACTTTTGTTTTGACTAAGCCAAGTGTTTATTTTGCTGAGCATCCTTTTTTCCCCTTGTTTGGAGTGGAGGCGTTTTATTTGGCTTTTATTTGATATCTTTCCCCTTGGCCCATGGTGTGATAGACCTACAGTGGTTCTCAGTGAGTGTGCGACTGTTTGCTTACACTGGTTTGGAGT
Source organism: Alosa pseudoharengus (assembly GCF_046254945.1). Taxonomy (NCBI): domain Eukaryota; kingdom Metazoa; phylum Chordata; class Actinopteri; order Clupeiformes; family Clupeidae; genus Alosa; species Alosa pseudoharengus. Next base: position 43,886,065 of record NW_027468774.1, read on the forward strand.
ACACACATATCGAATGAAGTCCCTCACTTATTCTATTCATTTTGTGCACCGCATCGCCACTGCCAAGCTGTTGTTTTGGGGCCCAGATTTTCCTGAAAAAAATAAACACAAGAAGGTCCACATCCAATATGTACTCAAAATGATATTAAGAAAGGCCAAATTGTTTTGTCCCGAAACATAAATAAACCAAGAGGTCAGCGCAACTGGAGAATTTTTGAGTCAGAATAGCTGAATAATGTAATTATATGATTGATAGGAATGGCAGAAATATTGTAATTATATGATTACTGTAGAAAAAGCAGAAATGCTATAATTATGATTATGACAGCTGATGCGGTCTTTCTCCAGGAAACCGCACTCTTTATATCTTTCCAGAGAGCCGTAATCAACAGATTGCAAGGCATGCGCTCCCTGCCTAGGAAATTGCCACGTTGTTCTTTGGAATTACAGTGATTTTGGGGACAGAGGCAGCTGGATTGCATTGGGAATGTGGGCTAATTGCTGAACTGTGAGCCATTATAGACCACAGGTTAATGGGCAGTGTGTTTTTATATAGCTTGTGTGTACAGGGGGCACTTATTACTATTGGGCTAATTGAGAGAGCAGGTCAGATGCTGTTTTACCTGAAGAGCAGGATATGCTGGAACATGCTTGACTTTTTTGGTTTTCTTTTTTTCTATAGTAGTGACAGCAGCAGAACATTTTATGTTTTGGTGTTTTTTTTATCATTATTGGAAAAGTGAGGGGGGGGGGGGGCATTTTACTTTTTCTTATTTACTTGGAAGGACTAAGATAACATTTATATTTTCAGCATGCTGCAACTGATTAAGCTGTCCTATTTTTAGTCGGTGCTCCTTTCTGAGTTATGATGCAGTTATGTTTTTTATCTGAATGGGGCCAGACCTACCAAAGGGGACGACAGAGGCAATTATCCTCTCTGTGGTATCACATGTCCTCCAGGAGCCTGGCCTGCTATCAGTTCAAGGAGCCCCAGATTCATCACAAAAGAGTTCCTTATATACACATCCTGTGTGTCTGTGTGTTTGCGTATGCGTGTGCGTGTGTGTGTGCGTGTGTATGTGTGCTTGTGATAATGCATAACAGTGTCATTGTGTGTGTGTGTGTGTGTGTACTGTATGTGTGCTTGTGATAAAGCATAACAGTGTCTTTGTGTGTGTGTGTGTGTGTGTTAGAGAGAGAGTGTATGTTTTCATATTCTTATGACAAGCGTGTGTGTGTCCATTTGTCAGGATCATGAGGGCTTCTGGCCAGCTGTGTCACCCTGTTATGGACGAGGATTAGGCCGTGAGCTCATAACATGACCCCTGGTCCTGGTCCGCGTTGCCAGAGCTCTCGTGGTCCATTAGATAGATGTGGAGCGGCGCTGCCCAGATGAAATGAGATGTGTTTCCCCCTGCGTCTCCCCACTCTGCTTTTGGTAATCTGGAAATCTCGTCTCTATAAATGAATTGGACTAATGTGTTCCAGGGAGGCAGTTTGGGAGGGATGGGGGTGGGGGGTGGCGGAAGCTTGACAGAGTTGGGGGTGAATCT